>NC_133333.1:239046616-239351616 GCF_042186555.1 Aquarana catesbeiana
ACCAGTTGTTGGCGCCGTACTTAGTTGCCCGTAAGGCCAGACGCTGGTACAAAAAAGTGTCTGTATACTTATTTCAATTGGCTTTGCTGAATGCTCATGTGCTATACAGAGCTTCAGGACAGACTGGATCCTTCCTTAAATTCCAGGAAGAGATCGTCAGAGCCCTTCTGTTTCCAGACGGTGCTCTACCTCACCTTCCCCAACCAAATGCAGTAAGCCGGCTGCATGAGCGGCATTTTCTTTATGCCATCCCGAGTACCCCTACCCAACGAGCCCCCCAAAAAAGATGTCGTGTCTGCAGCAAGCGCGGATTTAGGCGTGACACCCGGTCTTATTGTCCCTCCTGTCCTGGCAATCCTGGTCTTTGCATGGGTGAATGCTTTGAACGCTACCATACATTAGTTGAGTATTAGCGTAGGGTTCAGCACTGCACAGACTAGGCACACTAACACAGGGTCTCCCAAGATGCCATTGCATTTTGAGAGACCCAAACCTGGAACGAGTTACAAAAGTTAAAAGTTACTAAAAAAAAGTGTAAAAAAAAAAATAAAAAAAAAATAAAAAAAAATAAAAACACAAAAAAAAATATAAAATAAAAAAACCAAAAATAATTGTTGTTTTATTGTTCTCTCTCTCTCTATTCTCTCTCTATTGTTCTTCTCTTTTTTACTCTATTCTATTCTGCAATGTTTTATTGTTATTATGTTTTACCATGTTTCCTTTTCAGATTTTTCATACTTTACCGTTTACTGTGTTTTGTTGGTAACCATTTTATTGTTTTCAGGTACGCCATTCAGTTGCAGCGCGGATTTATTTATCTTGACAGCAACAGCGTTTGCTCCCACGATATATAAAGCCGTGACTCCAGCGCTGTCGGAGGTGATTTCACCACCACAGTTACATACTTCAGCATATATGCCGAAGCGTGGGGGCAGCAGTGGGTGGAGCAGCAATTTGCTCCTGCCTTTTGCGGGAGGATGCCCCCATGCTTCGGCATATATAAATGGTGCATGTATGCCCATCATTAGAAGTGGGTGGATGAAGGGAGGTATTCTAATGGTGGGCATACCCACCGATCAATATCTTTTTTTTCGTTCAGCCCACAAGCTGCATGAAAAAAAAGTTTACAATATATGCCTAACAAGGACCAGCAACGTACTGGTATGTTGCTGGACTTTGAGTGGTTATACCAGAATGATGCCTGCAGGTTTAGGTATCATCTTGGTATCATTCTTTTCAGCCAGCGGTCGGCTTTCATGTAAAAGCAATCCTAGCGGCTAATTAGCCTCTAGACTGCTTTTGCAAGCAGTGGGAGGGAATGTCCCCCCCCCCCCCCCACCGTCTTCCATGTTTTTCTCTGGCTTTCCTGTCCCAACAGGGAACCTGAAAATGCAGCCGGTGATTCAGCCAGCTGACCATAGAGCTGATCAGAGACCAGAATGGCTCCAAACATCTCTATGGCCTAAGAAACCGGAAGCTACGAGCATTTCATGACTTAGATTTTGCCGAATGTAAACAGCGCCATTGGGAAATTGGGAAAGCATTTTATCACACCGATCTTGGTGTGGTCAGATGCTTTGAGGGCAGAGGAGAGATCTAGGGTCTAATAGAGCCCAATTTTTAAAAAAAAAGAGTACCTGTCACTACCTATTGCTATCATAGGGGATATTTACATTCCCTGAGATAACAATAAAATTAATTAAAAAAAAATAAAAATGAAAGGAACAGTTTAAAAATAAGATAAAAAAGCAAAAAAATAATAAAGAAAAAAAAAAAAAAAAAAAAAGCATCCCTGTCCCCCCTGCTCTCGTGCAAAGGCGAACGCAAGCGTCGGTCTGACGTCAAATGTAAACAGCAATTGCACCATGCATGTGAGGTATCACCGCGAAGGACAGAACGAGGGCAGTAATTTTAGCAGTAGACCTCCTCTGTAAATCTAAAGTGGTAACCTGTAAAGGCTTTTAAAGGCTTTTAAAAATGTATTTATTTTGTCGCCGCTGCGCGTTTGTGCGCAATTTTAAAGCATGTCATGTTTGGTATCCATGTACTCGGCCTAAGATCATCTTTTTTATTTCATCAAACATTTGGGCAATATAGTGTGTTTTAGTGCATTAAAATTTTAAAAAGTGTGTTTTTTCCCCAAAAAATGCGTTTGAAAAATCGCTGCGCAAATACTGTGTGAAAAAAAAATATGAAACACCCACCATTTTAATCTGTAGGGCATTTGCTTTAAAAAAAATATATAATGTTTGGGGGTTCAAAGTAATTTTCTTGCAAAAAAAAATTATTTTTTCATGTAATCAAAAAGTGTCAGAAAGGGCTTTGTCTTCAAGTGGTTAGAAGAGTGGGTAATGTGTGACATAAGCTTCTAAATGTTGTGCATAAAATGCCAGGACAGTTCAAACCCCCCCCAAATGACCCCATTTTGGAAAGTAGACACCCCAAGCTATTTGCTGAGAGCCATGTCGAGTCCATGGAATATTTTATATTGTGACACAAGTTGCGGGAAAGAGACAAATCTTTTTTTTTTTTTTTTTGCACAAAGATGTCACTAAATGATATATTGCTCAAACATGCCATGGGAATATGTGAAATTACACCCCAAAATACATTCTGTTGCTTCTCCTGAGTATGGTGATACCACATGTGTGGGACTTTTTGGGAGCCTAGCCGCGCACGGGACCCCGAAAACCAAGCCCCGCCTTCAGGCTTTCTAAGGGCGTAAATTTTTGATTTCACTCTTCACTGCCTAGCACAGTTTCGGAGGCCATGGAATGCCCAGATGGCACAAACCCCCCCCAAATGACCCCATTTTGGAAAATAGACACCCCAAGCTATTTGCTGAGAGGTATAGTGAGTATTTTGCAGACCTCACTTTTTGTCACAAACTTTCGAAAATTGAAAAAAGAAAAAAAAAATACATTTTTCTTGTCTTTCTTCATTTTCAAAAACAAATGAGAGCTGCAAAATACTCACCATGCCTCTCAGCAAATAGCTTGGGGTGTCTACTTTCCAAAATGGGGTCATTTGGGGGGGGTTTTTGCCATCTTGGCATTTTATGGCCTTCAAAACTGTGATAGGTAGTGAGGAGTGGAATCACAACTTAACGCCCTTAGAAATCCTGAAGCCGGTGCTTGGTTTTCGGGGCCCCGTATGCGGCTAGGCTCCCAAAAAGTCCCACACATGTGGTATCCCCGTACTCAGGAGAAGCAGCAGAATATATTTTGGGGTGTAATTCCACATATGCCCATGGCATGTTTGAGCAATATATCATTTAGTGACAACTTTGTGCAAAAAAAAAAAAAAAAAATTGTCACTTTCCCGCAACTTGTGTCAAAATATAAAATATTCCATGGACTCAACATGCCTCTCAGCAAATAGCTTGGGGTGTCTACTTTCCAAAATGGGGTCATTTGGGGGGGTTTTGTGCCATCTGGGCTTTTTATGGCCTTCAAAACTGTGATAGGCAGTGAGGAGTGAAATCACAACTTTACGCCCTTAGAAATCCTGAAGGCGGTGCTTGGTTTTCGGGGCCCCGTATGCGGCTAGGCTCCCAAAAAGTCCCACACATGTGGTATCCCCATACTCAGGAGAAGCAGCTAAATGTATTTTGGGGTGCAATTCCACATATGCCCATGGCCTGTGTGAGAAATATATCATTTAGTGACAACTTTGTGCAAAAAAAAAAAAAAAATTGTCACTTTCCCGCAACTTGTGTCAAAAAATAAAATATTCCATGGACTCAACATGCCTCTCAGCAATTACCTTGGGGTGTCTACTTTCCAAAATGGGGTCATTTGGGGGGGTTTTGTGCCATCTTGGCATTTTATGGCCTTCAAAACTGTGATAGGAAGTGAGGAGTGAAATCAAAAATGTATGCCCTTAGAAATCCTGAAGGCGGTGCTTGGTTTTCGGGGCCCCGTACGCGGCTAGGCTCCCAAAAAGTCCTAAACATGTGGTATCCCCATACTCAGGAGAAGCAGCAGAATGTATTTTGGGGTGCAATTCCACATAGGCCCATGGCCTGTGTGAGCAATATATCATTTAGTGACAACTTTTTGTAAATATTTTTTTTTTTTTTGTCATTATTCAATCACTTGGGACAAAAAAAATAAATATTCAATGGGTTCAACATGCCTCTCAGCAATTTCCTTGGGGTGTCTACTTTCCAAAATGGGGTCATTTGGGGGGGGGGTTTGTACTGCCCTGCCATTTTAGCACCTCATGAAATGACATAGGCAGTCATAAACTAAAAGCTGTGTAAATTCCAGAAAATGTACCCTAGTTTGTAGACGCTATAACTTTTGCGCAAACCAATAAATATACGCTTATTAACTTTTTTTTTACCAAAGACATGTGGCCGAATAAATTTTGGCCTAAATGTATGACTAAAATTGAGTTTATTGGATTTTTTTTATAACAAAAAGTAGAAAATATCATTTTTTTTCAAAATTTTCGGTCTTTTTCCGTTTATAGCGCAAAAAATAAAAATGGCAGAGGTGATCAAATGCCATCAAAAGAAAGCTCTATTTGTGGGAAGAAAAGGACGCAAATTTCGTTTGGGTACAGCATTGCATGACCGCGCAATTAAAAGTTAAAGTGACGCAGTGCCAAATTGGAAAAAGACCTCTGGTCCTTAGGCAGCATAATGGTCCGGGGCTCAAGTGGTTAAACTCCCACTTAAAGTGGTGTTCTGGCCGAAATTATACTTTTTAAATAAAAATACCCCTATAATACACAAGCTTAATGTATTCTAGTAAAGTTAGTCTGTAAACTAAGATCTGTTTTGTTAGTTTATAGCAGTAGTTTGTTATTTTATAAACTTACAGCAGGCCGTGGCCATCTTAAGTGTGGGCATCTGAAGCCAGACTGTATTTCTTCCTGGATCTCATCCTTGCAGATCTCACACATGCTCAGTGCAGCACAAGCAGTGCAATAGGTTTCAGGTCAGGTTTCCATAGCAACGGCAGTGTCAGAGGAAGTTGCTGCCCCTTCCCAGAAGGCATTGCAAACAGGAAATGATGCAATGGGCCACGGCCAGGGAGGAAGAAGTGAAAAATGAATACAGCAGATATACAGTAGGTGCTGAGAAAAAAAATATCCAATTCGTTTACAGTGCACAGTTTAGTGAGGGATGCTGAAGAGTTGTAAAAGTGGGTGGAACTCCACTTTAACCTTACCTATAATGACGAGACCACACTTTGTTGGAGTAAAACTGGCCATAGCAGCCTTTTATTCACAAATATAAAATATATATATATAACATTTTAACCATAACAAAACTCAAATATCAGTTTCTCCCCCGGGTGGTCTTTGACGGCACTTCCCAACATAACTCTGTTCCACTTCTACATTGCGAGCCTTTTACCGTACTAGGCCTACGGCCGTGATAACACCAGCCCGAAGACATCGCGTTACCCGCAGTTTCACCATTACCATCTTCAGCTAACCCGTGTACACACCCAGAGGGTCCATAAAACCAATGAGTCCCCCACACTTCCATCTCATGGGTTAGTTACCACCATCAAAGACCACCACCACCGCCAGTTGTCTGCTGCCATGACATGTCCTGCTACACCGCACCTGAAAATGAATGACAGTAAAGCAAACAAAAACACAGGGAGGGCGGGTGGGAAACTTCTCCTCCAAAACTCTCCCTGCAGTGTTGCCCGGGACACCCCTCCTGCCCCCTAAATAAACGAAACCCCTCCCCTCGCCACACTTTTTAACCAATCCCCCGCTTACCACCTTTCCTAAACAACTTTCCTTTAACCCTTGCTGTAACCTTATCACCCCTGTCATGCCGGCCCTCTGCTAGCTCCTTTGGAATCCTCTCACTCCCAGGCCTCTCTTTCTCAGCACAGAAACCTCAGCCACCATGAACACACTAGTAATGTGTGAGAATGTTAAGGTCCACCCT
This sequence comes from Aquarana catesbeiana, assembly GCF_042186555.1. NCBI lineage: Eukaryota > Metazoa > Chordata > Amphibia > Anura > Ranidae > Aquarana > Aquarana catesbeiana. The sequence continues at coordinate 239,052,537 of NC_133333.1, forward strand.
CCCTGACACTGCATATATGCGTTACATGGCCCGCAAGAGGTTAAAAAGTAACTCCAGGTTAGGTTCCATCATTCGGCATTACACAATATCTGAGGATAGAACACAATGTGGTTAATTTACTGAAGGCAAATAGACTGTGAACTTTGCAAATGCAATTGCACTCATTTTCCCCAGAGCATAGTGAATGTGGTAAAGCTCTGCTGATTTCCATCATCCAATCATGTGCAAGCAAAAACGCTGTTTTTTTTGTTTTTGTTTTTTTCCCCCTGAACCTTATTGGGGATTCTTTTCAAAGTGAGGCTTTATCACATTACATTTACTAAGGAAAAGGAGTGCAGCTGCACTTGCAAAATGCACTGTGTTTGCCTTTGGTAAATTCACCCCAATGTGTTTTTAAAACTTACAACTTTAAAGTGGCAGTAAACCCAAAAGCAAACATTCAGGCTGGGTTCACACTTATGCAAATTGGATGCGGCTTTCTCTGCATCCAATTCGCATGACAGGAGACTGACTATCTCTCAATGGAACTGGTTCACACATCTCCGGTGCGACTGGAGCGGATTGCACAGGAGTCCTGTACGTCTTTGGCTCAGTTTCAGGTCTGAAGTCAGGCAAAAATTTGGGCCCGATTCACCCCCGAAACAGAGAACAGGGATGCACCGGACCCCTGCTGTGAGCCGCGTCCACACATAGTGTGGACCCAACCTTAATATATTGCAGCTTAACCACTCTTAGATGTGATATCTGCATTAGTTTTCTTTTTTAGGCTACCTTTCCACCTTGTGATCTGGCAAGCGAGTCTGTTGTTTTTTCAAAAGAACAAGCTTTTTTGCAGCTGTAGCAGTTTGAAGGTTCAGACAAACCATTTACTACTGAAAGGGGTGCTTACAATTCCATAGCTCCCAACAGTCCCTGATTTTGAGCAATGTCCCTCTTTCCTCCTCATTTGTCCCTCATTTTGGTCTGATCTATATAGATGTATAAAATGCACGTTTTATCTATTAAAGTGTTTTCCAGTGCTAAACCTTTCATCCAATTTCTAAATTGCTGCATTTGTAAATTCCAAAAGCCAATATAAAGGAATAGTAGTGGTAAAAAAGCACTTGTGGGTTTACCCAATCTTGTTTTTTTGTACAATTCTCCTTTAAGGGGGTGTGGCAGGGGGTGTGTCCTATGCCTGCATACATTTGCTGATAGGTGTCCCTCATTCCCATCTCAAAAAGTTGGGAGGAATGCAATTCACGCAAAAAACATTTATCCCCAAAGAAAACAAAAACTGTTGCTGTAACTGCTTATAAGCAATGGGAGTAGCTGATGTATGGCTTCAAATTGTTACTGTATCTAAATCTGCTAGTAGAGCTAACACTCCCCCAGAATAACATTGCTGCTGTCCAAAAGTGGTTCCTGTGCTCATTCATCCGGAGTGGGGTCACTCTAATACAGGAGGTGTGTGAAAACGGAGGGAAAAACGCCTCAAAAAAAAAAAAACAAATGCAGCCACCAAATCTATTAAAAGGTATCACTTATGTAGCCCAAGTAGCAGGGTTCAGGGTACAGAGGACACCCATTGGCATAGGAAAAAGAAGAGACTGCTGGGAGCTGCCTAGAACTATGGGGGGGGCGAGATGTAGTCCCCAGCAGACCGTTATCTATTAAGCCAATTAGCGGAGAGGACTACAAGTCCTAGGAGGCCAGAGAGCTTCAGGAGGTGGAAAAAGGGGAGAGAGGCCTTGGCTTGGGGCAGTCTACTGGGGAAAGTGAGGGCAGACCAACAGAGTTGGCTGCTGGGTTGGGGAGCTGTCTGCTGCAGTGTTTGCCACTGTGCCGGAGAGAGAAAGACTGGGCTGTCACATCTACACAGAGGGCACAGCTGTTGGAGATCACCACTTCTGGGTCCTGAGCGTCTCAGCGCCAACATTACCGGTTCCAGGCATGAGAGAGTGGGAGAAGGCCTAATCACAGACTGCTTGGTGGTAGGAGGCCGCTGGCCACAATGTCCTTGCCTACTTTTTAAAAGGAGAGTGTCACCTTACCTTAGGATACAATTTGGGCCCTTATGACTTGTACTATGGGAATCATTTAAACCTGAGCACACCAACACAGGAACTTTGGGCCCCAACATTTTTTTTAATTATGCTGGCCGGTGGGATGTTTGCAAAGGCTGAAGGACCTTTATCTTCCAGTACTGCCCATTTAGTTAGGACCTCCTTAGTTTCAGGATTCAACCACACAGACACTTTGTCCTCTTATTATTTGTGGCGTTGTGCCAATTTATATGTTATAGTTTATTGCTAGTGCCATACTGTTTGAAAGTATTTCCCAAATAAATCCTCCTAATTTGTCCTTGGGGTGTTGGGGGTGGCATTGCCAAAAACATTGTTGTCATCTGAAACCAGGGGACCCATACAATCAGTGGCTCTTTCAGGGGTAAGCGCTACACTTAAATGACAAAATTTCCACTAAGGCGATTCTAAATTCACACCTAGGCAATTCCAAATCGCGGGAACAACACGGGACGCATTTGCAATGCCATTACTTCTTAATGGCACCCCAATTGCGGTGGAATTTTTTTTGCGATAAATTGGGCTGCAATCTCGCTAAAATTGTAACGTGTGAAGCTTGTCGCTCGAAAAGGAGCAGGAGCTCCTTGGCTAACTTAAGTTATTAAAGATGCAAGCTTTCAGAATAACTTGGATCCCTTCGACAGGCTTTATATACAATTTATCAAAGGCTGAAATGTATAAAGCCTGGCAAAGGGATCTGAGCTATCCCGAAAGCTTGCATCTTTAATACAACTCATCTTAAGTTAGCCAAGTAGGGGGATCATGTAAACTCCAAAATTTCTGCATTAATTGATGACTAACATGGTACAGCACTCTACTACTGCTGTGACCTCAGAATAAAACTAGATAAAAAGAACTTATCCATGGCAGTCAGTCAGGTCTTCTATTTCATTCTACCTGCAGTTGAAAAACGAAAACTTGGAATCTTACGGCTTTAGGTGATGTCTGCAAGTTCCTTGCTGCAGTTTTCATTATATCAGTCCCATTGTGTGTAGGTAAGAAGAGCAAAAAATTTAGTTTTTATAAACTTAGAAAGTTCAACTCTGGGAAAATTCTAAATGTTCCCTTACAGTGGGGCTTCACTGCAAGGATTAAATGCATGTTTAGGTCTAGGGGACATAGAAAAGAAGGTCTATTTACTTGAGCCTCCACACTGCTAGACTGGTCCCAGTAGTGTCTTTTCCACCATGCTTCAGCAGTCTAAGGTCTTGATGCCATCAAGACCAATGCAATCTGTGCTCTCCTACCTCCTCTCTGTTCCAGTGCCGTGGTTCTATTCTTCGACCCCTATGTCACTATAGGACTCAACAGTAGTATAGGGGTTGGGTGGAGGCACCATAGGCATTTTTTTTTTGCATGAAAGGGTCACTTTTAAAAGAAGATTTCTTTTGGCCCCTGTCTCCCATGTGCATAAATTAGCACTTTAAAGAGAACAGGTCCTGTTCCTGAGAGAAATTTGTCAGAAGTGTATCCTCCCCATATCAGACAATGCATAAACCAGCAGATAAATATGTAATTAGTACTGGTGGCACCAGTCATTTTCTTGAAACAAATGCTGTCATGATCTATGCAGCAGAGGGGGTGTTTAAGTAATAAAGACAGATTGAAGCTCCTGTACTTTGCTGATGGGATGCTTCTGGGAATGGTGCATGACTAATGTCTAGTTGTCTACTAATGATGTCAATGTGCGAGCGGCAGGTGTGCCCCAAAGGTGCATTCACTACACAGGTGGTGGTAGCCACTGAGCATTGCCACTACTCAACAATTGACATGCCCACAAATTGGGCTTTGATACAAGGGAGGAGCCTAGGGGCTGGAAAATAATAACTGCAGATCATTGGAGATGCCCACGGAGGTAATAATTGATGAATACATGAGCAAATATGCACATTAACCATGTTATTTGTAGTTTATTTCATTATTAAAGTAGAACTATGGGCAAAACTTTTTTTTTTTCATTTCGATTAGAGTAAGGGAGGGTTATAACCCCTGTCATATTTTCTTTCGCCATCTCTGTCTCTTTGCGGAGATTTCCCTTCATTTCCTGTCCCATAGCCAAACAGGAAGTGAGAGGATATCTGTGCAAATTAAAAGGATTTTTTTGGGGACCCCCAGCTCACCAGAACTAGTGTCCCCATTGGAAGATTTCCCATCTATTACTTTTCTGGGGACAACCCAAAAATTGGGGTTTTCTTTTTACTTTCAACGATAATGGTAAACAGGACAAATAGAGAGAGTGAATCTCCTTAACAGGGGCACAGACCGCAATAAAAACTGACAGAAGCTCTAATCCCTCTCCACTCTATCCAAAACTAAAAAAAAAAAAAACAAGTTTTGGCTTTAGTTATACTTTAAGTTTACTGATATTTATTTACAAGTAAGTGTAAAGCTTTCATGACATAATTGATGAATTTGTTGACAGGTGTAGTGCCCTATGTTTGTTGCCCCTCCTCTACTGATGTAGCGGGTGGAGATTGTGCCCTTTAATACCAGCAGTGGGTGACGCCTGACAGTTGGGGTATAGGAGTAGGCAACCCCTGACCAACACCATGCAGGTCTGTGTCCTGGATGCATGCTAGAGGGGGAGCCCTTTGCTTGGCAGGGCTTTCAGGAGGAGTAGAAATGGACACGGAAGGAAAAGAAGGAGGAACCTTGCCACCCCTCACCTTTGCCTAGTAGGTCTGTGGGTTTAGGGCGGCCTCAAAGCTTTCATTGGGAGACACCCTATGTATAGAACCAACTGTGGTGATTGACTGTTGTTAATATCTGAGAAGATGGCTGGAAGTGTTGGTATTCAGTATTACTCATTATTCATTTGTGTTCCAAACTGTGACTGTATATTTGGAAAGGTAGGTAGAAGGGAGCGCCCAGTATCCAGTAAATACAAGTTGGAAGGGGAGTTTGTAATAGGTTATTGAGGGTAACGAGTAATCAATCCAATGCGTTTTGGGGGAACAAAGACTCCCCCTTCCTCAGGGCTGTTGCTGCATATATTATGCAATAAATGGGGGAGGATGCCAAACAGGTGCGTCTGTAACAAAAAGATCAGATTGATTGATGTCAGAGTGACGGCTGTTTTTGAAGAGGCAGCATTAAAACTCTGTGACTGAAATAACACGAAGGAGATGTATTTTTGAATGTCCCGGAGTTGATGCAGTCAAGTGTTAAAAATGCATTTAGACAGGATTTTCTTTATTCCAGGTTATGGGCCTCAGGTTGGGAATATATGCAGAGTTGGGCTTCAGGCCAGGAGAGTGAGTGACACAAGATGGCGGAGTTCCTCCCAAAAGACAGCTATGCGACTATCACATCTGGAGAGTGGAGGAGAAGTAAGGGCAAGACTTGGGTCAGCTTCGTGCAAAACTCCTGTCCAATCCAGGGCCCTTACACGTGTACTGACCTGCATTTATATTATGGTTCATCATGAAAGTTTCTTTAGGTAAATAAAATTAAATCAGACAGAGGTACTGAAAAAGCTTTTCCAATAAAAGGAAATTTCTTGTGGCGTCTGCCCTTAGGCAGGACTTTAACTTAAGTTTGTAATACAAGTTTTCTTCACTGCTGCACAATAAAACTATGGAAAATAGAAATGTATAATAAAAGACAGCAATAAACAATCTTGAAACCCTTAGGGCTCGCTCATACTACCACAGTTTCCTGCAGTTTAACATATGACTCACCGCCAGATGTCCTACTGCTGGACATCCTGCACCACAAGTTTATGCTAGCTCCATTGCAAGATGCCACAGCAGGTTTAACCAACACCGTAACAAAACAGAGACCTCATTTATCACTAGACTCTTCCCTCCCATGCACACAAATGGATGATGTCTCTCGCTGCATCTGTATCACTTGCCCTCTTTTCCGCTCAGCTCTAACGCTGCTTGTTCGGGCCCTCTGTAGAGACAACCTACATTAGCGTGCTGCACAAGCTAACAAGGCTGTGTGTGTGGCTCCTCGAAGCCCTGAGCTCAGCAGAGAGATAAATGTAATGTCCCCTCATTAGTGACTGTCACCTAGGCCCAGGCATCTGCCCCCAGCATGTGCTCACTTCCTTCCAGATTGGACAAATAAAGAACATGGCTGTTACTCCAGAAAAATTGCACCCACCGCTGCTCATAAAATTGCACAGCAACATCCTGACCTCATTTTGATGTGTGGTACAGAAAGAGATAAACAATACAAGGTCCATGGCAACTAACAAGTCACTAGTAAATTGAAGTTAACATTTGACCCCCACCCATAGGGTCAGAACACTTTTTTTTCTTTTATTTAATTGGCCTGCGTTTCGCTAATTATAACATTTTTGCATTTGTGGTCTATCCTAACCAATTAAATATTTCTTTTTTGCACATCAGATTTTTATTGATGCATTTGGTATTTACCTACTCCGCTTTTACACAATTCGTACAGACCCAGATATACTGTTTTACCTCCCTCATCCCTTTTTCCATGCCAGTGCTGCTGATCTCCTCTTGCCTCTTTTAGGCAGTTGCATATAACACCGGGTCCAGGTCAGTCTATACACAGCTTACTTGTCAACATATTCATGGTCACCCCTGCCTACTGAAAGGAATTCTGGTTCTGGACGACCACCCTGGTTAACTTCAGCAGACCACCGTGACCCACGGTACCGTGAGATGCCCAATGAAACAAGATGTGAGTTCAAAAGATGTGTCTCTTTATTGAGCATGAATGTGGCTTATATTCAGTATAGAACAAAGGAGGGGGAGTGCTTAGTTTAATACATGTCTAGGGTTAATCAAGTTTGTTACTTGATACTTACCTAACAGGGGTTAGATAAGACATCTGGTCATTTAGTCACATATCTTAGCTGATCGCCTAAGGCTAAACAGGATATACATTCCGAGGAACAGGTTTGACCATAGTGACAAACATAAGGGGAAGGGGGGATGCTGTTTAACCGGTTCAATACAGGGCATTTTCACCCCCTTCCTTCCCAGGCCAATTTTTAGTTTTCAGCGCTGTTGCACTTTAAACAACAATTGCGTGGTCGTGCGACATTGTACCCAAACAAAATTGACGTCCTTTTTTCCCCACAAATAGAGATTTCTTTTGGTGGTATTTGATCACCTCTGTGGTTTTTATTTTTTGCGCTATAAACAAAAGAAGAGCGACAATTTTGAAAAAAAAACACATTTTTTACTTTTTGCTATAATAAATATCCCAATTTTTTTTAAAAAAAACTAATTTTTTCCTCAGTTATGGCCGATACATATTTTTCTACATATTTTTGGTAAAAAAAACAAAAAAAAACGCACTAAGCGTATATTGATTGGTTTGCGCAAAAGTTATAGCGTCTACAAAATACGGGAAAGATTTATGGCATTTTTAAAAAAAATTTATTTATTTATTTTTTTTACTAGTAATAGCGGTGATCGTGATTTTTTTTCGTGACTGCGACATTATGGCGGACACATCGGACACTTTTGACACATTTTTGGGACCATTCACAGTTATACAGCGATCAATGCTATAAAATTGCATTGATTACTGTGTAAATGTGACAGGCAGGGAAGGGATTAACCACTAGGGGGACACAAGGGGTTAATTATGTTTCCTAGAGAATGATTCTAACTGTAGGGGGCGGGGACGTACAAGGGGAGGAGACCGATCAGTGTTCCGCTGTACTGGGAACACAGATCGGTCTTCTCTCAACTGACAGGACGTGGATCTGTGTGTTTACACACACAGATCCACGGTCCGCCCCGGTTAACGGGCAATTGCGGGTGCCCGGCGGACATCGTGGCCGCCGGGCACAGGCACCGGGTCCCGAGCAACGTGGCGGGCGCGCGTGCGCCCCCTAGGCGGCCGGGAAGCCCAGGCCGTCATATGACGTCCAACCAGGATGGGAGATCCCATCTGTGGACGTCATTTGACAATGGTCGGGTAGCGAAGTGGTTAAGCATTCTAACACAAGTTTGAACTTACACAATAAGGGACTTCATACAAAATGGTGGGGTTACACATGATGGTTCATTCATATTATTACACCTACAATCCACTAAACTCTGGTTTGATAAAGAAAATTCTATTCAGGTATGTATTCTTAACTCCGAAAAGTCTGTTCTATTGCTGTTTTTTTCTTGGTGATCTGACTTCCTGTTAGAGGGCAACTACGATTGATCTCCATGGTCGCGCTGTGTGTAGGAACACAACCACCCTCTCTTGCTCACTCCCGAGATAGACTATGGGATTTGTAGTATGCATAGAGCAGTGCACATAACTGTAACCAACAAAGAGAAGTTAAGGAGGAAAAGGAGAGGCTCAGAAGCTCAAGGACATTCCATGGAGGCAAAAAAACACAGTAAGAAATGATAGGGCGGTACAGTGGCTATGTGGTTAGCACTTCTGCCTAGCAGCACTATGGTCGCAGATTTGAATCCCAACCACATCACTACATGCTTGGAGATTGCATGTTCCCTCTGTGCCTGTGTGGGTTTCCTCCCACACTCCAAAGACATGCTGGTAGGTTAATTGGATTTTGTCAAAATTGGCCCTAGTTTGTGTATGTACAGTATCTCATAAAAGTGAGTACACCCCTCACATTTTTGTAAATATTTTATTCTATCTTTTCATGTGACAACACTGAAGAAATGACACTTTGCTACAATGTAAAGTAGTGAGTGTACAGCTTGTATAACAGTGTAAATTTGCTGTCCCCCCAAAATAACAACACAGCAATTACTATCTAAACCGCTGGCAACAAAAGTGAGTACACCCCTAAGTGAAAATGTCCAAATCGGACCCAATTAGCCATTTTCCCTCCCCGGTGTCATGTGACTCGTTAGTGTTACAAGATCTCAGTGGTGAATAGGGAGCAGGTGTGTTAAATTTGGTGTTATCGCTCTCACTCTCTCATACTGGTCACTGGAAGTTCAACATGGCACGTCATGGCAAAGAACTCTCTGAGGATCTGAAAAAAAAAAATTGTTGCTCTACATAAAGATGGCCTAGGCTATAAGAAGATTGCCAAGATCCTTAAAATCAGTGCACCAATCACACAAGCAGGAAATTATGTTTCTGGGGGGCGTTCTGCACACATTCTGTGTACAGAACAACTCCAGGTAGCCATATTGCAATGCATTTACAGAAAATTACAGTTGCGGCAGATTGAAAAGGAAAGGTCATTTTTAATAACATTCAATTACAATACATTTGTGTCACAATTGTATACGCTATATTATTTTTCTTTATTTGCTATTTTTTTCCCCACAAAAGTGGAGCTACCCTTTAACTAATATTTGAATTACCGCAAATGCTCAATAACTCAAATAAGATGATGCAGGACACAACATCGGTGGGGCAGAGCACCTAGGTACAGGATTTCCCAGTATATCTGCCAGCCCAGCGGAGCTGATATACATATTTACATTCGTTTTCAGCCTCAACAACATTCGTATTAGGGGAAAGGAAAGACCACACACCAGAATTTACTTTTAGCCCTCGTTTACATTGAACGTGGCTTTGAAAATCATCTGAACTCGCACAATTTCAAAGCTGCATTTCAGTGCGACTTGAAAGACATCTGTGCAGCTTCACGCACAGATGTCTATTGAAGTCACACCAGAAGTCGCCAAAAGTAGTGCAGGAACTACTTTTGGAAAGTGGTGCTGCGTCGCACCGATTGGGACAGTGCCATTGCCGGCAATAGGCTGCGATTTGTCATGCGATTGGACCTGTCACATAACAAATCGCTCCAATGTGAATGAGGGCTTAGTAACTAAAAACCACTCCAGTCCCCAAATAGCAAAAGTGGGTGGGAGAAGGTATAGGCAATGGGGATTTATATGTACTTCATAGAGACAATAAACAACATCTTAAAAATGTCAATTTTTATCACAAAAAGATATAAAAAAAATTCCATATAAGAGTGGTCCCACCAATCAGCTCATCATCAGATACATCATTCCACAGAGTACAATAATTCAGATACTACTGTTTTAATCTACAATAGTTTAAATATGTTGTTAGTGATCAATGCATTTCGTGATTAATACGCTTCCTCTGGATCAGTGCCATACACTGTGTACAGATGATGGTGCACTGTAGAGAATAGATTTTAACAGTAAATATTAACAAACTTCCAAATCCCACAATACAACAATAATAAATATCTAAAACAATTAAGCACCTCAATATGCAAACTGCCCCCCCATATATTGGTAAACATGGAAAGGAGAGAGAGAGAGAAGAAAATAAAAACACCCCCATTTTGGTATGGTGGTGGCCATTTGGGAGGGCGGAGCTGAACTTTTATCTTTTATTAGGCAGGGATTAGTGGCCCAGGGACACCAGTGTGCCATCTTTTCCAGCAGATCACACACATATATTTGATTGATCTTAATGAGTAAGTATGTTCCTTTTGCCTTGTTAATTATATATGAACAATTGGGCATTGAGTAATAAGTTGTTTTATATACTGTGTTTTGTGTACTACAGGGTTCTTTAGCTTTAGAGTTGGGCTGCTTGTGTCTATAAGGAAAGGAGAGCTAAGGAACGAAGGTGAGCATTTCATTGTTATCAGGCCACACTTTGATAAGTATATGGGTTACATGTTTGTAGCAAAGTCCTGGGGCCCCTGAGGCCTAATGGTGACCTCCAGAGTCAGGGACAGCTGACATACTTCTGTGTAGAGTGGGTTACAAGGCATGGCGGGTGTAATGCAAGATGAAATGGTGGGCGCCAGACACTTTTTGAATGCAAACAGATTTATTGTCTCTTAAACAGAACTGTGGGAGAGAGGGTTAGGGCCAGGACACCCTTAGGTAGATGCAATGTTAATTGTCAGACTCCGAGACTTCTATAGGTAGACAGCTATACAGATTAATGCCTCCAGCCGGACACCACTTCTGTATAGGTAGGACCGCTGTCTCCTATGGCAACAATTCTGTAGCTGTTACTAACAGTAAAAGTATTCAACTATCTGCAACACGAACAGTTCTCTTTACCCCACACTCACTCACTGTGGGTCTTCACTCAACGAGCTCCCAGTCTCTCTCACTAGACTTCACATCTGCTAGCCACTGGATCCCCTGATCTCTTTCACTGTAGCACTCAGTATCTTCCTCAAGCTTCACTGCTGGGTCCTGGCTTGATACTCACAGATACTCCTCAAGCTTGACACGTTAGGTCCCTGGCTTGGCTCTCCACAAGCGTCACCTGTGCTGTCCCGCTGGGTCCCTGACTTGGCACTTACTGAAGTTTTCCCACTTCTTCACCGTCCCCGGCTGGAGAGAAGTCTGCTCTGGTACTAGCCTCAGCTTACTCACAGTGGTCTCCGGTAGCAAGGTGGATGGTCCCTTTGTGGCGACAGCTTCCCCTCTACCTCCGACCACGACTGGTTTCCAGGCCGGCGGAACCATTACTTCTGGTTGGACTACAAGACCGCAGTCCTAACCCTGCACTACTTCTGGATAGGTTCTCAGATAGCCTAGCAGCCAGATGTCCCCAGAATAGGCATTAGGTTTCTGGCCTAGCAGCCCGGGGCAGTACGACACACGGGCACCCAGACAGCCATCCAGGTGGCACAGACCCCGATCACCTGACTCCACCCAAATAAATAGGTTTTCCCAGCAGGCCAAGGGACCCAAGAAAATCCCTGCCCATTGGCCGAGACATCCCATTCATTCCTAATCTGTCCTTGCAATGCCCTTGTCTTATCTCATGTCACCAGATACCCGGCCATTTAGCGACAGAAGAGAGAAGTGCAGCAATTCCAGAATTAGGGTGAAAGCAATTGAACGCCTATCAATTGACCAAGGCAACTATCAGGGTGCTACATATTTAAAGGTATATTTATTCATTCTAGGATACATTTTGTTTGCCGCTGGGGATTTTGAAATTTTCTCTAAGTGTATGTATTTTATGGGGTAAGAAACATTCCTGTTTGTTATGTTAACACTTTATTAGGGTTGGCACTTCATTGTTTAACATGGGGGTATACTGTATATTGTAGGGTTTATTATAACAGTGCTTTTTCCTGTTTGGTACATCTTATAAGAAGAAGTCCTCCGCACTTCCAAGGCTCTATGAGGTTATAGCTCATTAACATCTATGCTTTTGTGAGAGGTGAGGTCTTTTATGGTTAAAGATTTTGATGGTAATATATATATATATATATATAGTATGCCCTTCCACATGCTAGGGGAGACCTTATGCCTAAATGGGTGTGTGTTTCATTTTTCTTCTCTCTCTCTGGTACTTAATAGTTTTGTGTATAGGTTTATTATTGTTGTATTGTGGGATTTTTTTTCAAGTTTGTTAATATGCATTATTGTTTTGATCTATATCCCTAGCTCCAGCGCTGCTCTCTTCTCCCTGAAGCTCCAGACTGTAGGCAGTCCCTGTTTCGTCACATACATTAAGGCTCGGTTCACACTGCCTCAACTTTGCCAGGCGACTTGAAGTTACCTCAAAACAACTTTGAAGCAACTTCAGGGAATGCCTGGGTAATCTTCCTGCAGTGACGGCCGTCCATTAGGGGTGCACTGGTTACGCCCCCCCCATCCATGCAGGGCGCCAGACGCATGGATTCCAACAGGCAGGGGCGTAACTAGAAATAGCAGGGTCCCATAGCAAAATGTTGTATGGGGCCCCCCTGCAAATAGCCCCCCCACCACAGCTGCCCTAGTGTCAATGCAGCGTGACCTGTGCCACATACAGCGTGACCTGTGCCCAATACAGCCTGGTCTGCTTGTGCCCCATACAGCCCCACCTATGCAGAGGAAGAGGCAAGCCACCCAGATCAGCAGAGAGCGGGATTGCCCGCTGTAATAGCTTTCATTTGAATTTCCCGTCTTCCCGGGGCTCATCGTCACATAGCCCCACCTCTTGGCCCGACGCCTTTGATGACGTCACATGTCCCGCATTGGATCGGCGTTCTGTCTATCAAAGGCACCGGGCCAAAAGGTGGAGCTATGTGACGTGAGCCCCGGGAACAAGTTCTAATGAAAGCTCTTACATCGGGCAATTCAGCTCTCTGCTGATACGGACAGCTCGCCTCTTCCTTTCCTCTCTTCCCCTGGCTGGGAGACTGTGCCGGCGGTGCTCTTATCCTCACTGGGCCCCACTCGGCTGCGGGCCCCATAGCGCCCGCATGGGTCGCTATGGTGGTAGTTACGCCCCTGCCAACAGGGTTTTTCTTTTTTGAAGCATGTGATTGAAGCCTGAGGCTCTAATTGGCTAAAAAAAAGGGTGGGCTCGTGGCAAGTAAATGAATATTCGCAATTGTCATACTGATTCTCCTCCCAGCCAATCAGGATGCGGGTCCTGAGACCTCTTTCCCGATTGGCCAAAAGGAGAAGCGATCCTATTGGCCCAGAGGGAGGAGATGCAGGGGAAGCCCAACCGACCCACCAGCCGCCACTGTCAACAGGGATGGCTCATTCGCATCGGCTCAGCCACATCCAGCACTCCATGGCTCGGACAGGGGAGGGAGGAGGAGGGGAGATCATGGACATTTGCCTCCTAAAGTAAAGAGGCCTTCCGGTCTCCCACATGCGGGGGGTGGGGGGCTGCTGATGTTCCCCACCTTCATGTCTGTTTCCCACCAAGAACCCCCCCCCTCCAAATTATTGAGCACCAGCCGCCACTGTCTTCCTGTAATGTCAGATTCAATTTACATGAGGAAGCGACTTCCATTAAAGTCTGTGGGCACAAGTCAGAAGTCGTCTTGAAGTAGTACAGGAACCTTTTCTAAAGTAGTGCTAATTAAGACAGCTCTCATTGCCGAACATTGGAAATGTCACACTACTTGGGATCTCACAAGTGGGCTCCCAAGTCGCGGCTGTGTGAACCGAGCCTAAAGGGTTAAAAGCCCTGCTTAGAGAGAAGGCTGTAGAGGTCTGCTTGTACAAAGTAAGAATTTCTCCTTATTTTAGCACCCCTTGACATGTCAAGCATTTAAACCCTGCGCGGGGGCGGGGCGCTTCAAGTGTAGATTTTTTTCTAAATTCTGGAGTTGGGCTTAAAGAGCTTGTTAACGCAAGTATTGCCATCTAAAGAACGATCTGTGGTGGAATGCTTTTCAGAGGGCATTTGACAGGCTTTGCAACCACCATTTGCGAGGTAGTTGCAACGTGGCCCCATTCACTTAAACTGGTTGCTTTCGGACAGCAATACAGGGTAGGGGCATTTTTGCTGCAGCATGTGTATACATTGTTATAGCTCTCTTTATATTTTGGAGGGGAAGTGGTAAAAACGCAGCTCAACTGCCTGTTTTTACCAACCCCTTCAACCACAATTATAATCTAAGCCTAAATGCTAGTTGCCTGGCTACCATGCCAATCTTCTCAAGCCTATACTATAAGGAATTGATATGCAGCAAGTGACGTCAGCGCACTAGACTTTCATACCTGTTCTAGGTCATTGACTTCAATCGTATTGAAGCAACAGGATCAGCATGACAACCAGAGAGTTGTTTCAGAATTAACACTAGCAGGTCCATCTCCATGTTTCTTTAAAATACAAGTTTTAGTTCTGTTCACTAAAAATCCCCTCTAGGTGAATTGTATAAAGTGTAGAGATTTTAGTTATATTGTGCGGATTCGTTCCCTGTTTTGAAGACAAGGCTGTTTGTTTCTCATGTTCTTTCTGGTATCTCAATGGGAGGGTCTGCCTTCATTATAAGCAGCTGAGCAAAGTCGGTGCTGCATTGAAGAACACTGCAGTGTTTGGATCTCTATCTCAGCGGGTGCCTAAAATGTAACTTTATCTCCGTGCAGGGAAAAGCACCTAGCCAATCACATAAGCAGGAAGTGAGATTTCGGAAGGGGGCGCAGTGTACAGAGGTCCTCCAAGCTGCCATCTTGCAAGGAAAATCTCTCTTTTTTTTTTTTTTCCTGACGCTTTTGAAAAATGACAGGAGCTGCCGTTCCAATTAAAAAAGTAATGTCTCCATAACTTTAAAAATAAAAAGTGTATCTAAACCCAAGAGGAAAAATGTGATTGTATTGCGGCTTACCAGTTATTAGGTTTGATGGCTGCATTCGGTTTCTTTTTTTTTCAGGCTTATTTTCCCCTGTTGATCCTGCCAGTAACACACTTTCTGTCCTAGAGTAATAATGTTCACTCACTAGACTATCTTTTGCATATCTCCCAACATTTTGAGATGGGAATGAGGGACACCTACCAGCAAACGTATGTAGGCATAGGACACACCTCCTTGCCACACCCACTTAAAGGAGAATTAACCAAAAAAAAAAAGGTTAATCAAATCCACAAGGGCTTTTTTTTTTTTTTACCACTCCCATTCCTTTATATTGGCTTTTAAAATTTACACATGCAGCAATTTAGAAACTGGATATAAGGTTTAGCGCTGGGAAACACTTTTTGAAAGATAAAAAGTGCATTTTATATACAACTATACAGATCAGACCAAAATGAGGGACAAATGAGGGGGAAAGAGGGACAGAGGGACATTGCTCCAAATCAGGGACAGCCCCTCGTAATCAGGAACAGTTGGGTGCCATGTCTTTTGGAAGAGGATCATTATCACCCTTGGACAGGAAGTGCAATATGGGACTACGGAACACCTCCCTCCCCTTCTCCATAACATAGAGGGGAGCCTTTCTGTGGTCCACCAAGAACAATGTTACCTGATAAGAGTGCAGCATAGAAAGTTATCGTCTGGCAGGATCAATAGGTGTCTTCTGGAACAGATGTAACAAAACACTTTTAGTGGTATATTGTTATGCCGCGCACACATGGTCGGACTTTTCGTCTACAAAAGTCCGACGGACGCCGACGGACTAAAGCTAGCTGACAATCCGATCGTGTGTGGGCTTCCCCGGACTTTCAGCGGACTTTCAGCGGACTTTTCCAGCCGCAAATCTGACGGACTGTAGATTTGAAACGTGCTTCAAATCTTTACGTCGTAACTACGCCGGACCCAGAAATCTGCTCGTCTGTGTGCTAGTCCGACGGGCAAAAACCCACGCTAGGGCAGCTATTGGCTACTTGCTATCAACTTCCTTATTTTAGTCCGGTGTACGTCATCACGTACGAATCCATCGGACTTTTGTGTGATCGTATGTAGGCAAGTCCGTTCGTAAGAAAGTCTGCCGCAAGTCCGCCAAAAGTCCACTAAAAGTCCGACAAAAGTCCGTCGAAAGTCTGTCGGACAGGCTGTCGGACTTTTGTAGCCGAAAAGTCCGACCGTGTGTACGCGGCATTAGTGTTTACATAAACTGGATGGACTGTTGTCTTCAACCTTACCTACTATGTAATATATACTTTTATTGTAAAATTGGCCTGTGTGTGTGTATATGCTAGATATATTTTTTTGCAAAAATTGAGATTTTCTTTAAGGGGTTAATAAAGGGAGATATCACAATAACTATAGTCAGGTGAGTCAATTTTTGGATAGAGCAAAGGATTTTTTTTTTTTTTTTTGCCATCTGTGTTCTATTTCGAAGATGTCCCTTCACTGCCTGTTCCATAGCCAAATAGGAAGTGAGAGGAAATCCCTGCAAATTATGGGAATTTCTTGGGAACCACCAGAACTAGTGCCCCCCATTGGCAGATTTCCCTTCCTATTACTTTTCTGGGGACAACCCAAAATTTGAGATTTTCTTTTACCTTTACTTTCAATGATAGTGATACATAGCACAAATAGAGAGGGCGAATCTCCTTAATGGGGACACAGACAGTAATAAAAACTGACAAGCATTCAAATCCCTATCCAAAACTTAGAAACAAGTTTTGCCTTTAGTTATACTTTAACACGCACAAAGAGAGGTCAATGAATATTGGAAAACCTCATTATTCATTCTGTCAGACAATTATTCACTTCACCTGGGTAGTAAAAAATGGTCCACACCGTTTTGAGTGCAGAGTGATGGTAGCTTCTTCTCCCCCCTTAACCCCTCCCCAGAAAGAAATGCGCACTCCAAGGCCGCTATCCTTATAAGGAAATATAGTACTCCCTTACTAGGACAACAATGCCACAGGGCGCCCCCTAACTTCCCATGGTGTTAAAAGCATGATGCCCATTGGACCTGTGTGGAATGCTTGTCAGAGGTGTTTGAGGGGTAGTTCGTAGCCCATATGTCGTCACCTACCTGCCTGCTTTAACCCTGAAAATGTTGAACCACGGCGGCGCATCCACGTGTATTGGACACAAGTGCGTGGCCCCATTCAGTTGCATAAATCGCGTTCGATGCCTGTTTTAACACAATAAAGCCCACACCACCATTGCGTAGCAACCATGCAATGAACACTTTGTTGCAGCACAGTCCCATTTGCTTAAAGTGGTCCTGAATGTGGCAGGGGGTAGCATTTTTGCTGTAGCCGCAAGGCAAACCATCACAGCTGTGGTATGCACCTGTCCTGCTGACTTTGCAACTTATGGGGGAGGAGAGAGGGGTAGGAGTGATGCCTATTTTTACTGCCCCCCTGACAGCAAATGTAAACTGACCCTTAGCCCAGGTTCACATTGCTGAAATCGCACAATTTCAAACCAGCAATGCAGTCCGACTTCGGGGGGTGATTTGACAGACATCTGTGTGGGTTCCTGCACAGATGTCTATTCAAATCGCCCCCAAATTCGCCAAAAGTAGTACAGGAACTGGTGCGGCGCCGCACCGATTTGGACGGTGCCATTGCCGGCAATAGCCGCTGATTTGGCATGCGATTTGACATGTCCGACAAATCGAAAACAGTAACTTCCGCGCCAGTGGTGTCAATACCAAAAAAACATTCCCAGCAGTGAAAATATAAATTAACAAACTAATAAATATTCAAAACTAGTAAATAATTTACAACCTATATAAGCTGCTCCCCCAAGTTTCTTTGAAAAATAAAAAAAAATTGAATATTTTAGATAGATAGGGGGCACTAGAGGTTATCAAAAATAATTAGGTGCATAAAAGAAGCAAACAACAAAGCTTCTCATTGAAGGGTGAAAAAAAAATATATAAAAATGCTAGCAGTAACAATTCACATTTGAGTTACACATTGAAGTGATGACAGTAATAGTGATTATTGTCCCCATAACATAAGTGAATGAAGTGGTATCTTGCAATAGTGTCACAATCTTGCTGTTGTGAGAAAAATTCCGTCACCAGAAGAGAAGGAAAGGGATACACCTTGAGATAATAGATATCTGCTAACCAGATACCAATGACTCCTTTAGTCAAAAAGAGAGTCACTAGCGCTTGTGCAGGATTGTGCCTGCTCACATGGACGGCTGGATATTGGATGGTATTATAGGCATGGATCGACAAATTGCCCAAATGTGAACGTGGGCTGATACACATGGTGAGGGGACTGTGATTGTTCCCCATCTGTCTGTTATAATTATTGATGATTAATATCACAGACTGATCGGGTCAAATTTTGTGCTGCATTTTCTTGACTCCTGAGCGCAATGTAGACCTTCTCTATTGGCCCCATTCAAAAACGTCAAATGAACAGCTAAAATCCCGGTCAGCAGCATCGTCATTGCCTCCCTAGATTTAGTGGTCATTAAAATGACAGTTGTTGCAAAGGAAATGTGCATGGAGCAAAAGACAAATCTTTTTTATGTTCATTGCAGTCTAACAAGTAACCTCATCTGTTACTGTACAGAATAGCTTATTCCACTATTCACCTATGGCAGGCATTGCCATAAATCAGTTCTAAATTGTTAGCTGGGTCCTGCTGCTTCTAGCCAAAGTGAAAAGAATCGCGGGAACATTAGGGTGAGACTCCCTTAATGCCGCAAAGAAATGTGTGTTGCTATCGGTAAATGAAGCAACTACTGAAAACAGATACAAAGTAAGAATCCATTGAAAAGATAGGATAAGTATGACATATATGTTATTTAAAAAAATAAAAACATTGCCTTTAATATCACTTTAACGCCCCTTTCACACAATCGGGTCAGCGGACAGCGGACAGGCGGATCCGAGCGGGCCACTCATTGACTTCTATGGGCAGGCAGATATCAGGAGAGATGTGTTCACTCACACCCGCCTGCCATCCGATCCAACAAGATCCACTCAAAACAGACTGATGGCGATGCGTTCGCCATCCATCCATCGGATCGGATAAAAACGGACAAGCTGTCCGTTTTTATCCGATCTTGCCATAGAGAACAGCAGGACTCTGACAGGTCCATCCCTGCACAGTGAGCAGAGACAGACCTGTCACCTGCCTGTTCAGCGGGGATCAATGGAGCGATCACCCGATGAGCTGGCGGAGTCCATCCAGCGGATCCGCTCCATGGGAAAGAGGCCTTTATGGAGAGGACTGAAAGGCAGTGATTGTAGGTGGTACAGAGAAAAGGTTTGTTCATGTTCATTAGTTTAGTCGTTTCCGACTTTTCGTGACCTCATGGACCATAGTGCGCCAGACTTTTCTGTCCTTCACTGCCTCATGCTTGAATTCATGTTCATTGTTTCGATAATGCTATCTATCCATCTTGTTTTCTGTTGTCCTTGTCTCCTTTTTCCTTTCCATGTTTCCCAGCATCAGGGTCTTTTTCAATGAGTCCTCTCTTCGCATTAGGTGGCCAAAGTATTTGAGTTTTAGCTTCAGGATCTGTCCTTTCAGTGAATATTCAGGGTTGATTTCCTTCAGGATTGACTGGTTTGATTTCTTGCCATCCAAAGGGACTTTCAAGAGTCTTCTCCAACACCATAGTTCAAAAGCATCAATTCTTCGGCGTTCAGCCTTCCTTATTCCTTAACTTTCACAGCCAAAGGTTACTACTGGGAATAGCATAGCTTTGACTATACGGCACTTTGTCGGTACGGTGATGTCTCTGCTTTTTATGATGTTGTCTAGGTTTGCCATTGCTTTCCTCCCAAGAAGTGTCTCTTAATTTCATGGCTACAGTCACTGTCTGCCCTGATTTTGGAGCCTAGGAAGATAAAAATCTGTCACTGTTTCCATTTTTTCTCCTTCTGTTTGCCAAGGAGTGATGGGACCGGTTGTCATGATCTTAGTTTTCTTAATGTAAACAAAAGGCAACTGTGGACTATTGTCCCTGCCTGTGCAGGGAGAAGGCTGGGTAAGGGCTTCAAGGGTGGATGACTGACAAGGTTTATCTGCACCACCTTCTTTTTCCGTAGAAACTGGTGCAGGGTCTGCACCTGATTAACAGTAGGAATATGGCAATTTTCAATATGGAAAACTGCCTCAGATTTCCGTCAGGTGTGACCTGTTGTAAGGTGTGTCTGACAGCTCACAACCCTCTTTCTGCCCGTGCAGTGATCACACTACAGCAGACAGCTCGCATCTCTCTCTCTCTGCCCATGCATTGATCACACTACATGAGCAGAGACTTCATATGATTAAGACCATCCTCCTCACTTCCTCTCCGAGCCAAGGGGCAGAGACATCTGTTAGATCTGAGCATGCAGCACCAGCTCTCTTTTCTCTGTCCTGAGTGCTGTACTAGTAGCAGCCACAAAACAGAGAGCAGATCACTTCTAATTAGCCAAGGGGCTGGGGTTGGCATTTTTTTTTTCATTATGAGCAACATCTGCTTCTCAGTTTAGAAGACGTGTGCTCACATAGAGGGAGATCTACTAAAACTGGTGCACACAGAATCTGGTGCAGCTGTGCATAGTAACCAATCAGCTTCTAACTTAAGATTGTTCAATTATGCTTTGACAAAAAAACCTAGAAGCTGATTGGTTTCTATGTGGAGCTGCACCAGATTTTGTGCGCACTAGGTTTAGTAAATCTCCCCCATTGTGCTTGTACAAGTCTTTGTTAATTCCCTCACACTGTGCGCAGATTTGCAATGGGAAGGTCTATATCATAAGCTAATGACTAATCGGGGGCAGTATTTAATTGGGCTAACTGGAAGTCAAGCTGTCAGGTCACCTTGAGGCTAGGTGACAGATGCACATCGTTGGGATCAGGAGTGCACTGCAAGGTAGTGGACCCTACGGCTGACTGCTGCGGATGGGAGTCAAGGTGGTAAGGAAGACAGGGCCGCTGGAACACCAAGACGGATCCCACTGGGATTAGCGCATTAGATTCCCTAGGGCGCGGAGTCTAAGAGCCAGCAGGTGTTCACCAGAGCCTCTAGTGGTGAGGATGGACTAAGCTGCAACTGGCTCCAGGTCTCGACCCCCAGGGTCCCCCAGCTCACGCCCACAGTAGGCAACAGAAGGATAAGGATAGTAAGGGATCAAGCCAAGGTCGGGGCCACAAGCAGACAAGGACAACAGAGTTCACGCCAACAGTTCAGGGTCACAGGCAAACAGGGATAGTCGGGGACACGCCAAAGGTCAGGGTCACGAGCAGACAGGAATAGTTGAGAACACGCCAAGGTCGGTAACAGAAATAAACGTAGAGCACACGGCAAGCAGGAACAGGAAGCCAAACACACAATGGATACACAATGGTTGATCAGCACTGCTGGCTTGCAGTACACAGGTTAATATAGGGTTCCCTAATAAGGCCTGGGGTGGGGCCATGCTAGAGGAGAGGTTATAAAACCAGCCAGGTGTGAGTGGCTGGCCTCTTAGTCTGAACACATGAGGAACAGGTAAGCTGACAGAGAAAGATTACTGCATAACCATGACACAAGCTCATCATGGGCAGTAACAATGAAGTCTAAAGAGCAGGTAGGGGGAGAGTTGAGACTAAATCAACTGAACTGCATATTCTTCTGGTATATATAAGTTAAAGCATACCTCCCAACTGTCCCTGATTTCGAGGGACTGTCTCTCATTCAGAACAAAGTCCCTCTGTTCCTCTTTCCTCCTCATTTGTCCCTCATTTTGGTCTGATCTACAGTATATAGTTGTATAAAAAAAGCACTATTTATCTGTCAAAAACTGTTTCCCAGTGCTAAAGACAAGAAAAGGAGGAGCCTCTGGGTGCAGACTGTATAACAGGTTTTAATCAAACAAGAGTTGTAAACATAACTCACATTTTTGCAGTAAAATAAGGCATGGTATGATCCCAAACAACGGGGGGCATCAGTGATGTCAGTCCCTTGGAAGCCAGTGGATGTGCTTTCTCTTTACGCGTCTCCAGAACCGCTAGATGGTATTCGGCCAGTAGCGGTGAACTGGTGTCAAAACGAGGCTTGGGATGCAGACTGGAATCCAGGCGGAGGGTGATGACGTCACTGGAAATGACGCATTTGTCGAGCTGGCAGGCCATGGATAGCACTCCTTTCTCAGGCTCACTGATGCCCCCCATTGTTTGGGATCTACCATGTTTTTTTTTACTGCAAAAATGTGAGTTACTGTAGATACTCGAGTATAAGCCGAGTTTTTCAGCACATTTTTTTGTGCTGAAAATGCCCCCCTCGGCTTATACTCGAGTCAAGCACTTTTCTGCAGCAGAGAATGACATTTTCCGAACCGAATATTGGGCCCTGTATCTCAGAGCCACTTGGTGCTAGGAACCCCAAATTTGGTGTGCAAATTTTGGCCCCAAAGTCAGTTCGGAAAATGTCATTCTCTGAAAAGTGCTTGACATTTTCTGAACCGACTTTGGGACCCCGTATCTCGGGGCCAGCTTTGGATATGTTGTAGTGCTGGTTCCACTGAGTTTGCACACCAAATTTGGGGTTCCTAGCACTAGGTGGCCCTGAGATACGGGCCCCAAAGTCTGTCAACTGTGTCCATCTGCAGCAATGTCATTTCGGGACCCTTTGGGTCCAGAGACTCCAAATTTTGGCTGCAGCTAGGGGGCATCTAGGAACCCTTAACTACCGAGTTTGAAGTTTGGGGGACCTATGGCTGCAAATGGGCACAATGAGGCATGCAGATGGGCACAGTGAGGCTGAAAATGGGCATTGTTGACCCTCTTTTTCATTGACAGTAGCTGTGCATTTCTCACCCTAGGCTTATACTCGAGTCAATTAGTTTTCCCAGTTTTTTGGGGTATAATTAGGTGCCTCGGCTTATATTCGGGTCGGCTTATACTCAAGTATAACCTGTTGTATAGTCTGCACCTAGAGGCGCCTCCTTTTCTTGTCTTTTTCAGTGTTTTTGGGAACATGGTTTCTGTTCCCACCGGATGGCTGCCGTGAGTGTAGACTTTTTCTCATCTTCTCTCCCCCCTCCCCTATCCCATTCACCTGTATTGCCATTGAGCATCTTGTGCCTCAATTGCCATCGTGCACCATTTATGGACTTCCTTACCACCATACACCTTACAGAGCGGACTTGAAGTCTCTTTTGTGCATAAATTTGATGCTTATTCAGCACTTTGTCTTTAAAATTATCTTATCATATATTGGATTACTGTTTTAGTTTTTGCGCCATTTACTTGTATGTCAAAGTGCTAAACCTTTCATCAAATTTCTAAATTGCTGCATTTGTAAATTAAAAAAGCCAGTATAAAGGAATAGTAGTGGTTAAAAAGCACTTGTGGGTTTACCCAATCATTTTTTGTTGTACAATTCTCCTGTAAGGGGGGGGGGGGGGGGTTTGCGTGGCAGGCGAAGTGTCCTATGCCTACATACTTTTGCTAATTGGTGTTCCTCATTCCCATCTGAGAAAGTTGGGAGGTATGGTTAAAGTAGTAGTAAACTGCATCTTAAAAAAAAAAAAAATTCCCTGCCAAGCAATGTCATAATGTGCTAGTATGCATCACATACTAGCACATTATGCAAGACTTACCTTAAAATCAAGCCCTCCAGCGACACACTATCACCGCTGACAGGGCTTCCATCTTCACCCGGTCTACCTTCCTGGTTCGCGGCCCCCGGCTACAAGAGTGGCCAGGGGCGGCGATAATGTCACTCCTGCACATGCGCATGGGAGCCCTCATTTACGGCACGAGCTCTGAAGGTCCGGCACGGTACGCCGGACCATCAGAGCACATGCGCCGGTGGCGTCACCAGCTGCCTGCAGTGTGAAGATCTAATCGGTGCAAGTTTAGGAGATATTCACTGTACCTATAGGTAAGCCTTTCTTATAGGCTTTCCTGTAGGTACAAGTGAAAAAAAAATTGTTTACTACCGCTTTAAAAAGTAAAATTTAAGTAAAAAAATTGAATTGATCTCTACGTAAACCAGGAACAAAAGAACACGAGAAAACAATGTTCATGTGCTATACACATAATTGTTTGCTGTTAGGCAATGAGAAGAGAAATACAGAAGACTGGCTTTAAAACCCAGGCTGTGTGTGTGTGTCATCCAAATAATGAGTAATAACATTACTGAAAGGATGAACAAATTAAGGCAAGCTTTTATAATGTCACTAGGAGCGTCAAATGAACAGAAGTGTTCGCTACCACTAAATATACTTCCCAGAGGAAATACATGACATCAATTGATGCTTATATAATGAGAGATTTCTTAATGGCCTTGCTACAAAAGGAATGGAAAAAGAGCAGACCCCAGACTCCTTTAAAACGGTTGCAGGCAATTTATCTACATAAACACAGGTAAATTGTGCCATTCTATTCCCCTGAGAAAGCTTTAAAAGCCCGGTATATATGCTATTATCTCACCAAACAACTCCCTTGTTAGTTTGTACACAATCAACAAGGACAGGAAGACCAATAATCCCTGGGTCTAATTTATTCCCGGGATGGCAAGATGGATTTTATAGATGATCAAAAAAACTAAAACTAAATAAAAAGAAGGAACTCCTTTTCTTCTGTTATTACTGAGGATGCAAAGCAGACTCTTCATTAACAAAATTCAGCTAAAATGTCTTATTTTTTTAGGCTTCTTAAAGTGAACCTATGCATAGGCTAGACTTTGCACATGGCTAGGGTACCCCAGATGTATACCTCTAATACGTAGTTGCCCTGAACCTCCCCAACATATGCTATGGACAAATGACGAATGGCACCGATCTGGAGAAATTTTGGCCAATTGACCATTTATTAAAGTGGAGTTCCACCCACTTTTACAACTCTTCAGCATCCCTCACTAAACTGCGCACTGTAAACGAATTGGATATTTTTACATTTTTTTTCTCAGCACCTACTGTATACCTGCTGTATTAATTTTTCACTTCCTCCTCCCTGGCCCTGGCCCATCGCATCATTTCCTGTTTGCAATGCCTTCTGGGAAGGGGCGGCAACTTCCTCTGACACTGTCGTTGCTATGGAAACCTAACCTGAAACCTTTTACACTGCTTGTGCTGCACTGAGCATGTGTGAGATCTGCAAGGATGAGATCCAGGAAGAAATACAGTCTGTCTTCAGATGCCCACACTTAAGATGGCCATGGCCTGCTGTAAGTTTATAAAATAACAAACTACTGCTATAAACTAACAAAACAGACCTTAGTTTACAGACTTTACTGGAATACATTAAGCTTGTGTATTATAGGGGTATTTTTATTTAAAAAGTATAATATTGGCCGGAACACCACTTTAACAAATGAACCAATTAACATTTTTCTTTAAACAGAAATAATACATAATCCAGTACCCATAATATATAGGTTGCCAGTCTTGGGAGGCATCAAAGAACCAAATTCAGATTGGGTATTACCGTTAATACTTAACGATCCCCAGCCGCGTACCGCCGGCTTGGGCATAAACACACTTCAACACAGATGCCATTTTGTTACCACTTCCCCGTTAAGCCACCATTAACTGGGATCCCATAGATCAATGTTTCTCAACTCCAGTCCTCAAGTCCCCCCAACAGGCCATGTTTTCAGGCTTCCCATTATTTTACACAGGTGATTTGATCAGTTTCACTGCCGTAGTAATTACCACAGCCATTACATCTGAGGGAAATCCTAAAAATGTGACCTGTTGGGGTTACTTGAGAACTGGCGTTGAGAAACATTGCCATAGAGGACGCCATACCTTAGATGGGTCACCCTATGATTACTGTTCCAAAAATGTTAATGCCTCCAAAGGCCCCAACTGCCAAAACCCCTCTTTTTTTTTAAAGAGAAGTATGGGTTTTTTTTTTTTTTTGGGATATTCATACTTACCTAGGTCGATGCAGCATCAGACCGATGCTACATCTGTCCCCCACCGCCTCTTCACTGAGAACCGAGCCATCGAACACCGCCGATGGCTCGGTTCTCTCACCTCCCTGAGCTGCTGCCTGTCACTCAGCAGCTCTCTGCTCCTCCACGCTCACGGAACTGTGGAGGGGCTAAGACGGCCATCAGTCCAGGCAGCTGGCGGATCCAGACTTCCTAAGTCGGGATGACGCGCTGCCTGGACTGATTCCAGGGACGTCACGAACGCAAAACGAATTGCACTCCTGTGACCCATAGGAGAAGCCCAGCCTAAAAAGCTCAGGCTGGCCTGGACTTCTCCTTTAACAAATAAAATAACAATCAAACCAAAACAATCCAGGGCGGGAGGGCAGGGATTCCAGTTATTCCATTGCTCCAGAGAAGAGGGTCTGCCATGTAGTAGATATTCTCTCTGTATCCCACTAACAGCAGCCCCACCCACTTGAATCACCAGCCTATCCCAGTAAGTGATCTCCCCATGATACCTCTGTTGATATTAACCCAATGCTGCCTGGTATATCCTGTCCCCCCTATCATGAGGCCCTGCGCCTATTTTTTTTCTGTCTTTAAAGCGGGGTTCCACCCAAATTTTGAACAATATCTGTATGTATTCTCTTCCTTGCCTAGATGCTGACATGCCGTTTAAAAAAATTTAAATTGCCGTAATTACCTTTTATTTTTCTATTCTTCTTTGCACTTCCTGGTTCTCCTCCCGTGGGAGTAGGCGTGTTTCTAGCCTCTCCCAGACTCCTGGGAGCTAGTCTCAGGCTTCCCAGGATGCCACTGAGCATGTGCGGGAACGAGCGGTGAATGCTGGGAGCACAGCATTCACCACATCCAGGAAATAAATGCTTGTGGGATTCAAATGCCCACAATGAAGATGGAAACCGCCTGCAGTGAATAATATAAGTTATTCTTTCCGACGAAATCTGACACAGGCGGGCATATTACACACAATATGTGAGTATGTAATGCTGAGAAGAAAAGTTTGTGAATGAACTAAAAAAAAAAAAAAAACGATAGATAGGTGGACCCCCGCTTTAAAGTAATAACATATTCTCACCAAGCAGTAAGGCACTTTTAGGCCCCATTCACACTGGCAGTGTCAAACTTGTGTTAATATGCATTTAGAAAGCATTTCTACAGCATGTAAAAAAATGCAGGTAATAATTTTTAAGTGGTGTCATGCAGTTGAGGTTAGTTTAGCTGCTCTTGAAAAAAAAATAGGATTCTGTGCAAATAGAATTCTGTGCATCCAGGATCCGATGAGAAACTCTAAACCGGGCTAAATCTGCTTTCTGGTAGGAACACAGAAAAAAAAAAGGATCTGAAAGGCACAAAATGTGTTTATACATCTCAGATGAGCTCTGCTGCATTCAGACGAGCTAAACTGGCATGCCAGTGTGAATGAGACCTAAAACAAGCCCTTATTAATCTCTGAAGCTATAAGTATTATAAAAAAAATACAATCAGTACCACATTACTAATGTATAAGTAAATAGTGAGTAATAAGTCATATGAAAAACCAAATATCCAAAGTACATAGAGTATAAATAACAAAAATAGTCTCAGTGCCAGTAGAGCAATTCTGACAAAACACGTAGGTTGGAGCCATTGCTCATGACGTCCCCACACTTATTACTATCAGGAGGCAGTTTACCTGATTCCTGATTTTTATCCCCCTTTATCACTGATGAGCGTTCATACATTTTACCTTTGTGAGTACCCACTTTGTATATTTTAATAAAACTTTTGCTATTGGGTTTTACACTATGTGGCTTTCCCGACCACTTTCTTCCATATGACTCCACCGTGCTGCTTATGGATGATACACACATAAGTTTGTAGCAGGATCCAGGTGAGCCCTTCATATCCTGAGTAGGAGACCAGCCCTGCATATTACTAACCACATTTGACTCTTTCATACATAGACAGTCTATTTTCTCTGGTAAGAGTCTTACCATATCTTTGGTGGTGGAGCACATGAGGTATTGACACCCTTAACTACTATCAACACTGTGGCACTTCTTCACCGTTTCATTCAGTGTTACTTGGGGTCCTTTCACACAGGCTTGTCCATTTGACGGACTCCACTTGCTCAGCGAGGGATCGATCCGTTGATCCCCGCTGAGCAGGTGGATGACAGGTTCATCTCCGCTCACTGCGCTGAGACGGAGCTGTCAGAGTCCCGCTCTCCTATATGGGGAAATCAGATAAAAACGGACCGCCTGTCCGTTTTCACCCGATCAGCGGACGTGTCCCTGCTGACATCCACTGCCCCATAGGGCTGAATGGAGGCTCCGATCAGGTCCCAAATTACCAAGCGGCTCCTTCTGGGGTAGCGCTACAATGACTGCATAAATATTTTTGCTACGTATGGCCCGTACACACAATCCGAAAATTGGACGAAAAATACAGATTTCGACGCGATCGTACGATAATCGGATCGTTAGTACAGAGCTTTCGAGAGCCTATCGCGACAATTCATATGATATTATTCGATCGGACAAGCGTGAAAATTTTCCTCGTACGTTACCAGATCGTACGAGTTTCGTTTAGTCAGTACATGTGTCGTCCGAAATACAATACAAATACATTACAACACATGACATCACTTCTGTTTTTTTCTTCTGTCATACGAGAATTTTTGGGACTTTAGTAATCAATTCAATTTCTACTTGTGACGATTAAGCGAAAAAAGTCGGACGATCTGTCGTCTGATTTTCGGATCATGTGTACAGCTATTAGAGGCTTAATTATTTGCTGCCCATAATCTCATTAGCACCTCTTAGATTTCAATGTGCTGCAAATGTGGTTATTGCCAACAAGCATTTAAATCTCTCAGTAGCAAAGAGATTTCAGTCGCCAGTGTAGCCCTAGGCTTATACTCACGCACTGTGATGTCTCTCTACAACATCCCTGCTGTTTTTATTTTTTTTTACATAACTGGCAGTAATTTGCATGGGTAATTTTTTTTTTTTCGCTTTGGACTCTCCTTTTTTTATTTAGTTTTTAGTTTTGTTTTGTTTTAGTTTTTAGTCTATAAAAGTACAGCACAGGATTGCTTTACATTTTGAATGTAAATGTCAAATACACACATTTTATCTTCAAATTACTGAAACTGAGAGAACATTTGGTTAGATTGCATACAAATTCTGTAGCATAGATTAGTCACCTCAGGTGCACATAATCAACACCCGCATTAATTAGCACATTGTGCATATTTTACATAGAATAACACTGCATCGTTCTTTGGAGGTCTACCTCTCTAAAGTTTGCTGAAATTCTAATCCTTGCAATGTATACAGTTTAACCTGGAGCTGGAGCTCTGGCCACAAACACTTAAATATATTTCTCAATAGCCACAATGGATCCACTTTGCGGCACCAAATGCCTTTTTACCAATCCAGGTATTCTTGTTAGGCCCCTCTTCACACTGATCCGTCGTGGTTTCCCCGCAGTGCAGTTGCAGGTTACCCCGCATTTTGCCATAGACTTCCTTTAGATTGGGCAGTTTTGGTGCGGTTTCAGAAAATGCACCAATCTAACGGAAGCCTGTGGCAAAGCACGGGTAACCCCCATGGAAACCGCGGGTACACTGTGCCGCAGCTGTGCTGTGAGGAAACTGCAGGGGATCGGTGTGGAAGGGACCTAAAAGTAGCAGTGACCTCATCACTGTGCTGCCCTTAGTGGGTCCTGGGGACAGGAGTTGAAAAGCACTGCACTACAGGCTGTCTGCAAAAAACTACAGGAGGGGGAGGAGACAAGACCAGTCACCCTGCACAAGGAGAGAGAGCAGCAGTGACTGGTCTTTATTGCAGAAAGCTCTTGAACAGAGATTCAAGTAAAAATATGATGCCCATCCTAGGGTTCAGTGTTAAAGCTTGAGTTTAGTTATTTTTTGTTTTTAAATTGGCACAGGGGATGGTACTTACATTGAATGAAAAGTGTCCCATGTGCTGGTGGCTGCAAGATATCTTCATTTCTCTGAATAAGCATCCCCCCCCACACACACACTACCATTACCCCAGAGCTGTGATCTTCCTGTGCTGCTGGAGTTGGATCTGTTGCAGACACTTGTCAAAAGTACTCGTTTCCATTTCCAGCACATCCTTCCTGAGGACTGGTGCCCAGAACTGGGCCGCATACTCTAGGTGCGGCCGGACCAGAGTCTTGTAGAGCGGGAGAATTATCGTTTTATCCCTGGAGTTAATCCCCTTTTTAATGCATGCCAATATTCTGTTTCCTTTGTTAGCAGCAGCTTGGCATTGCATGCCATTGCTGAGCCTATCATCTACTAGGACCCCCAGGTCCTTTTCCATGCTTGATTCCCCCAGAGGTTCTCCCCCCAGTGAGTAGATTGCATTCATATTTTTGCCACCCAAATGCATTATTTTACATTTTTCCACATTAAACCTCATTTGCCATGTATTTGCCCACCCCATTAATTTGTTCAGATCTTCTTGCAAGGTTTCCACATCCTGCGGAGAAGTTATTGCCCTGCTTTGCTCAGTATCATCCACAAATACAGAGATTGAACTGTTTACCCCATCCTCCAGGTCTTTTATAAACAAATTAAATAGGATTGGTCCCAGCACAGAACCCTGGGGGACACCACTTTCCACCCCTGACCATTCTGAGTACTCCCCATTTATCACTACCCTCTGAACTCGCCCTTGCAGCCAGTTTTCAATCCATGTACTCACCCTATGGTCCATGCCAACGGACCTTACTTTGTACAGTAAACGTTTATGGGGACCTGTGTCAAATGCTTTTGTAAAATCCAGATACACCATGGGGGGGGGGGTTATTTATGAAGGCAAATCCACTTTGCACTACAAGTGCACTGCAAGTGCACTTGGAAGTGCAGTCACTGTAGATCTGAGGGGTAGATCTGAAATGAGGGGAAGCTCTGCTGATTTTTATCATCCAATCATGTGCAAGCTAAAATGCTGTTTTTTAAAAAATTTTCCTTGCATGTCCCCCTCAGATCTACAGCGACTGCGCTTTCAGTGCACTTTCTTTTTTTTTTAATAAGATTTTATTAAAGACAATACAGACAATACAAAAATGCTTACATTCAGTATTTGGTAGGTCTCTCAACCTCACCACATATCGGATCATGTGTGTCCTTTAGTATCTTTCAGTGCACTTTCAAGTGCACTTGCAGTGTAAAGTGGATTTGCCTTTCGTAAATAACCCCCCATGTCTACGGGCCTTCCTTTATCTAGATGGCAACTCACCTCTTTATAGAAGGTTAATAGATTGGTTTCTTCATGAATCCATGCTGATTACTGCTAATGATACAGTTTTTATTACTAAAATCTTGTATATAGCCCCCTATCATCCCCCCCAAGACCTTGCATACTATTGATGTTAGGCTAACTGGTCTGTAATTCCCAGGGATGTATTTTGGCCCTTTTTTAAATATTGGTGCTACATTGGCTTTTCTCCAATCAGCTGGTACCATTCCAGTCAGTAGACTGTCAGTAAAAATTAGGAACAATGTAGGGCTCGATTCTCTTAAAAAACACTAGATTCACGATTCGAATCGAGTTTTTTTTTTCTTTGGAAACCGCGCCGGTCCTGAGGCGCTGTGGGCATGAGCTTTTAGGCGAGGCCGCGGCTTCGGCCTAGTCCGCGGCGTCCGGCCTTGCGGACTAGGCCGAAGTCGCGGCCTCACCTAAAAACTCCTTGCCCGCAGCTCTTCAAGCCCGGCGCGGTGTCAGCGCCAGTCCGGCGAGGCCGTGGCTTCGGCCTAGTGCGCGGTGTCCGGCCGTAGCCGCGGACTAGGCCGAAGCCGCGGCCTCGCCTAAAAACTCATGCCCGCAGCGCCTCGGGATCGGCGCGGTGAAAAAAAAAAATCTAAAAAAATCGATTTGCTTAAATTTTGAATCGATTTGACCTCTCAACTCGATTCAAGATTTAAATCAATTTTTTTCCCAGCCCTACTACTGACACCGTCCTCTGCCCTACTGACCCCGTCCACTGCTCTACTGACACCGTCCACTGCTCTACTGACACCCTCCACTGCTCTACTGACACCGCCCACTGCTCTACTGACACCGTCCTCTGCTCTACTGATACCATCCACTGCTCTACTGACACCGTCCACTGCTCTACTGACCCCGTCCACTGCTCTACTGACACCGTCCTCTGCCCTACTGACCCTGTCCACTGCTCTACTGACACCGTCCTCTGCCCTACTGACCCTGTCCACTGCCCTACTGACACCGTCCACTGCTCTACTGACACCGTCCTCTGCCCTACTGACCCTGTCCACTGCTCTACTGACCCTGTCCACTGCTCTACTGACACCGTCCACTGCTCTACTGACACCGTCCTCTGCCCTACTGACCCCGTCCACTGCTCTACTGACACCGTCCACTGCCCTACTGACACCGTCCTCTGCCCTACTGACCCCACTGAGCAGGCAGATGACAGGTCTGTCTCGGCACACTGTGCTGTGACTGATCTGTCAGAGAGCCGCTCTCCTCTAGGGGGGATCGAATGAAGACGGATTGTAGAGTCCGATCCGCCAGACGGTTGGAAAATAGGGTTTCCATCCGTCACACTTTAGTGGATCAGAGCGGGTGGGAAGTCTGCGCTGACATCCAACGCTCCATAGACCTATATGGAGC
The DNA here is from genome assembly GCF_042186555.1 of Aquarana catesbeiana. Taxonomy (NCBI): domain Eukaryota; kingdom Metazoa; phylum Chordata; class Amphibia; order Anura; family Ranidae; genus Aquarana; species Aquarana catesbeiana. The sequence continues at coordinate 239,085,158 of NC_133333.1, forward strand.
GTCCGTTCAGGTCTGCCTAAAAAACTGACAGGCAGACCTGAAAGGGGCCTTACATGACCGCGCAATCGTCATTCAAAGTGTGACAGCCCTGAAAATTGGCCTGGGCAGGAAGGGGGTATAAGTGCCCCGTAAGCAAGTGGTTAACCACCCATAAACATCTTGGAACTCAAGTGGTTCACAGCTAGGTGTATGGGGGCGAGAATCATATTAAAAATCGTGCAAATAGGCTCATGGGACACCCATCGCCTCAAAAGAAACGCATGTACTTCTTTTTGGTTACAGGTGTCCACGCGATTCTGTTCGCACGTTTTTACAGTGGGAAAATCACACCGCATTTGGGTTGCTATTGAAACTGACGGGGAATGCATCGGGAAGGCAAGGCTGTCCCAGGATTTGCCGATATTGCGAATCGCGGGCAAAATCGATGCGATTCCACCCGCAATTCGGAAATTCAGAGATGTGAACGGAGCCTAAGGCCCCTTTCACACTGGGGCAGTTTGCAGGCGTTATTGCGCTAAAAATAGAGCCTGCAAACAGCCCCTAAACAGCCTCCACTGTTTGTTCAGTGTGAAAGCCCGAAGGCTTTCACACTGAAGCGGTGCGCTGGCAGGAGAAGAAAAAATCTCCTTCAAGCCGCATCTTTGGAGCGGTGAAGGAGCGATGTATTCACCGCTCCTAAACCGCTCCTGTCCATTGAAATCAATGGGACAGCGCGGCTATACCACCATAGCCGCGCTATATGAGGGGTTTTAACACTTTTTCGGCCGCCAGCGGGGGGTTAAAACCGCACCGCTAGCGGCTGAATACCGCGGTAAAACAGCGCTAAAAATGTTTTACCGCCAACGCCCCCTACCGCCCCAGTGTGAAAGGGGCCTAAAACACGTTCACATTTGCAGCAGCCATGAGATTGGTAATCTTCTTATAACCTAGGCCATCTTTATGTAGAGCATCAATTCTTTTTTTCAGATCATCAGAGAGTTCTTTGCCATGAGGTGCCATGTTGAACTTCCAGTGACCAGTATGAGAGAGTGAGAGCGATAACACCAAATTTAACACACCTGCTCCCCATTCACACCTGAGACCTATGTTGTGGTTTACCGGGATTATGGGTGAAGCCAGTGCCGGGACAAGATCATCCAGTGCTCAGGGCAAACTTTCCATATTGTGCCCCCCCCTTCATTATATGTGAACCTATGAGGGGGAGGGTGAGAGAGCACAGCCAGCACCTCCTCCCGGCTCTCTCCTTGCCGCTTCCAGCATTAGGCTGACAGAAGTAGTGATGCCGCTGTCACTACTCCTGTCAGCCTTACAGTAGAAGGAACTTGCAGCGCCCCCATCCCGACAATACATGTTGCACCCAGGGCAGCTCTTCCTTCTGTCCACCCCTGGGTGAAGCTATCAGCCATAACCCCATTATTGTTTTTTTTTCAGCCGGTGGCTGGCTTTCTCATGAGCCGCAGGAACGCTTTCAGAAGCTTGCCTCTGTTTCTCGGGCTTACCGTTTCCCCCGGTTCGCCCAAGTAACGATCCGACAGTGGCTGGCCACACAGACAATCAAAAAGTAGATCCTCTTTGATCACCTCTATGGCCTTGGAGGACCGGAGCAATGTCATGACATCACTGTCAGTCCAGGCTGGAAGTAAACCAAAACACGATTTCTAACTTTTGCTTTTAAAGGTAAAGAAGAGATTTTGGGTCTTTTTGACTCCAGATCTCTCCATAAAGAGGACCTGTCGTCCTCATTTCTATTACAAGGGATGTTTACATTCCTTGTAATTGAAACAAAAGCGATAAAAGAATAAAAAATAAAATAAAAAGTAAAATAAATTATATGAAAACAAAATTTAAAGCGCCCCGTTCCTCCATGCTCGCGCACAGAAGTGATGGCATACGCAAGTCACACACGCTTATGTAAACGGTATTGTCGCAGTCGTTAGAGCGAGAGCAATAATTCTAGCGCTAGACCTCCTCTGTAACTCTAAAATGGTAACATGTAAAGACGTTTACATTTTCACCTATGGAGATTTTTAGGTATAGTAGTTTGTTGCCATTCCACGGGCATGCTCTATTTTAAAGCGTGACATGTTTGGTATCACTTTACTTGGCGTAATTTTCATATTTTACAAAAAAATGGGGGTATATATTGTTGTGTGTTTTTTATTTTTTAATTTTTATTTACTTCATTAAAATTTAAAAAAATTTCCCCAAAAATTGTGTTTGCAAAACTGCTGCGCAAATATCGCGTGACATAAAAAATTGCAACAATCGTCGTTTTATTCTCTAGGGTCTCTGCTAAAAAAAATATATATATAATGTGTATGTATATGTATGTGTATGTGTATGTATATGTATATATATATATATATATATATATATATATATATATATATATATATATATATAGTAATTTTCTAGCAAAAAAAATACTGGTTTAAACTTGTAAACAAAAAGTGCCAGAAAAGGCCGGGCCTTCAGGTGGTTAAGGGCATCATGACGGTGCAATATGCAGTAACCCAAGCTGAGCTGTGATTGGACGGTATGATGGAGTTGTTGCACTTTTCCAGTCCTGATTGCTCTTTCTGCTGTTATTATATAAGATTTTTTTTTCCCCTGTCTGACCTTTTTTCTCCGTTCTCTTCTAGGAGAAATGCGTGGCGGCGTTGGCCCGTGTGGAGCACACAGACTTCCTGTCACCCATGTGTATCGGAGAAGTGGGTCACGTCAGTGCGGAAATCACCTACACATCAAAGCACTCGGTGGAGGTGCAGGTGAATGTCCTGGCCGAAAACATCCTGACAGGTAAGTGCAGAGCATGCCGGCCAGAGCTGAGAGCCTGCTGACCGTCCGAACAGCACCTCTCCCCCACCCCATCCTGACATGTCCCAGGAGGCTGAGGGACCGTTCACAGGGCGCCTTGTGAGCTCAGGCACTAGGGTAACAAAAAGAGAAAAGCCTAGGTCGGACTTTAAGGGCATATGAAACAAATAGCAAAGTATAGAAAAATAACAATGTTTATTATGAAAATACAATACATGAATAGAGCATTCAAAGGTTAAAAATCATGTATATGATACAGAGTATACAGTGAGCCCTTGTGTATCGACGCGTTTCACCATTAGGCTTTTTCAGGACACAATCAAGGTATTCAAAGATAGCAGAGGAGAGAATGAATCTCACTGTCTAGAATAGAACATACTCATTTTAAAAAGAAATTCTGGTAGCCATAACATACTTAATACATATTTAGATTAAAAATTGCTTGTCTTTTCAAAAGGAAAAAGTCGAGGCACAAATGGACACAGAAAACCAGTGGGGAAAAAAAAAATACACACACCAACATAGGACAAATACAATGCAAACCAAAAAACAATAACAATAAAATATAGTAGTGAAAATAAGAGAATATAAATACCTTGCAGGCACTAGGGAGACCGCTGTGGTTCCTCGGGAAAGCCAAAGCTGGCTCCCATATTCAAGATGTTGGTGCTGGAGACCTGCTCAGGTAAGAGCCGTCTGCAGAAAACTGGCGCTGTATCCCTGGCTCTGGTAAATACCTGGTTTTTAAAACTCAGCAGCTACAGTATTTGTACCCGCTGACTTAAAAACAACTCTGAAGTTCCTCTTGTTGTAATACAGAGATTTTTATTAATTTTTTTTAGTACAATAAAGGCTTTTGTTTGGTGATTTGGTGAGATTGAGCCTGGGTTCAGCTGAACTCGCACGATTTCAAACGCGCATTTCAGTCCGACTTCGGGAGCGATTTCAGAGACATCTGTGCGGGTTCCTGTATAGATGTCTATTGAAATCGACACCCCCCCCCCCCCCCCCCGAAGTCTCCAAAAGTAGTGCAGGAACTACTTTTTGGGAATCGGTACGGCGCCGCAAAGTCGACGTCGCATCAATTTCGGACGTTGCCGGCAATAGGCGGCAATTTGACATGCAATTCAACATGTCAAATCGCCCCGATGTGAACGTGGGCTAAAGGGGGTTGTAAAGGCAGAAGGTGCATTCTATCCATTATGATGAAAAGCCTTCTGGGATTTTTTTTTGTTTTTACTTTCGTATTTCCAAATTTTTTCATTTTCGAATTTATGAATTTACGAATTTTTGAAAAATTTGAATTTCAAATTACACTAGTCTAGTTTCTATCTGACTGTAATCCGATTCGCCGGACGGATGGGGAGAACGTATCTCCCACCTTTCTGTTTTTAGCAGACTGGATTGGATGCCGGCGGGTGTCAGTGGAAACATTGTCCGCTGACATCCGCTGCTCCATAGAGAACAATGGTTGGTGACGATTGGTTCGTCGGTATGAAAGGGGCCTAATTTGCAAAAATGTATTTATTTATGCAATCCAAGGACAAAAACATAACAAAACAAACAAAAAAACCCACTTTTTTTACTATAGAGAAGTGTAAATGTAAATTTTTCATTTTTACTGTTTAACCACTTTCCATCCAGTGATGTACCGGTACGTGATTGGACTTTCGGTGGTTGTACCGGGATCATATGTAGCTGCAGGAATCACCCCGGGACCTTTTTTTTAGAGCCGGTGGTCGGCTCTCTTGTAATAGCAACCGGAGGGGCTCACCAGCTGCTGTATTGCTATTACAAGCAGCGGAAGGGGATGCCCCCACCACCTTCTGCAGCTCTCTCAGGCTCTCCCACCAGGAGACCAGAGCGACCAGCCGGCACATCTGCCATCTGGCCAGGGAACCGAACAATGCCAGAATGTGCTTTTGCTCGGTTGTTCGTAATAGTAACCAGTTTACTCTGAAACCATTGGTGCCATTTAAAAAAAAAAATTGAAAGCCTTCAGAAATGGCGATCTTGGCGGTTTGAATGCTTTTCAGGGCAGAGGAGGGATCTGGCGTCCTATAGACCCCCGATCTCTCCATAAAGAGTACCCGTCACTGCCTGTTGCTTTCACAAGGGCTGTTTACATTCCTTGTGATAGCAATAAAAGCGATAAAAAAAAAAAAAAAAATTAAAGCAACAGTTTAACAATAAAATAAATTAATAAAAAAACAAAAACAAAATTTAAGTGCCTCTGTCCTCCCATCCTTGCACACAAAGGTGAACGTGCACTTTGGTCCTGCGCGCATGCAAACGGCGTTCTTCTCACACACGTGAGGTATCGCCACGAATGTCAGATCATGGGCAGTAAGTCTAGCAGCAGACCTCCTCTGTAAATCTAAAGTGGTAACCTGTAAAGGCTTTTAAAGTGTCACCTATGGATGGTAAATTTGAAATCGTAGGTCTCCGTTGCACAGACGTGCGCAGTTTGAAGCGTGACATGTTTGGTATCTATTTACTGTATTTTTATACTGTACAAAAAAATTGAGCAATGCTTTTTTTTTTGCATACATTTATTTTAAAAAGTGTATTTTTCACAAAAAAATTGGTTTGAAAAATTGCTGCGCAAATACCGTGTGATATAAAAAATTGCAAAGCCCACCAATTTATTCTCTAGGGCCTTTGCTTTAAAGTGTGTATGTATGCATGTGTGTGTATATGTATGTGTGTGTGTGTGTATATATATATATATATATATATATATATATATATATATATATATATATATATATATATATTATATATTTACTTATTTATATATTTATATATATATATGTTTGTTTGTGGTTCTAAGTAATTTTCTATCCAAAAAAAAAAAAATACTGATTGTTATATGTGAACAAAAAGTGCCAGAAAAGGCCAGACTGGAAGTAGTTAATATGACCCACACATTATACTCCTGTACAAAGCAAAGTTATTTATAAATTGAGTAACTTTTTATATATTTTTTTGCACACTTTGTTGATGCATCAGGAAAAAAATAAAATGAAAAAAAAAAAGAACAAAGCAAGTAAAAGCAAAAAAAAGTAACTATTCATTTCTTGATTATTTATTTATTTTTGTAGGGGAGAAGGGGAAAGAGTGCATTAGTGCTGATTATGGTAAACTAGGGGTTAACTATAACCACATTTTTATTAAATGAAGAAAAAAAATGCTTTTAAATGTTGTTTATTTATTTTTTAACCACTTGCCTACCGGGCACTTGTACTCCCTTCCTGCCCAGGCCAATTTTCAGCATTCAGTAACAATGCTACACTGTACCCATATGATGTTTTTATAGGTTTTTTGAGACAGGCAGAACTTTCTTTTGGTGGTATTCAATCACCACTAGGGTTATTTATTTTTTGCTAAAAAAACAAGAAAAAAAATGAAAATTTTGAAGAAAAAAATGTTTTAGTTGTTAGTTTCTGTTATAAGATTTTGTAAATAAGTAATTTTTCTTCTTCACTGAATTGCTCTGATGAGGTAGCACTGATGGGCACTGATAGGCGACACTGGTGAGTTAGCACTGATAGGCGGCACTGCTAGGCGGCACTAATGCGGCGGCACTGATAGGCGGCACTGATGCAGTAGCACTGATAGGCGGCACTGATGCGGTAGCACTGATAGGCAGCACTGATGCGGTAGCACTGATAGGCGGCACTGATGTGGTGGCACTGATAATGTAGCACTGATAGGCGGCCCTGATATGTAGCACTGATGGGCACTTATATGTAGCACTGATAGGCTGCATTGATGGATGCCACTGATTGGCGGCACTGATGAGCACTAATAAGTGGCATTGATGTGCACAGATAGGCGGCACTGATGAGGTAGCACTGATGAGGTGGCGCTGATATGTAGCACTGATAAGTGGCACTGATGAGTACTAATAGGTGGCATTGATGAGCACGGATGGGCGGCACTGATAGGCAGCACTGATGAGGTGGCACTGAGTTGTAGCACTGATGGGTACTGATAGGAGGCACTGATAGGCGGCATTGATGAGCACAGATAGGCGGCACTGATGAGGTAGCACTGATGGGCACTGATGAGGTGACTCTGATATGTAGCACTGATGAGGTAGAACTGATAGGCGGCACTGATAGGCAGCACTGAAGCGCGGCACTGATGGGACTGCACTGATGATCAGTGCCCTGGTTACCTGTACAGGTCTCCCCTGTGATGAAATGCCGTAGATCGGCTCTCCTCTCCTCTGCTCTCACTCTGTCAGTGTGAGGAGAGGAATGCTGATTGGACACAGCTGATCACATAGGTAAAGAGCCACGTCATCGAGATCAGTGATGTCCCATGTCCCAGGGACAGAGCATACCACCGATCGCCACGCTGCGTGCCTCTGTCATATTACAATATGGCGGGCAGGAGGTGGCGAACTGACATCATGTGAAGAACAAAGCTGATTACTTTTCTCTGCAGATGAATGAAGACTCTCCCAGAAGGGGTGAGGGCTGTGCTCTAGAAGGAGGGGTGAGGGCTGTGCTCTAGAAGAAGGGGTAAGGGCTGTGTTCTAGAAGAAGAGGTGAGGGTTGTGCTGTAGAAGAAGGGGTGAGGACTGTGCTCTAGAAGAATAGGTGAGGGTTGTGCTGTAGAAGAAGGGGTGAGGGCTGTGCTCTAGAAGAAGGGGTGAGGGCTGTGCTGTGGAAGAAGGAGTGAGGGCTGTGCTCTAGAAGAAGGGTCGGGGGTTGTGCCAGGGAATGGTCTCCTCCTGGAGAAGTCACATTTTCTGGCACATTTGAAATACTTTGGTTTTCAATACTTTCACTTTAAGTAGATGACGGGTAACCGTAACACATTATAATCCCTTAATTTCAGTGTTGGGAAAGCTTCTTGCTGAGAACTAAAATCCAATGAACTGGCCTTTGTGGCTTCATAATGATGGCGGTTCACCCCTCCAGAGCCGATCCTCAGAAGCCGCAGAGCGCCAACAAGCGATTTCCCCCTTAAACCCTCGTAGCCGCCATTATCTGGTTTTGTTCTTCTGAGACGGCCTCCCGCTTTCCTCCCGAGTTTTATATTCTGATGAGGACAAGCCGTGCCGCTGCGCTAAATTGTCTCTCTGCCGCACTGCGCACATTCATGGTCTGTATTGCACGCTTCTGAATCTCCGTTGTCCACAGGCGGCCCCAGCGGGGAGCAGTGCCGATAAAACACTGATATTCGCCCAGACACTGCGGCGCAAAAAAATATGGAATATGAAGCGTCTCCATAGTAAATGACTCGCTGAGCGCTAAAGTGACTCTTCAGTCCCGCCGAACTGTATATTATAGAGGGAGAGACACAGAACATCCTATTATTTCCTCTGCTGGAGATTGATGTGTAGACCGACTTCACCCCGTACCGGCGGCGTTCCCTGATTGGCGAGGATGATGTGTTCTGGTGTGTGGTGAACCCAGAGTCATCCAATCATTCCATCGAAAGTCAAATGACATTTACATTTCAGAATTAAAGAAGTTGTAAAGGCAGAAGGTGCATTAAGATAAAAAGCTGCCTGAGCCCCATCTCTCTCTCTCCAGCGATGTCCACGAATCTCTATGCCGTCCAGGACACTCCTCCTGATTGGCTGAGACACAGCAGCGGCACCATTGGCTCCCGAGGCTGTCAATTAAAGTCAGACAGCCAATCAGGGGAGAGAGGGGGCAGGGTCAGGTCCATGCTCCGTGTCTGAATGGATATACTGAGGTCAGCCTCGGTTTGGGTGCCCCCCCATAGAAAGCTGCTGGCTGAGGGGGGCACTCGACAGGATAGAGGGGCCAGGAGCACCAGCAAGGGACCTGAGAAGAGGAGGATCGGGGCTGCTCTGTGCAAATCCAACTGCACAGAGGAGGTAAGTATAACATGTTTGTTATTGAAAAAAAAAAAAAAAAAAAAAAACTGAACCTTTACAATCACTTTAACCACCTACAGACCAGAAGATTTTCACCGTTAATGACCAGGCCATTTTTTTTCAATTCTGCACTGCTTTGCTTTAACTGACAATTGCGCGGTCCTGCGACGTTGTACCCAAACAAAATTAACGTCCTTTTTTCCCCACAAATAGAGCTTTCTCTTGGTGGTATTTGATCACTTCTGTGGTTTTTATTTTTTGCGCTAGAAACAAAAAAAGAGCGACAATTTTGAAAAAAAAAAAAAGTTTTTTTACTTCCTGCTATAATAAATATCCCCCCCAAAAATTAGAAAAAACGAATTTCTTCCTTAGTTTAGGCCGATATATATTCTTCTACATATTTTTGGTTAAAAAAAATCCAAATAAGCGTATATTGATTAATTTGCGCAAAAGTTATAGCTTCTACAAAATAGGGGATATATTCATGGCATTTTTATAATTTTTTTTTTTTTTAGTAGTGATGCCGGTGATCTGCAATTTTTAGCGAGACTACGACATTGCGGCGGATAGATCGGACACTTTTGACATTTTTTTGGGACCATTGACATTTATACAGCGATCAGAGCTAAAAATAGCCACTGATTACTGTATAAATGTCATCGGCAGGGAAGGGGTTAACACTAGGGGGCGATCAAGGGGTTAAGTGTTCCCTGGGAGGTGTTTCTAACTGTATGGGGGATGGGACTGACTAGAGGAGGGGAGAGATCGCTGTTTATAATCACTAGGGACAGCAGATCTCTCTCTAATTCCCCTGACAGAACGGGGATCTGTTTGTTTACATTGACAGATCCCCGTTCTGGCTCTTGTTCCCGCAAACCCCGCGGGTGGCCGGCAGACATCGCGGCCGCCAGCCACGCACATTGGGTCCCCGGCTGTAAAGCAGGCGCATCTGCAAAAGGTCCTTAAAGGAGCCGATGTACACCCACGGGCGATTTGCAGAAATGTGCCGACCTGCCGCCGTATGGATGGTCCATACTCTGCTAGAAGGTTGGAGCCTACCATATGTAAGGATCATCCATGGGAATAAATGGCGCAGTGGCCCATGTGTGCACTAGAAAGAGGACCCGGCTGGGATGTTTAGCTTGCAGATGGTCACTTATTTTACCAGGTTGACCTCACAGGGGTTGGGGAGTTTGCTTGAGGCTGGGTTCACACAATCTCCGCATGCGGCTCCCAGCAGGGGTCCAGTGCGTCCTGGTTCGCCAATTCAGGTGCGATTTCAGCACAAGTTTTTGTCTGAATTTGGACCTGAAACAGACCAAAAGACGCACAGGGCTCCTGTGCAAAAATATCTCCACAGTGGAGATATGTGAACCGGCTCTATAGAGAGCCGGTCAAAATCTCCTGCTATTGTGAATTTGATGCGGGGAACCCGCATCCAATTCCCATTGGTGTGAACCCGGCCTACAGGGCAACTTCACGAAGAATGAAGTTGCCCTTTAAGCATTGTGGGGGCCAAGAGAGAAAGTTACATGCTCCTTCATACTAGGAAGTATGGGGTATGTTATGGTGATCTGGTGCTGGCAGAGTGATGTGGAAGCAGCTACAAGAACCAGAGAATAACTTCTCTTCCTATGGATGGTCCATACTCTTTTAGATTGTTGGAGCCTACCATATGTAAGGATCATCCATGGGAATGAATGGCACAGTGGCCCATGTGTGCACTAGAAAGAGGACCCAGCCGGGATGTTTAGCTTGCAGAAGGTCACTAATTTTCCAGGCTAATCTCACTAGGGTGGGGGATCTTTAATGGACAACTTCAGCAAGAGTGAAGTTTTCTTTTTAAGCATTGTGGGAGCCAAGAGAAAAAGTCCCATGGTCCTCCATACTAAGAAGTATGGGGTATCTTATGGTGATGTGGAAGCAGGTACAAAAACTAGAGAAGGATTGTTTATCCTATGGATGGTCCATACCAGGGCCGGACTGGCCTTTAAGCGGCGGCTGCAGCGCTCCCCTCCCTCCCTCTGTCCTCCGGTGTTCTGTCAATATCTCCAACCCATCAGAAACTCCAACCGCGTCACTTCCGGTTTATTTAAAACCTTAGTAAATCGGAGATTGTAACAAATTGGTGGTTGGACACAACACCGACAACCGAATAGAGTCCGGTACAGGAAGACTGAGCTGTTTTGACAGCACAGCGGCTAACGAGAACAAAGTTGTCGCCGCCTCGGAGGGGGCCATTTTGTTGGCTAATATCGGAGCGGAGTAAGAATCTCCATTCATAATATCCTGCCCCGGACTCCATTTGGTTGCCAGTGTTGTGTCCAACCACCAATTCGTTACAAAGAGAGGGGGGAAAAGGGGGGATTGGGACTTTAAATGAGGCACATGGAGTGCCTCCATCCCTGTATGCGAAAATTAATAAAAGTTGGAACTTTGAGTGAGGTCATGGAAAACGTGCAGGTAACTGGGGTAGCAGTACAATTTTATTGATCAAGTAACATGCATAAAAACAATTCAAAACAGAACCACATCGGGAAAGAAATTGTAATAAATATCATTTCACAAATCACAACACATGTATATGTGCATATGCGATCGGCATCATGGGTACATACAGCTTGGCGCCACATAGTGGTCTCGTTGACGGATTAGTGCATATACAAGAATAACATAATATGTACAGATAACAATACCACAGCACAACAGAGGAAATAAGTATTGTAGTATAAAAAACCATGAGGTAGTTCTTGAGATGTTGTACTTTAAACATATATTTGTATCCCAAATATCCGACGCATTTCGTGTAGAACACACTCATCAGGAGCCAGATGATCGGGGATTTCTAAAAAAATGTAATACAACATATAGTGAATCTAACTGATAGCTAATACTAGCAGCGAAAAAGGGGTGGACGACTCTAAAATACTTACATATGAATAGTGCAATGGGACATGGCAGGTACAGAGCCAAGACCAACAAGTATCTCTCCCGGGAGCTGAGGTGCAGCAGAATGCGCGCTGGCGGGCTGGGTACACAGAGTCCCCCCCCAGGGGGCAGCGTGGGTACCACAGAGCTGATGTAAATGGGATATCAGCAACAAAGTGCCAGTATAAACTGCCTGGAAGAAAAAAAAAAAATAAAAATAAAGCAGTGTGTCAGAGTTGATGTAAGTAAGATAGACCAATAATGTCTATCTGGTAAACATGGTGAAACACGGGAGTCTGTGCAGGAAGAAAAAATAGGGATACAATTGGATAATGCAACATAGCCACATCCAACCATGGTGGACAGTGGTATATATGCAGATAAAAAAGAGAAAATGAAGCAAACAGCAGAGACAAACCCGATTTCAACCAGCATTGAGAAAGGCTAGCTGGCAAAAAGCTGGATAAAGGTAACCATGTGTGGGCTTACATGCATCCCAGGCAGGGAAAAAGGCGCTGTGGATTAGAGGTGATGATAAAACATCTCTGAGCGGAGGCGCCCACGCTGTGACAGGGGAGGCAAGATTTACCCGACAAACACCACGTGCACGCTGGCCGCGTACACCAGCATCACCCGAGCACGGCAGGAAAGGGGAGGGGCTCTGACACTGATGGTGAATTCCGTCAGTCGGAGACGTCCATATTCCCCACCAGACTGGCTACGTGGAGGGACTCATGCACCACGCCGTGACTCCAGTATTGGCATCCAACGTGGGGCGGGGGGGTGACGCCGATGCGCCGTGGGCGCCCGCACAACCCTTTTTAAAGCAACGAAGTGCACTCCCACCCGCACACCATACGGGGCGGAGGGGAGGGGGAGGTAGGGGGGACACACATAGTGCATCACAGCTCCCGAGTGTCAGGTACAAAGACAGTCCTGAACACAACCATGTCTCATCCCTAAAAGGGATGACACATCAGACGGCTGTGCTGCCACCAACCACCAATTTGTTAAAAATTCCAATTACTGCTGGTTTTAAATAAACCGGAAGTGACATGGTTGGAGTTTCTGATGAGTTGGAGATATTGACAGAACACCGGCTCCTCCTCTTGTATGTCATGGAGCTGGGTCTGTGTGTGTAAGGCAGGGCTGTAACAAGGTCCCACCCCCCCTAGACCGGCTCATGTGATAGTCTTCTAGATGGAACACTGATTGAATCAGTATTCCGCCTATCACATGAGCCGGTCTAGGGGGGCGGGACCTTGTTACAGCACCGCCTTACACACACAGACCCAGCTCCGTGACATACATCGGCCGCTGTGTGTGATCCAGGAAATGGTGAGGATGCAATTGATGGGCACAATTGAGGCTGCAATTGGTGGGCACAATTGGTATAATGCCTGCAGCCTCTGACCATCTCTTGTATCCTGTCCTCAGTCTCTAACCATCTCTTGTACCATGTTCGCAACCTCTGACCATCTCTTGTCTTATATCAGGACTGCAGTCTCTGAGGGGGAGTCTGGAGAGGAGTCAAGAGTGTGAGTGCCGCCAGGATGGGGGTCATGGGAGAAGTCAGACGTGTGTGGACTGTGGAGAGGAGATTATAGGAAAACCAGAGTCACCAACTTGGAGCCAACTGACTGAGCCCTGCACAGTGCACCTGAGAGGAGGCCAGTGACAGCGCTGCCAGGCAAGTCTGAGGGGGGTCACTGATGTAAGGGGGGGAGTGAATACAATAATATAAGGGGGCACTGATATAAAGGTATCCCGCTTATATCAGTAACCCTCCCCTTCTTTCTGCGGAAGGTGGTCTCTGGAAACCAGAGTCGCCCCCCCCCCCCATGTTCCTGGAGTGCCCCTTGATGATGGACCAATTTTACCACTTTTAATTGGAATTTGCTTTTATATATATATATATATATATATATATATATATATATATATATATATATATATATATATATATATATATATATAATACACTCTTCAAATATGCTTTAAAATGCATGGTTTTCCCTTTCATGAACAAGGAAATAATGATGTTGGGCTGGTATAATAATGCTATGGGGCTGTGTCAGAGGGGACCCCAGATAGCCTGGCAGGGTTAGAGGGTTAGCTGGTAATCACGATTGGGGTAGCCAGCAGTGTAGCCAATCTCTTCCTGCAGCACATCCACTTGAGGGTGGGGGGGGTGAGTCGGTATCGCGAGGGAGGGACCCGGGACACACTGGAGGGATCCACACAGCCAGCCATCCTCTGCACTTGTGCCCGCTGCTCCATGTCAGTCACCGAGAGCCGGGCACAGCATCGATCACTGGGATTCACCACTGGGATTTCATATGCGAGCAGCGCTCGCATATGAAAACGGTATTCAAACCACACATGTGAGGTATCGCCGCGATCGTTAGAGTGAGAGCAATAATTCTAGCCCTAGAACTCCTCTGTAACTCAAAACATGCAACCTGTAGAATTTTTTTAAACGTCGCCTATGGAGATTTTTAAGGGTAAAAGTTTGTCGCCATTCCATGAGTGGGTGCAACTTTGAAGCGTGACATGTTGGGTATCAATTTACTCGGCGTAATATTATCTTTCACAATATAAATAAAAAAAATTGGTCAACTTTACTGTTGTCTTATTTTTTAATTCAAAAAAGTGATTTTATTTATTATTTCATTATTGGTTTATGTCTTGTCTTAGTGATCTTTTCACAAACATTGTGTCATTTTTTTTTAAATAGCAGATAAAAATAAATATATTTCTGACTGCTTGAATTAATTTTTTGATGAAAAGCTGAAAACCATGGGCACTTGGGTATTAATCGTGGTGCATCGCGGAATCGAATCGAATCGTGGACAGGATAATCGAATTGAATGGTGAGACCAGTGAAGAGGCGCACCCCTAATGTTAATACATAAACGCCTATTACACATCCCTACACACCAGAAGTGGAAGAAGTAGCCATAGAGCCCCTTCCAGCCTTGCAAATGTGGCCTGTGCATCCAAGTGGTAATGACCCCCCCCCGGTCATGAAAGGATTAAATAAAAGAGGAAGCAATTCAAATGTAAATATAACAAATTTTTATTGTGTGTTTATGAAAGTATAATTATGGACCTGTACACAATTTTTTTCCTTTTCCAACTTTATATACTCGGATTAAACCAAGAGTCCTTTGGTAGAATCAATTGCCCAGAAGTGAAGATCTAGTGATCGCCCCATTCGCTGACACACTTTTGACCAAGAGATTCCAAGCCTGCCCACCACGGCAAGGTAGACTCTTCTAGGGCAGGACCTACACTAACTACACTAAGCTACCCTACTGGATGCTAGTCATCCTTTTTCTAATGTTGGATGTATGTTTGTAGTACGGCCTCATCCTATAATCTGTGTGTGCGATCTACTCTTTCCTGATTTGGTTGTGTGTGTGTGTACATCTATCTAAAGCATTGGAGCAATGTAAAACACAAAGTCCCCAAAATACTGTCCATCAAACCACCCCTCTACCTACTCTTCCTAGGCGATAGGTATCGGTGAGAAAAAGTATTGGTACTTGTTGTTTAAAAAATGGTATTGGTGCATCCCTAACTGAATGTAAACAAAAGAATTGCCAGCAATAAAATTTGAAGATAAATCAGCATGGGGTTCCCCCCAATCCATACTATGCCCATTAGGTCTGGTATGGATTTTAAGGGAAATCTCACTCCAAAAATTTAAAAAATAATTATGTGGGTTCTACCAAAATAAATACCAGAGATTTATCAAAGCATGCAACTTGGCAGGCTAGGAAAGAGAGGGGCGAGCGAGCGCCCAGTCCCCCACCCCCAACCATACCAGGCCACATGTCCTCAACATGGGGGGTGCTTTGGGGTAGAGGGGCTCCCCTCCCCCACCCCGAAAGCACCTTGTCCCCATGTTGATGGGGACAGGGTACTTTGGGGGAGGGGAGCCCCATACCCCAAAGCACCCCCCATGTTGAGGGCATGTGGCCTGGTGTAGTTCAGGAGGTAGGGGGGAAAGGACGCTCACTCGTCCCCCTCCCCCCCTTTCCTGGACTACCAGACTGCATACTCAGATAAAGGTCTGATATGGATTTTGGGCCTCCAAAGCATTATTTTTTTAATTTTGGCGTGAGGTTCCCCTTAAAATCCATACCAGACCCTAAGGGCCTGGTATGGATTGGGGGGGACCCCCACGCTGATTTATCTTATCCTAAAATTTTATTGCTGGCAATTCTTTGGTTTTCATTCAGCTGTCAGCGGGAAACCCGCCGACTGCTGATGAGTCATTAGTTGTAGAAAATTGTATAATGTACAGCCTCCCTTACTCCTCTTCTGGTCCTTCCATCACTGCAACTCTTCGTTCCATTATTATGCGTTCGTAATTCATTTCCTCTGTCACCCCAAGTTCTTCTTTCGTCACTGCTACTAGTTCTTTTGTCGTTGCGACGTTTACTTCTATTGCTGCAACTCCTTGTTCAATTATTCTGATTGTTTTTTGATACATTTCTTCTTTCTCTGCAAGTTCTTTTTTAGTCTTTATGCGGAGTTCCACCCAAAAATGGAACTTCCGCTTTTCGGAACCCTCCCCTCCTCCGGTCTCACATTAGGCACCTTTCAGGGGGGAGGGTGGAGCAGATACCTGTCTAATACAGATATTTTGCTCTCACTTCCGGGCATAGATACCCGAGCCAGCCGCCGGTATCTACGCCCCTTCTGTCCCCCCCCACCTGCTGTCTTCTGGGAGACACTCAGGTCCCAGAAGACAGCAGGGACCAGTGACATCGCGCAGCGCGAGTCACGCATGCATAGTAGGGAACCAGGAAGTGAAGCCTCAAGGCTTCACTGCCTGAATCCCTTACTGAAGATGGCAGCGGCAGCATCCGAGAGCCGAGGGATCGATCGGCTTCTGGTGCCGACATCGCAGGCACCCTGGACAGGTAAGTGTCCTTATTTTAAAACTCAGCAGCTGCAGTATTTGTAGCTGCTGACTTTAAAAAAAAAAAAAAATTGGGGGGACCTCCGCTTTAGTCTTAGTCTTCTTCCCTCACTTCTTTTTTAGTTGCCACCAGTTCTTCTTTTTCTCTGCAGATTTATCTGGCATCTTTGCAAGTTCTTCTTGCGCCGCTACGAGTTCTTGTTCCCTCGCCGCCAGTTCTCTTTTAGTTACTGATAGTTCTTTCATCGCTGTGACTCCTTCTTTTTCTTTGTCTGCTAATCTTTTTTGTGTCGCTGTAAGTTCTTTTTCCTTCACTGCCAGTTCTTCTTTTCTAGTTTCTGCTAATTTTTCTTGCATCTCTGCAAGTTCTTGTACCCTCACTACCAGTTCTTGCGCCTCTGCAAGTTTTTGTTTAGTCACTGAGAGTTCTTCTTCCATCGCTGCAACTTCTTCCGGCGATGTGTGTCTTTTTTCCATTATTGTGCACACTTCAGTCAGCCGTGTGTGCATTTTGTTCCTCTCAGTGATTCCTCCTTCCATATCTCCGCTTCTTTCGTCTATCACGATGCATACTTCATCCTTTGCTCTGCATCCTTCTTCCATCACCGCCGGGACATCGTTTTCCTCTGCGCCTTCCATCTCTAGGACTCCTTCTTCCATCCTCTTTAGCCTGTCCCTCTTTCTTGGTCTGCAACAATTTCTGTGGAGATAAAGAAAGAAATGTTATAAAAATGTGTCCATAAACCAGTAAAAAATTTTCAGAATTAATAGCTGACGCCACTTAAATCTGTGTTTGATAGAAAACAAATAGTCACACGCCATCACCCCATTTGTTACTGTTACCAGTAGCCTCCGTTCATTCACCCCTCCCCTATAGAACAAATGTTAAAGGTGTTTTAATCTCATGATGACCGGTGAGGGGCTTGTGCTGCTAAACCCCGGGTAATAAGTACAGAAAACACACCGCCTCGGTCTGATCAATTGCCCACCTATAGGAAAAGTGGTAAATATTGGGAGGGGGGAGGGCTCAGATAAAGTGGGTGATAGCATGAAGATGTGTAATGGAGAAAATCTATGAAGAATGTGCAATAACTTACATGAAGTAACGTACTGCTGCAGCGACTCCAATGATTAGTAGTACAACACCGACTGCAGCAAAGAACAACACTAATGGAAAGAAGTCACTTCTCTGCAGTTGATAGTAGATCTTGGTGAAAAAATTCACAAGGAGATCAATGACTAGTTTTCCTGTATCATAAGTAGCAGTGTCCATTGTTGTTGTCGTTGTCACTGTCATTGTTGGAGACATCATGGGGACCTCCTCAGTAGAAGTGACTGGAGGGGTCTCCCCTTGTATCTCCACAATGCTTTGGTCCTCCCTGACCGTCTCGGTATCAGCGGTCTCAGTGGAAGTGACTGAAGGGGTCTCCCATTGTGTTTCCAGGTTTCTTTGATGCTTCCTGACCGTCTCGGTATCAGCGGTCTCAGAGGAAGCGTCTGGAGGGGTCTCCCATTGTGTTTCCAGGTTTCTTTGGTCCTCCCTGACTGTCTCGGTATCAGCGGTCTCAGAGGAGGCGACTGAAGGGGTCTCCCATTGTGTTTCCAGGTTGCTTTGGTCCTCCCTGACCGTCTCGGTATCAGCGGTCTCAGAGGAAGCGTCTGGAGGGGTCTCCCATTGTGTTTCCAGGTTTCTTTGGTCCTCCCTGACCGTCTCAGTATCAGCGGTCTCAGAGGAGGCGACTGAAGGGGTTTCCCATTGTGTTTCCAGGTTGCTTTGGTCCTCCCTGACCGTCTCGATATCAGCGGTCTCAGAGGAAGCGACTGGAGCGGTCTCCCATTGTGTTTCCAGGTTGCTTTGGTCCTCCCTGACCGTCTCGGTATCAGCGGTCTCAGAGGAAGCATCTGGAGGGGTCTCCCATTGTGTTTCCAGGTATCTTTGGTCCTCCCTGACCGGCTCAGTATCAGCGGTCTCAGAGGAGGCGACTGAAGGGGTCTCCCATTGTGTTTCCACTTTGCTTTGGTCCTCCCTGACTGTCTCGGTATCAGTGGTCTCAGAAGAAGCGTCTGGAGGGATCTCCCATTGTGTTTCCAGGTTTCTTTGGTCCTCCCTGACCGTCTCGGTATCAGCGGTCTCAGAGGAGGCGACTAATGGGGTTTCCCATTGTGTTTCCAGGTTGCTTTGGTCCTCCCTGACCGTCTCGGTATCAGCGGTCTCAGAGGAAGCGACTGGAGCGGTCTCCCATTGTGTTTCCAGGTTGCTTTGGTCCTCCCTGACCGTCTCGGTATCAGCGGTCTCAGAGGAAGCGAATGAAGGGGTCTCCCATTGTGTTTCCAGGTTGCTTTTGTCCTCCCTGACCGTCTCGGTATCAGCGGTCTCAGAGGAAGCGTCTGGAGGGGTCTCCCATTGTGTTTCCAGGTATCTTTGGTCCTCCCTGACCATCTCGGTATCAGCGGTCTCAGAGGAGGCGACTGAAGGGGTCTCCCATTGTGTTTCCAGGTTGCTTTGGTCCTCCCTGACTGTCTCGGTATCAGCGGTCTCAGAGGAAGCATCTGGAGGGGTCTCCCATTGTGTTTCCAGGTTTCTTTGGTCCTCCCTGACCGTCTCGGTATCAGCGGTCTCAGAGGAGGTGACTGAAGGGGTTTCCCATTGTGTTTCCAGGTTGCTTTGGTCCTCCCTGACCGTCTCGGTATCAGCGGTCTCAGAGGAAGCTAATGAAGGGGTCTCCCATTGTGTTTCCAGGTTTCTTTGGTCCTCCCTGACCGTCTCGGTATCAGCGGCCTCAGTGGACATGGGATCTGATGAAATAAAAACAAAGGAAATTCACTTAAATGTCCAAATAATGAGCTATAATGTTCAACAAACCAGTTTCCATTCATGACTATAAATCTATTCCAAATGTCCCTGATCCAATTGGCTATGAATCAAGGACAAATCAGGTCTCTTTATTTATTATTTTTTTATTTTTTTTATTTAATGCTTTCCATTGTAGAGGAGAGTCTTATTGACCCCCAGATCTCTCCATAAAGAGGACCTGTCACTGCTTATTTGTATCACAAGGGATGTTTACATTCCTTGTGATAGAAATAAAAGGGATCGCTTTTTTTTGTAAAGGAACAGTATAAAAATCGAAAAAATGTAATATCAATAATAATATACATAAAGCCCCCCCCCTGTGTTTATGTGCAGTGGTGAACGCATATGTAGGTCGCGCCCACATATGTAAACGGTGTTCACACTTGTGAGATATCGCCATGAACGTCAGAGCGAGGGTAATATAGATCTCTGTCCTCTGTAACTTGTATTGCCTATAGAGATTTTTAAGTATTGTAGTTTGACATGCCATGTTGGGTATCTATACAACACAAAATTATCTTTCACATATTTACAAATCAGTTAGGGTATATATTGTTTTTGTTTTGTTTTTTTTGTTTTTTATTTATTATATTCAAGTGTATTTAAGTCCCATTTTAATATAACAATACATCTACTTGTCATTACAATCTGTTATACAAACAAAAATGTCATGTATCATATAGCTTTACAGTCATTAGATATGGTGGGTGCATTAGTTTTTACAGACTATTCCTTTATTTTCAGCCAGTGATTAGCCAGTAACACACCTCCTGTCCTAGGGTGGCTACCAGTGGCGGTTGGTGCCCGAAATTTTTATTTTTTTTTTGGGGGGGGGGGGGCGCAAACAAACTGAAAAATACTGAACCGAAAATTAATTCGCAATGCCACACAACAGGGTGGGATCGGGATGCAGTGCTCTGCGCCCCGAGCCCACCTTATTTTGAAGCCTATTAGAGCCTCTGGCTCTAATCACGTGCTTCAAAATACACACACCCCGCCTATCCCCGCCATAGTATTTCATGTGTCCGCTGTCTTGAAAGGGGCCGGGCACATGAATAGGGAGTGCGGCAGAGGTGTCAGAGGGGGCGGCGCCCATGCGCCCACAATGCATGGGCTGCCACCGGTGGCTACATTCACTCTGCCACTGTAACTATAGAGGAGCAATGTAGCAACCATTGGACAGCAGCATTGTTAATTTGTCTGTATGTGTCTTTTTCAGAAATAAATACCAGCTGACCGTTGTAACTGTCACTTTTGCTGGAGAACTTGTTTTAGTAAACAGACTTCCTGACAGGTAATAAGCTATTATGGGGGATGGGGGACTCAGGAAAACAAAGACTGCTGCATTACTGATAGTGACAGACTGGACCATAGATAACATTTTTGGTCGTAGTGTCAGTGTCCCTATAGGTATATAGTGTAATGGTCTCTATAGGTGTATAGTGTAATGATCCCTATAAGTGTATAGTGTAATGATCCCTATAGGTGTATAGTGTAATTGTTCCTATAGGCGTATAGTGTAATGATCCCTATAGGTGTATAGTGTGATGGTCCCTATAGGTGTATAGTGTAATGATCCCTATAGGTGTATAGTGTAATGATCCCTGTAGGTGTATAGTGTAATGGTTCCTATAGGCGTATAGTGTAATGATCCCTATAGGTGTATAGTGTAATGATCCCTATAGGTGTATAGTGTGATGGCCCCTATAGGTGTATAATGTAATGATCCCTATAGGTGTATAGTGTAATGATCCCTATAGGTGTATAGTGTAATGATCCTTATAGGTGTATAGTGTGATGGTCCCTATAGGTGTATAGTGCAATGATCCCTATAGGTGTATAGTGTAATGATCCCTATAGGTGTATAGTGTAATGATCCCTATAGGTGTATAGTGTAATGATCCTTATAGGTGTATAGTGTAATGATCCCTATAGGTGTATAGTGTAATGATCCTTATAGGTGTATAGTGTGATGGTCCCTATAGGTGTATAGTGTGATGGTCCCTATAGGTGTATAGTGTGATGGTCCCTATAGGTGTATAGTGTGATGGTCCCTATATTTGTATAGTGTGAGAAGTGATGATGAGATACATTACATCAGATTGTAATGACCAGACGTCTCCCATGTTGATGATTTTTAGGTATAAGATGTGTGTTTTGGGGAGAAAACTGGCAGGGAAGGGGTTATCAGATTAACCAGCAGCCCAAAAGTACTCTGAGCTGTACCTGCCCAGCCTGGTCCTGGTCCTCTGTAGACCCCCCCATCCCCCCAAAGCAGGAGAAGACCCCCATAGAATGAACAATAAACCAAAACCTGTAACACTTACCAGTCACGTGAATGATGACCTTCTTGAATGGGTAACGCGGGACGTTGTCCACGGTGAGGCGGACCTCGTAGGTTCCGCTGTCTCTTTGCAGGACCGGGCCGATGACCAAGGAACAATCCTCTTCATCTGAGAGGGTCAGACCCAGATGAAACCTTTCACTTTGGTCCTCCTGCAGGTTGATAATATCATGGTACAGGATAGGTGAGTAGGGACCGTCTCCTTCTGGAGTCATTCCCCACTCGATCCTAACACTACTTGCACCAGAGAGATGATTGGTGGTGACCACACATGGGATCACCACTTTAGAGCCGGCTGTAGCATCCAGACGGGTGTATATTGGTCGGGCATGAGCGTATTCTACACCACATGCCAGGTACACACAGCAGAAAACGACTACAAACGCTTTAAAAAGGCTCATTTTCCAAATTTGTCACAAAGAAAAGAGAAAAGTGACAAAGAATTAAAGATTCTTATCTTATCTATAAGTATTCGCTTAGCTAATCAGAAAAAATCTGAATATTCGCTTAGCAAATTGAATGAGGATTCTCAGAACAGATCACAGGTGTGCTCTGTACAAGTCTAGCTCAAACTGAACTACACACAGCAGGGAGGTTGATTATATCAGCTGTCTCCACTATGATGTAAATGTCTCCACTATGATGTCATCAGTGGCAGTTAGGATGAACCTCGCTTAACCGCACTGCTGCAAACTGCTTGTTCCTGCCAGCAGCACTGCATTGCAAATGTAATGTCAACCAAGGGTTAGTTTTCTCATGTTGTTTGTCCCAATGTATGACTGCTGGAGAGTGAATACCTACATTTCACTACATAGAGAGGTGTATGGGGGGGGGGGGGGTTTATCTGCTTGTTTTAAATTTAAAAGTTTCACTGATCTCAGCTAAAAAGAAATCCAACATTTTTGTTTAGCTGGCCAAAATTAACAATCGCTTTGAAAAAATAAATATATAAAAATAAAATGTCTGGAAATGGGGGTTGGGACTGGACTTTATCTGCTTGTCTTTCATTTTCAGATCTCACTGACCTGAGCTAAAAATAGATCCAGTGATTTGTCAGTTGGCCAAAATTACCGGTCACTTTGTTGGAAATAAATCAGCGTTTTTATCTCGGTGTGTTGGGTTTGTGAATGAAAGGCGGAGTTCACCTTTTCCTGAAAATTACCAATACAGTCCAGGGAGACGCTACAACACACCGCCCAGCTAGATTCATTGTTCATTAACCCCTTAGTGACTGGTGGTAAAACACAGGAGAACACAATTTTGTAGCTCTGACATGTGTTAGAGTCCTTTCACACTGAGGTGGGGGAGTTGTCGGCGGTAAAGCGCCGCTATTGTAAGCGGCGCTTTACCGTCGGTATGCGGCCGCTAGCGGGGCAGTTTTACCCCCTGCTAGCGGCCGAAAAAGGGTTAAAACCACCACAAAGCGCCTCTGCAGAGGCGCTTTGCTGGCGGTATAGCCGCGCCGTCCCATTGATTTCAATGGGCAGGAGCGGTGAAGGAGCGGTATACACACCGCTCCTTCACCGCTACGAAGATGCTGCTGGCAGGACTTTTTTTACCGTCCTGCCAGTGCATCGCTCCAGTGTGAAAGCCCTCTGGGCTTTCATGCTGGAATGAAAGCAGCGGCACTTTTGGGTCGGTTTGCAGGCGCTATTATTAGCGCAATAGCGCCTGCAAACCGCCCCAGTGTGAAAGGACCCTTGGTAAAACTGTACATATCATTAGTGGGAATGCTTCAGCAGTCCCACTATTGTTATTCGTTTTTATTTATTTTTAATCATAATTTTTTTATTCCGTACGTTTTTTGGCTCTGCATAACTTCTGCATACTTTCAGCTATTAAAACTATTCAACTTTTAAAATGTTCATCACTTTCAGCTAATGATGATACTTTTTCAACTTTTTTTCTACTATTTATACTTTTTAAAATATTAAGCTTTTTAACACTTTTTTTTAACATTGAAGTCAATGAGAGCATGCGTCAAATCCTTTTATATTCAGCTATCTGGCTATATCTTTTCAGTTTGATATCTTTTACAGTTTTTGTGAAAAAGCTGTTTAAATGTATATATGGGGGGGTTATTATATGTATAAATGGGGGGAGGGGGGTGTATTATATGTATATATGGGGGGTGTATTATATGTATAAATGGGGGGAGGGGGGTGTATTATATGTATATATGGGGGGTGTATTATATGTATAAATGGGGGGAGGGGGGTGTATTATATGTATGTATGGGGGGGTGTATTATATGTATATATGGGGGGGGTGTAGAATATGTATATATGGGGGGTGTATTATATGTATATATGGGGGGTGTATTATATGTATATATGGGGGGGTATTATATGTATATATGGGGGGGTGTATTATATGTATAAATGGGGGGGTGTATTATATGTATATATGGGGGGTGTATTATATGTATAAATGGGGGTGTGTAGTATATGTATATATGGGGGGTGTATTATATGTATATATGGGGGGTGTATTATATGTATATATGGGGGGGTGTATTATATGTGTATATGGGGGGTGTATTATATGTATATATGGGGGGTGTATTATATGTATATATGGGGGGGGTATTATATGTATAAATGGGGGCTGTGTATTATATGTATATATGGGGGGTGTATTATATGGGGGGGTGTATTATATGTATATATGGGGGGGTATTATATGTATATATGGGGTTGTATTATATGTATAAATGGGGGGGTGTATTATATGTATATATGGGGGGGTGTATTATATGTATATATGGGGGGGTATTATATGTATATATTGGGGGGGTGTATTATATGTATATATGGGGGGTGTATTATATGTATATATGGGGGGGTATTATATGTATATATTGGGGGGTGTATTATATGTATATATGGGGGGTGTATTATATGTATATATGGGGGGGTGTATTATATGTATATATGGGGGATGTATTATATGTATATATGGAGGATGTATTATATGTATATATGGGGGTGTGTGTATTATATGTATATATGGGGGTGTATTATATGTATAAATGGGGGGGGGTGTATTATATGTATATATGGAGGGTGTATTATATGAATATATGGGGGGGGTGTATTATATGTATATATGGGGGGTGTATTATATGTATAAATGGGGGGGTGTATTATATGTATATATGGGGGGTGTATTATATGTATATATGGGGGGGTGTATTATATGTATGTATGGGGGGGTGTATTATATGTATATATGGGGGGTGTATTATATGTATATATGGGGGGGTGTATTATATGTATATATGGGGGGGGTGTATTATATGTATATATGGGGGGGTGTATTATATGTATATATGGGGGGTGTATTATATGTATATATGGAGGATGTATTATATGTATATATGGGGGGTGTATTATATGTATATATGGGGGGAGTATTATATGTATATATGGGGGTGTATTATATGGGGGGGAGTATTATATGTATATATGGGGGTGTATTATATGTATATATGGGGGGGTGTATTATATGTATATATGGGGGGTGTATTATATGTATATATTGGGGGGTGTATTATATGTATATATTGGGGGGTGTATTATATGTACGGTATATATTGGGGGGTCTATTATATGTATATATTGGGGGTGTATTATATTTATATATTGGGAGGGTGTATTATATGTTTATATGGGGGGTGTATTATATGTATATATGGGTGGGGGGGTGTATTATATGTATATATGGAGGGAGGTGTATTATATGTATATATGGGGGTATGGAGGGGTTTATTATATATATGTATGGGGGTGTATTATATGTATATTTGGAGGGTGTATTATATGTATATATGGGGGGTGTATTATATGTATATATGGGGGGTATATTATATGTATATATGGGGGGGTGTATTATATGTATATTTGGGGATATGGAGGGGTTTATTATATGTATGTATGGGGGGTGTATTATATATATATATTTGGGGGGTATGGGGTGTGTATTTATATGTATATTTGGGTGATATGGGGGCATATTATGTATATTTAGGGGGTGTATTATATGTATATATGGGGGGTATTGTATGTATATTTGGGGGGTATGGGGGGGGTTATATGTATTTTTGGGGGTGTATTGTATGTATTTTTGGGGGGTATGGGGGGGTTTATTACATGTATGTATAGGGGGTGTATTATATGTATATATGGGGGTGTATTATATGTATATATGGGGGGTGTATTATATGTATATATGGGGGGGTGTATTATATGTATATATGGGGGGGTATTATATGTATATATGGGGGGGTGTATTATAGGGCTGGGAGATTTTATTAAAGAAAAAAATCTTTGATTCTCTTAAAAAAAAACCTCGATTCACGATTCGAATCGAGTCTTTTTGGAAACCGCGCCGGTCCTGAGGCGCTGCGGGCATGAGTATTTAGGCGAGGCCGCGGCTTCGGCCTAGTCCGCGGCGTCCGGCCTCGCGGACTAGGCCGAAGCCGCGGCCTCACCTAAAAACTCCTTGCCCGCAGCTCTTTAGGCCCAGCCCGGTGTCAGCGCCGGTCCGGAGGCGCTGCAGGCATGAGTTTTTAGGCGAGGCCGCGGCTTCGGCCTAGTCCGCGGCATCCGGCCGTAGCCACGGACTAGGCCGAAGCCGCGGACTCGCCTAAAAACTCATGCCTGCAGCGCCTCGGGACCGGCGAGGTGAAAAAAAAAAAATCTAAAAAAATCGATTTGCTTAAATTTTGAATCGATTTGGCCTCTCAACTCGATTCAAGATTTAAATCGATTTTTTTCCCAGCCCTAGAACAATGGTCTGGCAATTACTTGACTGAGTTCCCTAAGGTGCAAGTCATCTATCTAGGTGACTTATTAATGTTAAGTTTTAAATCTGTTCCTAATTCTGTCTTGTTAGCCATGAGGGTGCTTCCTGTGATGTGTCATGAGGATAAACACTGCAGTTTTGGTTACTGAAGCCCCCCGATTCCCTCGTGAAGACTGAGGTGAAGAAAATAAATTCAATACCTTCACCATCTAACCATCCTTTGTAACCAGATTCCCTTCCCCATTCTTTATGGGGTCAATATGGTCTGTCCTCCCTCTTTTACTGTTTATATACTTAAAGATTTTCTGGGATTTTTTTTGCTCTCCTCCGCTATGTTTTTTTTTTGTTCTATATTGGCCGCCCTAGTTGCACTTCTTGATTGCATTCTTTGTAAAGTTTGAATGCTGCTGATGATCTCTCAGCCTTGTATTTTTTGAAGGCCTTCCCCTTAGCTTTTATATGCATTTTTACATTGGGGTTAAGCCACCCTGGACTTTTGTTAGCTCTTTTAAATTTATTTCCCAATGGGATGCACTGGCTAATACCCCTATTTATTATGCTCTTAAAGCAAACCCATCTCTCCTCCGCATTCTTTGTTCCTAAGATTTGATCCCATTTAATATCTTCTAGCAAGGTTCGTAGTTTAGGGAAATTGGCTCTTTTGAAATTCAGTGCCTTTGTATTCCCCTTATGTTTACTATTTATACTGAAGCCAAATGACCTGTGATCACTGTTTCCTAAATTGCCCCATTTTTCCACATCCATGATCAGGTCTGTATTGTTGGTAATCAGTAGATCTAGTAATGCTTTGTTTCTAGTTGGTGCGTCTACCATCTGACCCATGAAATTGTCCTGCAAGACATTAAGGAACTGGCAAACCTTAGACGAATGCGCGGTTCCTTCCGCCCAGTCTATGTCTGGATAATTAAAATGCCCCAATATGATGACACTTCCCATCCTTGCAGCTAATCCAAATTGTGATAGGAGGTCTGTCTCCTCCTCCAATTAGGGGGCTTATAGCATACTACCAGTATTACTTTCCCCTTGGTTTCATCCCTTTGGAGCTCTACCCATAAGGATTCCACCTCCTCCCTAGCTCCCTTAGTGATGTCTTCTCTCACATTCACTTGTACATTATTCTTGATATACAGGCATACCCCTCCCCCTACATACAGCCATTCACTTACATTTGAGGCTGTATGCAGCACGTGCAGCTCCCCAGGTGCCGCAAAGTGCTGGGAAATTACTCTAGGTCAGGGGTCTCCAAACTATGGCCGTGGGCCACATCCAGCAGGCTACAGGATTTTATCTGGTCCACAGCTAGTGTGTACTGATTGAGGATTAATGTGCTTGTGAACTTAGAAGGTTTTGTTTTTTTACGGTAAACTATAGACTGTTTAGCTGTTTTTTTTTTCATTTTGGATAGACTAAGGGAGGGTAATAACCCCTGTCAGATTTTTTTTTTGCGATCTGTGTCCCATTGTGGAGATTTCCCTTCACTTCCTGTCACATAGCCAAACAGAAAGTGAGAGGAAATTCCTACAAATTAAGAGAATTCCTTGGGGACCCCCAGGTCACCAGAACTAGTGTCCCCATTGAAAGATTTCCCCTCTATTACTTCCTCTCGGCCTACCCAATCCACCTCCTCTCCTGATTGGCCGGGAGAAAAAGCCAGAACATGATAGCGAATATTGATTTGCTAGTGCCAAAAGTGAGAGCACTGCGCCCCGAGACCAACCTTTTTCAAGCCAATTAAAGCCTCAGGCTCTAATCACGTGGCTTAGAAAAAGAAAAAAAGAAACATAAAAAACTCCTGAGTCCGGCGCCTTGCATGCACCCCCACATGCAAACTAGGGGGGCCCTACGGCCCTAATGGACCAGCCGCTCCTGGTGGGGATGCATCCTCTGCAATAATCTAAAAAAAAACCTTCTGTGGTCTGCTCTCCCTCCAGCCACTCTTCTTTTTTTTTTTTGTAAACTTACTTAAGCCCAATCTCAATCCAGGCTGTGCACTAGAGCAGAGGCTTTCTCGTCTCTCTTTCCTCTTATTGGATGGGAGACCACAATGGGAGCCATGGGCTCCTGCTGCTGTCAATTGCAGCCAGTGAGGAGAGGGATGGGGAGGTGGGCCACACTGGTTTCTGTGTGTCAATGGACACACACACACACACACACAGCTGGCTCAGGAGCAAGCATGCATGAATGCCCCCACAGCAAGCTGTCAGCTATGGGGGCAGGAGACAGGAGCACCAGCTGTGGACCCCAGAAGCGGAGGATCGGGGTTGCTCTGGGCAAACCACTGCACAGAGTAGGTAAGTATAACATGTTTGTAATAAAAAAAAAAAAAGGAGAAAATCCTAGGTTTACAATCATGGTCTGCAGAGGCTTGCTCTTCTTCTGATGTAAGGGTTGACTTTGATAGGGATTTGTAAAATGCACAATGCTGCCCTCATACTTAAATGTTTGGAGAATATAATATGCCTACAAAAGCCCCATGTGCATGAATCCTAATTGTATCACTCTGTAGTTCATTTATATGATGATGCTGACTGACTTGTGTGCATGGTAGAATTGTGAAAAGGAAAATGTGATTACTTGCTATAGGTAAGTGCACATCACTGCTCTGTGATTAAATAATCCACACGGAGCAGAACGAAGTCTGTAAAACGTCTCTTAATACCAATGTGATGGAAAGACGTTAAGGAATAGTAGAGTGTGATAGCTGAATAGGGAGTTTAATTGTAGCATACCTGAAGATTCAATAGGAATAATTTGGTCACCTATTGTGCTGGAGAAGATGGAGAGCCTTGACAGACGGCTCACGTTATTAGATACACATTTGGCACGTCTTTGTACTCACAGATCGGTTTTGCCCACTTCATTATCATGCTTCATATTCCAATCCTCCATAGACTGCATAGTCCATCCTCAGCCAGGCTTCAATGGAG
Source organism: Aquarana catesbeiana (assembly GCF_042186555.1). Classification (NCBI taxonomy): domain Eukaryota; kingdom Metazoa; phylum Chordata; class Amphibia; order Anura; family Ranidae; genus Aquarana; species Aquarana catesbeiana. The sequence goes on from NC_133333.1 coordinate 239,114,651, forward strand.
ACAAATGGATCTTCTCCTGATGGTGATACAATAGATGTTCTTAGACTTCCCTTTCAATCTGCTTGAAAAACATTGGCATATTACATTCTTTTTTTTTTTTCAAAAAGATGGCGACCTTACCTTGTACACCACCAGGAAGCTTTATTCATGAAAAATAGCTAAGAGGCTTCATTTATGAGGGGCTGCACCATACGGCTTATAATATAAACCAGGTGAGACAATTAAATTCCAGGAATGCCCGCGGCGTAGCACTATGGTGACTACAAGTTACACAGCCATTTGCACTCAAGCGTGTTTTGACATGTTCTAACTTACACTCGCCTGGGTCGCAGACCAGTTGATTCTATGGAGTAGTAGAAGAAATAACACAAGTGTGCGTTGCCCTATGAGCGGAAAATGGGTGACCGGAATCTGGAGCAGAGGATTAACATCAAATTTTGCATGAAAATTGGCAAAAGTGTGAGTGAAACTTTGGATCTGTAACAACAGGCTTAAAGTGGCTGTAACCCCCCTCCAAAAAAAAACCCTGCAAGACAAAAGCATAATGAGCTAGTTATAGCATAGCATACTAGCTCATTATGTATTACCTTAGACCGAAGCCCCTGCAGCGGTCCTCGTTCACCGCTCCGGCCGGCGACATCGCTCCCGGAGTTACTTCCGGGTATCGCGGGCTCCGGCGCTGTGATTGGCCGGAGCCGCGATGATGTCACTCCCGTGCATGCACGCGGAAGCCGCCGGTAAAGGCACAGTCTAACTGAAGCAATGGCACGTACGTTTAGGAGAGATCCGGGGTAGCTACAGGTAAGCCTTATTATAGGCTTACCTGTAGCAAAACGTGTGTTGTAAGGGTTTACAACCACTTTAATAAGGTTCCATGAAGACATCGTGTTTTTGAATGGCATACAGTAGGTGGTTTAACCACTTCAATACCTGGCACTTTTACCCCCTTCCTTGCCCAGGCCAATTTTCAGGTTTCAGCACTGTCACGCTTTGAATGACAATTGCGCGGTCATGCAACACTGCACCCAAACTAAGTTTTTATTATTTTGTTCACACAAATAGAGCTTTCTATTGGTGGTATTTAATCACCACTGGGTTTTTTATTTTTTGCTAACTCAACAAATATAAACTGAAAATGTTTGAAAAAAAAACTTGTTTTTCTTTGTTTGTTATAAAATTTTGCAAAAAAATAATTGTTCTTCATAAATTAAGGCCAAAATGTATACTGCTACATTTCTTTGGTAAAAAAATAACCCAAATCAGTGTATGTTATTTAGACTTTATTATACAGTCCACCACAGTCCTATGGTATATATCTAAAAAGTTATCAATCCTGATGTACTGACGGCCTATCTCATTTCTTGAGGCCCAAAAATGTCGGGACAGTACAAATATCCTCCAAATGACCCCTTTGTGGAAAGTAGACAGCCCAAGGTATTGAGAAAGAGACATGGCGAGTTTTTTGAAGTTGTAATTGTCAAATTTCTTATTAAGAAATGTTTTTTTTTTTTTTTTTACATACTGTCACCAGGGCAGTATAGTGTAATCATATGGTGGTGATCAGGGACACTGACTGGAGACAGTACAAAAAAAAAAAAAAAAATGACCTTTTTTTTAAACACACTGGGGAAGTGATCAGAATTTTTTTACACATTATGATTGCTTATATCAGTGAATTTCATTGCTATAAGCAATAATTTTACTGAATGAAATCAATTCAGTTTGTTTTGTTGTAATTAGCTGTGATTGGCCAGAGCTAATCACATGGTACAAATGGGCTGTGATTGGCCCCTTCTGTACCATATGATCACTGTGACCAATTACAGTTAGCAACACAATTGAAAGGAAGCCATCCATTGTTTACAATTGTCATGTAAACTGCTGTGATTGGTCACAGAGATCACATGGTACCGGCAGCAAGCCGGTACATTGATCAGTCATCACAGCCGTGCTCGAGGCTCGATCTGGGAGGACGTCATATGACAGCCACCCAGATTGATGAAACATGCCTCCCAACATTTTGAGATGGGAATGAGGGACACCTACTAACAAATGTATGTAGGCATAGGACACGCCCCCTGCCACACCCCCTTAAAGGAGAATTAACTGAAAAAAGGTTAATTAAATCCACAAGGGACTTTTTTTTACCAATACTACCCCTTTATATTGGCTTTTAAAATGTATAAATTTAGAAATTGGATGAAAGGTTTAGCACTGGGAGACACTTTTTGAAAGATAAAAAGTGCATTTTATATACAACTATATGGAACAGATCAAAATGAGGGACAAATGAGGTGGAATGAGGGACAGAGGGACATTGCTCCAAATCAGGGACAGTCCCTACAAATCAAGGACAGTTGGGAGCTATGGATGAAAGGCCTGCCCAGCCTGTAGCAAAATGATGGCCGGGCGGGCCTTTTGTCAAACTGGTTAAGGAGGGGTGGGAAGGTGTCCATGATGATGCAAGAAGTGGGCAGCCAAAAACGCAAAGGATGGTTGCAAATGTGGACAGAGTATGAACCCTCGTATGCCCATGCTGGTGTGCTTTTTTTTTTTATCACAAAGGAATAGTTCACCGCACGTTCGGAGAACATGGTACAACGATCAACCCATTGTTACTTGGAAATTCTGAAAAGGTTATGGGAATCCGTTTGGAGGAAAAGACCGCAACTCCATCATGACAATGCTCCTGCACAAATAGTCCATTCCGGGAATTAAATTGTCACTCCTCGTATACCAATGGACGGTTGGTTTAGGTAATAAAGTGACCCCAGAGATGTTTAATTACCGGTATTACAGCGGTATAACCGCGCTGTCCCAAGATGCGGCTTGCAGGTGATTTTTTCTTCTCCTGCCAGCGCACCGCTTCAGTGTGAAAGCCCTCGGGCTTTCACACTGAACAAACAGCGGAGGCTGTTTAGGGGCGGTTTGCAGGCGCTATTTTTAGCGCAATAACACCTGCAAACCGCCCCAGTGTGAAAGGGGCCTTATAAGAACAAACATCCATCAACACAGACCCAGTTCATTAATGAACTTTCTCGTCCCCGTCCCCCCCCAATTTTTTTTTACCCCTCACCCCATTTTTGCAACACGGCCCTGATGCATTCATATGTGTATGATTCAGTATTTTGCATTTTTAATGGTCTTTAAAGTTTTGACAATTGTAGCAAAATCCCGGGCCCCTCGAGGCCTAATGGTGACCTCCAAGGTTAGGGACAGCTGACATCCTTCCGTGTAGAGTGGGTTGCAAGGCATGCTGGGTGTAATGCAAGATGAAAGGGTGGGCGCCAGACACTTTTAGAATGCAAACAGAGATTTATTGTCTTTTAAACAGAACTGTGGGAGAGAGGGTTAGGGCCAGGACACCCTTAGGTAGATGTCATGTTAATTGGCAGACTCCGGGACTTCTATAGGTAGACAGTTATACCAGTGAAGGCCTCCAGCCGGCACCACTTCTGTATAGGTAGGACCGTTGTCTTCTTTGGCAACAATCTTGTAGCTGTTACTAACAAGCTCCCAGTCTTTCACTAGACTTCAGATCCACTAGCCACTGGATCCCCTGAGCTCTTCCACTTTAGCACTCAGTGTCTTCCTTTAGTGTCACCCTCGCTTCCCTGCTGGGACCCTGACTTGGCACTCACAGATACTCCTCAAGCTTCACCCCCCCTGGCACGTTAGGTCCCTGCCTTGGTACTCACTGATGCTCCACAAGCGTCACCTCTGCTGTTCTGCTGGGTCCCTGACTTGGCACTTGCTGAAGCTTTCCCACTTCTTCACCGTCCCCGGCTGGCGAGAAGTTTGCTCTGGTACTGGCCTCAGCTTACTCACAATGGTCTCCGGTAGCAAGGTGGATAGTCCCTTAGTGGTGACAGCTTTCCCTCTACCTCCGACCACGACTGGTTCCCCGGCCGGCAGAACCATTACTTCTGGTTGGACTACAAGCCCGCAGTCCCTGCGCTACTTCTAGATAGGCTCTCAGATAGCCTAGCATCCAGATGTCCCCGGGGTAGGCCTTAGGTTTCTGGCCCAGCAGCCCGGGGGAATGTAACACACGTCCACCCGTCCAGGTGGCACAGAACCCCCGATCACCGGACTCCACCCAAATAAATAGGCTCTCCCAGCAGGCCAAGGGATCCAAGAAAATCCCTGCCCATTGGCTGAGATATGCCATTCATTCATAATCTGTCCTTGCTATGCCCTTGTCTTATCCAATGTCAACAGCTACCCGGCCACCTAGTGACAGAAGAGATAAGTGCAGCAATTCCAGAATTAGGGGAAAATCAATTGATCTCTTAAGGCCTCATGTACACTGCTGCTCCTAAACGGATATTTAGGAGCAGTTGGGAGTTTTTTTCAACTGCCCCTGAACTCTCCTCTATGTTATTTTATCTGTCCATGTACACAGGGTCATTTCTAGGCAGTTGAGTTTAGAGGCTTTTTTTGGAATGCAAAAAAATGCGTTCAGAAGCTGAGTTTAAAGGCATTTCAAGCGCTAAATGCGGCTAAACGCGACTAAACGCTTTTCGTTTACAGGCGTTTTTTTAAATTTTTGGCTATTTAAAAAAAAAAGAAAAACACTTCTAAACGTAAATGCGGCAAAAGGCGGTAAGTAAACGCGGCAAAACTGACATTTTAAACGTCGGTTACTATCTGTCAAGTTAAATTGTTCAGGAGAGGTTGTAAAAACGTCCCGTATACATGAAGCCTAACAATTGGCCAAGGCAACTATCTCCTGCCAACTAAATTTAATAGCAGCCCTGCCTAAACATCAGGGTGCTACACAATATTTCTGTATGAACATTGCACAGTATAGTTTAATGCTAGCCATACACCTACAGTTTTATGTTTTGAAGACTTTCATTTTAAGAATGTTCGTTTGCTTTTCTAATCAATAATGGAATCAAATTGATGTTTGTTTTCAATCTACAGTGCGGAGAAAATTCAAAGGTGCAGGATGGAATTTTTTTTCTCGCACGAACGAAGTTACATTCGTTCTAAAATCAAATGTTAAAAACAAGACGAATTTTCGAACATTTGTCCTGTCATGGAATGTACAAAGAATTTTTATATGAATATTTGTACGCATATTCTCGTCCGGAAATCTAATAGTGTATGGCCAGTATTGGGCCTCATTCACAAAGGTTTACCTATCTGTACGTTGATGCGAAGGGCCGTATTTGCCCACACAGGATGCATAGGTGCCCCTTGCATCCTGAAGCAGGTAGCCCCCTTTGCTTGCCTTTATCAGGCCCTTGAAACTCTATTCCACCCACTGATACAAGGCACTATTCCTTTTACACCTATAATGGGGCATATTTCCTGTCACTGATTCCAACAATAGAGCACTATTCCTTCCACTGACCCAACAATGGGGCACTATTCTTCCCACTTACACCAATGATGGGGCACTATTCCTTCCACTGACCCAACAATGGGGCACTATTCTTCCCACTTACACCAATGATGGGGCACTATTCCTTCCACTGACCCAACAATGGGGCACTATTCTTCCCACTTACACCAATGATCTGGCACTATCCCTCCCACGGACACCAATGATGGGGCACTATTTCTCCCACGGACACCAATGATGGGGCACTATTTCTCCCACGGACACCAATGATGGGGCACTATTCCTCCCAAGGACACCAATAGTTACATAGTAGGTGAGGTTGAAAAAAGACACAAGTCCATCAAGTCCAACCTATGTGTGTGATTATATGTCAGTATTACATTGTATATCCCTGTATGTTGTGGTTGTTCAGGTGCCTATATAATAGTTTTTTTAAACTATCGATGCTCCCCGCTGAGACCACCATCTGTGGAAGAGAATTCCACACCCTAACCGCACTTAGGCCCCTTTCACACTGGGGCGGTAGGGGGCATCGGCGGTAAAACAGCGCTATATTTAGCGCTGTTTTACCGTGGTATTCGGCCGCTAGCGGTGCGGTTTTAACCCACCGCTGGCGGCCGAAAAAGGGTTAAAACCCCTCGTATAGCGCGGCTATGGGCAGGAGAGGTTTAGGAGCGGTGAATACAACGCTCCTTCACCGCTCCAAAGAAACGGCTGACAGGAGATTTTTTCTTCTCCTGCCAGCGCACCGCTTCAGTGTGAAAGCCCTCGAGCTTTCACACTGAACAAACAGCGGAGGCTGTTTAGGGGCGGTTTGCAGGCGCTATTTTTAGCGCAATAACGCCTGCAAACCGCCCCAGTGTGAAAGGGGTCTAACAGTAGAGAACCCTCTACGCAGTTTAAGGTTAAACCTCTTTTCTTCTCATTTTAGTGAATGGCCGCATGTCTTATTAAATTCCCTCTCACGGAAAAGCTTTATCCCTATTGTGGGGTCACCAGTACGGTATTTGTACATTGAAATTATATCCCCTCTCAAGCGTCTCTTCTCCAGAGAGAATAAGTTCAGTGCTCGCAACCTTTCCTCATAACTTAGGTCCTCCAGTTCCTTTATTAGATTTGTTGCCCTTCTTTGGACTCTCTCCAGTTCCAGTACATCCTTCCTGAGGACTGGTGTCCAGAACTGGACAGCATACTCCAGGTGCGGCCGGACCAGAGTCTTGTAAAGATGGGGCATTCTTTACCAAAAGTGGGGCAATATTCTTCCCACTAGTACCAATGATGGGGCATTCTTTACTCACATTGACACTGGGGCATTTTCCACTTACACTGGCCACAGACCCCTGACCTAAATGTATCTAGGACCTCCTGGGTTGCATTTTTACTGCCACTCAAAACATGGAGGTGTACACACGGCAGCATTAGGGCTCATTCACATGGGCGGCAAAAGCAGGTCGCTCTACTATCATGCGACCACCCACCTAAATAAGGGCATGCAGCCACTCAGGGCTGTACACTAGCACTGTGGCCACAGCAAAATTAAATGCTGCATTCAACGAGCGTTACCGCTGCTGAATGTGACCCATTCAAGGAAATAAGGCTGGGCTGAAACCGTGTGCCGGTTGACAAATCACCTCCTCACTGCTTGACAAACACCTGGCAGTGGCAAGTGCTGCTGCACATATGAAGAAGCCCTTAGGCCGGGTTCACACATATGCGAATTGGATGCAGGTTTACCTGCATCCAATTCGCATGACAGGCGAGTGTGACCGTCTCTCAATGGAGCCAGTTCACACAGGTCTGGGGCGGCCACAGTCCAAAGGGTCCTGTGTGTCTTTGGGTCCGGTTCAGTTGCGAATTCAGGAAAAAATCCTGACCTGAATCGCACCTGGACCAGTGATCAGGGACACACTGGATTCCATGCTGGGAACTATGGCCGCACATATGTGAACCCGGCCTTAATGCTGTCTTGCATGGTGGGAAAGCAAAAATAATGCTGTCTGCAGAGTTCAGCAGGCTTTGGCGCTTTGCACCTGCCTCCATTCGCTTCTAAACTCCATGAGTGCGTTTAACGGGTAACTCCATATTTTGTTACACTGTTTTTAGGTTCGCATTTTGCCCATATTTTACAATTATCACGGGTGCATTGCTCTGCAGGCTGACAACAAAAAAAATGCAAATTTTTTGCATGCAAAAATACATGCATTTATTATTATTATTATTATCATTTTTTTTTTACAGGTGAACTGTATGTGAACAGTTGCGTGAAAAGTGAACACTGACATTATGGGAAAAAAATCTCATAGGGTGTTTGGAGAACCTCACTTGACGCAACTTGAATACCTGTGTAGCACAGCTGAAATGCGCACCGAGGGCTTATTAACACCTAAACATACAGTAAAATGCTTAAAAAATGAATGTGCATTGTCTTCCATAGGCATGTAATTTTATGTCTGTTGACGTGCTTTGACTCACAGTTTTATCCACATTTAATTGCTATGGGTCACTGTAAGGAAAAAAAAAAAAAAAAAAAAAGGTTTTTATTTTTTTTTTGTCCAACAGATTTGTATTTCTTTGATTGCATTGCGTTTACAGGCATACATGAAGCTGAAGCACAACACATTGTAGTGTGAACAGGACACATAGAAAACAATTGTCCTTGTGACCTGCATTCTTCCACTGCAGCGTGAACAGGCCCTAAGGTCCCCTTCATATATCGTTTCCGCTCGCGATTTTTGTTGCACAATTTTCACACGATTTTGCCCATGAAAATTGTGCAATGAGCTGCCCCTTTGGGTTTTGTCGCCCCAAAAAAATCTGCTTTTTTTTTGGGCAACAAGCTTAGCGCTATTTTTTTCAAATGCATGTTTTGCTGCAATTGCCAGAATTGTGACAGAATTGCACCACATTTGGGGTGCCATTAAGAAAAAATGGCACCCAAACACGTGTTGTGCGTTTTTGCCGCAATTTGGACACATGTAATGTGAATGGGGCCTAAAGGCTGTTTTAAATTTCACTGCCTGTGTAAATTAGTAGTGTGTGGCAGTTGCAGCCCCTCACAGGTGATGAATGATAACTCTCAGTGTGATTACCTCAGCTGAGCCCTCAGGAGCCATGGCTGTGTGATTCCCTGTGATCGGCCATTACAACCCACAGCCTGGCACTGACATGAGCTCTGCCCTCAGATATCTACAGCCTGGCACTGACAGAAACTTGGGGTGCCCCCTCACATCTGCCAGGAAAAATTGGCGGGAAGGGCAGGACTCCCTCACAGCTTCTCTCTCACTCAATCTGAGGTAATTTGTGCCATTTTTACCTCCTCATCCTCCTCCCAGCCTCGGCTCCTCAGAGTCCCTTTGCCTGCTCTCAGGGTGGTCCTTGGTTCCTGTGTCCCTCCTTTCCCTCCTTCCCCTCCACCTGTGTGGGGGGCCGCCATATTATCCTCCCTCATGAATGGCGGTAACACTGTGCTCAGCAAAATGACAGGGCTGCGGATTTCTATGGAAGACCTTTTCAGTCACAGCCTGAGGGACGTCTGACAGAGCTGTCTCTAAGGAAAGGTAGAATATTATTTATTAGATCATTATTACAGTGATATCTGTTTTATGTCATTTGCTTTTGTGTTTGGGCACATTCACGCTATGTGCAAGTACCTGAATTTTCCTCGCGGAAAAACGCAGGTGACTGCAATGACACATAGAAAACAATTGTTTTCTGTGTGTCATGTTCACACCAGAACGCTGCGTTTCTCTGCGTTCCATAGTGGTGTGATTATTTTTTTTTTTTTTTTTTTTTTTTTTTTTATGGCACGTTTTGCATATTATGGCACCACAACACACAGAAATGCATATAAATGCACACAAACGCACCACAACGGTTAGGTCAGAAAACATGCCTTTGAACAAATACGCAGAAAGCTGCACGTAAACATGCTCAGAAACGTGCTAGAAATTCATGGAAGTGCTATCGACTGCAGGCACAATGTAATGCGTGTTGTAATGCAAATGGGCCCCTAATATCAATGTTTTATCATTTATTCCCAGTCACCATCTTATGAAGGGGAGGGAAAAAAAAAATGTGTGTGTGTGTGTGTATATGTATATATATATATATATATATATATATATATATATATATATATATATACAAACATACACACTGTGCATTATGGCAACATGCTACAACCCTTCAGACTACAAAGTGGTGGGATGTGTCCTAAAAATGAAGTTGTCCTTTAAGGCCTCATTTACATGGGTGCAGTGGTCCGTAGACTGTGAATTGGGTTTATAAGGCTGCTTTCTCACTGGGGCAGCGGATTCGTTAGCGTTAAAGTGCTGTTTAACCATTTCAGTACCGGGCGTTTTCACCCCCTTCCTGCTCAAGCCAATTTTCAGCTTTCAGCGCTGTCGCAATTTGAATGACAATTGCGCGGTCATGCAACACTGTACCCAAATTAAATTTTTATCACCCCCCCCCCCCCCCCCACAAATAACGCTTTCTTTTGGTGGTGTTTGTTCACCTCTGCGTTTTTTTTAAATTTTTTTTTTTGTTTTGTTTTTTGCACTATAAACAAAAGAAGAGCGACAAGTTTGAAAAAAAAAAAAAACAAAACACAATATTTTTTACTTTTTGCTATAATAAATATGCCAATTTTTTTTTTTTTTTTTCTTTTAAAAAAAGCAATTTTTTTTTTTCTCAGTTTAGGCCGATACATATTCTTCTACATATTTTTGGTAAAAATATCGCAATAAGCGTATATTGATTGGTTTGCGCAAAAGTTATCGTGTCTATAAAATAGGGGATAGTTTTATGTTTTTTTTTTTTTAATTTAATTTACTAGTAATGGCAGTGATCTGCGATTTTATATAATTATTTTTTTTTATCGTGACTGCGACATTGCGGCGGACATATCGGACACTTTTGACACCATTTTCGTACCACATTTATACAGTGATCAGTGCTATAGAAATGCATGGATTACTGTATGAATGTCACTGGCAGGGAAGGGGTTAACATTAGGGGGCGATCAAGGGGTTAATTGTGTTACCTAGGGAGTGATTCTAACTGTAGGGGGAGGGGACTCACAAGGGGAGGAGACAGATCGGTGTTCCTCTGTACTGGGAACACATGATCGGTCTCCTCCCACCTGACAGGGCGTGGATCTGGGTGTTTACACACCCAGATCCATGCCCTGACTCTGTTACCGGCAATCGCAGGTGCCTGGCGGACATCGCAGCAGCTGGGCATGTGCATCGGCTCCCGAGTGACGCGGCGGGGGTGTGTGTGTGCCCCCCAGACAGCCGGGAAGCCCAGGACGTCATATGACGCCCGCCCAGGATGGGAGATCCCTCCTGCAGACGTCCTATGATAATGGGCGGGATGGGAAGTGGTTAAGCGGCACTTTTCGGCCACTATAGTGGGGTGCATTTAACCCCCGCTAGCGGCCGAAAAAGGGGTTAATAGCGCCCGTGTTGCTGTGCTTCTGAATCGCTTTTCAGGCACTTTCAGAAGCGCTGCCTATTTATTCCAATGGACAGGGGCGGTGTAGGAGCGCTGCATACAGCGCTCCTACATCGCCTCAAAGATGCTTCAATACAGGGCACTTTCACCCCTTTTCTGCCCAGGCCGATTTTCAGCTTTCAGCGCTGTCGCACTTTGAACGAAAATCACAGATCGCCGCCATTACTAGTAAAAAATTGTAAAGTCCATAAATCTATCCCGTTGTCTGTAGACGCTATAACTTTTGCGCAAACCAATCAATATACACGTATTGGGATTTTTTTTCACCAAAAATATGTAGAAGAATACGTATTGGCCTACATTGATGCAGACATATTATTATTTTTTTTTTTTTACTTTTTTTTTTTTTTTTTTTTTTTTTGGTATGTATTATAGCAGAAAGTAAAAAATATGTTTTTTTTTTTTTTTTTGGCGTTTTTTTTTGGCGTTTTTTTTTGGCGTTTTTTTTTCGTTTATAGCGCAAAAAATAAAAACTGCAGAGGTGATCAAATACCACCAAAAGAAAGCTCTATTTGTGGGGGGGGGGAAAGGAAAATTTTATTTGTGCACAGCGTTGCACGCCCGCACAATTGTCAGTTAAAGTAATGCAGTGCTGTATCGCAAATCATTAAGGGGGTAAATCCTTTCGGGCTGAAGTGGTTAATCACCATTTTTTGCTAAATAAACAGAAAAAGGCAGAAAATTTTGAAAGGGGGGAAAAAACGTGTTTTGTTCGTTTCTGGTATAAAATTTAGCAAATAAATAATTCTTTATAAATTTAGGTCAAAGTGTATTCTGCTGCATTTCTTTGAAAATAACTAAAATCAGTGTATATTATTTAGTCTGTAGGAATGTTATAGAGTCCATAAACCATGGTATATATCTGAAAATTGATCAGTATTGATGTACTGACGGCCCATCTCGTTTCTTGAGGCCTGAAAATATTTTCCAGTACAAATATCCCCCAAATTGCCCCCTTTTGGAAAATGGATAGTCCAAGGTATTTATTTAGAAAGAGGCGTGGCAAATTTTTGGAAGTTGTCATTTATTGTCATAATTTTTTGGAAAAATTAAGAAATTTAGAAATTGTCACTTAATAATTATATACTGTGTGTGTATATATATATATATATATATTTAATTTTTTTTTTTTTTACATACTGTCACCAGTGCAGTTCAGTGTTATCATATAACTGGCATGGTGGTAGTACAAAAAATAAATAAATAATATAATAAAAAAAAATTCTTCTGTGTTTTTTTTTTTTTTTTTTTTTTTTTTTTTTTTCTTCATTTTACATATATTTTTTTTTTCTTCAACACACTGTGACCAGAGCAATATAATGTTACCATAGTAACATTGTACTACTCTGTGGAAGTGAACAGGATTTTTTACTTTTTTTTTTTTTCTTCTTTTTTTTTTTTTTTTCACATTATGATTGCCTATAGCAGTGTATTTCATTGCTATAAGCAAGCATTTTACTGAATGAAACTGAATCATTCAATTTGTTTTGATTAGCTGTGATTAGCCATGGCTAATCAGATGGGCTGTGATTGGCCCCAACTGTACTATGTGATCATCACACTGACCAATCACAGCTAGCAACACAATTGTACACAATGGATGGCATGAAAGGAAGCTCTCCATTGTTTACAACTGTCATGTGACCTGCTGTGATTGGTAGAGAGAACCGGCACACTGATCAGTCATCAACTGAGCCCTGGTGTAATGCTGGCCATACACTATACGAAAAATCGACCGAAAAATCGTTCGTATAGACACTTCGTTCATTTTTCGGCAAGTTAATGGGCACAAATCGATAATCGTTTGACGTTTTTGTGGAAAAAAAAACAAACGGGAAGTTTGGTAAATTTCTGCCGAACATACGATAAATTGCAAGGTTAATGTGTTTCCCGTCCGAACTGTCTGCACTAGGTATATGTAAAAAAACGAACAAAAAATTATTTATTCATGTCCACTGAACAATTTATCGGTCATTATATGATGGCACGATCGTTTGCGGTCACAGTCGAACGTTCGTTTTTCGAAAATGGGTTCGGCCGATTTTCTGTATAGTGTATGGCCAGCATAAGGGGGGCCTCCTATCGGAGCCCTGGTGTAAGGGGGGACTCTAAGGGGAACATCCCTGATGTAAGGACACAGGTTCTGTTTAATCATCCTAATCGAATGATAGCCTAATACATATTGGCATTCTCTGGTTACTCCTGAACCATCTCTACGACTACCTGTCAGATGTTACCCCATATTACCAAAAGTATTGGGACGCCTGCCTTTACATGAACTTCAGTGGCATCCCAGTCTTATGCTGGCCATACACGCACAGAATTTCGGCTGTTTGCAGACTGAACAATTATTTGTCAGTCGAAAGCGAACTTACCACTAACTGACAAAATAAACAAATTTACATGATCGTTTCCATGTTCGTAGTGATCGTTTGATAACAATAAAAACATATATAAATTATACAAGACAGAATATTTTCGTTTCGATTATAAAATACACATATACACTTTTGTTAAAATGATAAAAGTTTTAGCTTCGGATCCATCGACATTAGCCGGGCCCACGGTCAAAATCGTTGGTAAAGGTGCGTTCACTAACGACCGGATTGTCGAACAAACTTTCAGAAACCGACCAGTTTTGGCCGAAAATTTTGTGCGTGGCCAGCATTAGTTTGTAGGGATCAATATTGAATTGGGCCCACCCTTTGTAGCTATAACAGCCTCAACTCTTTGGGGAAGGCTGTCCACAAGGTTTAGGAGTGTGTCTATGGGAATATTTGACCATTCTTCCAGAAGCGCATTTAGGAGGTCAGGTTCTGATGGTGGAGGAGAAGGCCTGGCTCACAGTCTCCGCTCCAATTCATTCCAAAGGTGTTCTGTCGGGTTGAGGTCAGGACTCTGTGCAGGCCAGTCAAGTTCCTCCGCCCCAAGCTCGCTCATCCATGTCTTTATGGACCTTGTTTTGTGCACTGGTGCAAATCATTTGGTAGAGGGGGGATTATGGTGTGAGGATGTTTTTCAGGAGTTGGGTTTGGCCCATTCGCTCCAGTGAAGGGATCACAAATGATCAAATGCTCTAGCGTAAAAATCCTAGAGGTTTTCTGCACCCAGGGAGCAGAAATGGTATGTTTTCTGAACGTGAAAGTTCAACATATGTGCATCTTGCACATGCGTGTGAAAACCCTGATCCAAAGACGCATTTGAATTTAATCAAGTACAAGCATATACAGCCACTCGTTTCTGTGGCCGGCTGTACGCACCACCTGCGGCTCCCCGGGTCTGAAAAACCATTGTGCTTTATACGCTAAAGCTCACTTGCGCCTCTCACTGTAACCATGTGAAATTTTCTTCACACATGTCAGTCCTGGTGTTTTCTCCGGACGGGGGTGGGGGGGTTTGTGTGTGTGTGTGTGTGTGTGTGTGTGTGTGTAACATGTTTCCTGGAACTGGTTCCCCTAAGCTTCATGAGTGTGGCTCCTGTGGCGATGGGTGGTATTCCTACCTCTTCTTAGGTTCCAGAGCAGCACATCCACCGGGGGAGTAGGTTTGTGGCTGCTGTCCCTGCTTCTCAGTGCATGGGGAATGCCAGCACCACGGTGTTCGTCTGAGCTCCTGCCCACTTGCCGCATGGCGGCAGTTGGCTTGTTTTCCCTTGCGTTCCAAGCTGGCCCACAGGAAGTACCCGGTGGGGCCACTTCCGGGGCGCATGATGTCATCAGCTGGCGCCGGAGACGCGGGTACCGGTCTCTGAACGGCGCGAACAGGGAGGCTGGTGGTTTTATAAACGGTGAAACCCAGCAGAGGCTGTGGACCACTACAGGGGCGGGATGGACTCCTCTGCGATACCTGCACAGGCAGCAGAAGCAGGCCCTAACACCAGCACCTCACAGATAAGCCTGAAGTGAATTTTACTTGCTTGCACATCCTGTGAGTGTTTTCCCCCTTGTAGCCAGTAGGGACTAGGTGAAGGGGGCACATTTTTCCTTTTCTCATGCATGGGGTGTTATGGAGTGTATGTGGCGAAAAATTTATTGGGAGTCATTTGTTCTCTTGCAGATCAAGACTCAGGACAAGGCCCAAGCGCAGCCACCAAAAAGGAAATGTGCGGTTTGCAGAAACAAATTGAGCTCCTCATGGAGCAAAGCAGTTTGCCGCAACTGTATAGACAGCCTAGTTAAGGATGACACGGTTGTCTCCTGTAGAAAATGCTGACTTCTGTTAGAGATGAGCTTACATCTACGTTTAGCTCATTTTAAAACTCTAATTGACAAGATTCAAGCCCCCTCAGAGGGTCCATCTCCAGTTAGGACTTCAGCCGGTCCCATTGCTCCACAGCAGAGTGCAGAGAGTGAAGCCGGATCTGCCCATTCTTCTCCGGAAGAATCAGGGGTCAGATACAGGGCCCAGGGATAGAGAATCCACAAGGGGCTTGAGGTATAAGTTATCATTGGAAGATGTAGATGACTTATTAAAGGCTATCTATACGACACTTGATATAGAAGAGGAGAAGGTACAATTGTCTAAACATGACCTTATGTACAAAGGTTTGCATAAGAAAAAGGCTAGAGCTTTTCCTGCGCATAGTTCCCTTCTTGATACTATCAAGCGGAAGTGCAAAAATCTTTCTTTTCCGATAAACTAAAAAGGTTTCCATTTGAAGAAGACACAGCGCAGCCATGGAACAAAAATCCTAAGTTAGACGCACCTCTTTCAAAGGTTTCAAAAAACTCGGACCTAGCGTTTGACAGTATGGGCACACGTAGGGATCCGATGGATAAAAGAGGAGATATCCTTCTTTAAAGAGCCTGGGATTCAGCCATTGGGAGTCTTAAACCAGCTCTGGCCTCCACTTTTGTAATTTTAGAAGTATGGTTGACACAAATACAAACACATTTGTTGGCAGGTACCTCTAGAGAGCAGATTCTGAAATCTTTCCCGTACAGTGGGGTTTTTGGCTGATTCTTCCGCAGAGTCAGTAAGAATGACAGCTAGGACCTCGGCCAGAAGAAGCCTCTATGGCAGGGGTGTCAAACTCAAATTAATCAGGGGCCGCATCAGCAGTAGGTTGTCCTTGAAGGGCCGGTTGTATCTGTAGGACTATGTATATGCTCCAGAGTGCAGGGGTCAGGAGTGTGCTACGTACAGAGTGCAGGGGTCAGGAGTGTGCTACGTACAGAGTGCAGGGGTCAGGAGTGTGCTACGTACAGAGTGCAGGGGTCAGGAGTGTGCTACGTACAGAGTGCAGGGGTCAGGAGTGTGCTGCGTACAGAGTGGAGGGGTGTCACTATGCACGAAAAAATGCCACTATGCAAAAAGCCGGTGTTCTGCCGAGAATGGTTTCCACGTCGAAATCTGTTCCCCCCTGTCTCTCGGCTGAGATCGGAACTCCGCCTCTCCAGCCCTCTGCACTGCTGCTCCTCCTACTCTACCGAAGAAAGCTAATCATCCTTCTACCGCCCGCCCCCATGTATGTATATATATATATATATATATGTGTGTGTGTGTGTGTGTGTGTATATATATATATATATATATATATATATATATATATATATATATATATATATATATATATATATATATATATATATATATATATATATATATATATATATATATATAGCGGTAGGAGGATGATTAGCTTTCTTCGGTAGAGTAGGAGGAGCGGCTGTGCAGAGGGCTGGAGAGGCGGAGTTCCGATCTCAGCCGAGAGACGGGGGAACAGATTTCGATGGGAAACCGTTCTCGGCACAACACCGGCGTTGCTGGAGGGACTGGGGAGGCGAGAGAGCAGAGGCGGGGACAGGACAGCGGCAGAGACAGGGGGGCATCGTTAGCTGAGGGAGGCGGGGGAGGAGGCGGAGAAAGCACGGAGGGGGAGATGTTTACTTGTTCTCATGGAGACAGACCGGCCGCGCCACTCGCGAGGGGGAATGTTTTCTTGTTGCTTGGGATACCTGGCAGAGGGCCACATGACAAGGCCTGGCAGGCCGGATTTGGCCCGCGGGCCTTGTGTTTGCCACCTGTGTCCTAGAGGATCACAACAGATGCGAGTTCCTGGGGATGGGGATCCCACCTCAGCAACACAATGGCACAGGGAGAATGGTCCTCAAGGGAAGCAAGGGCTTCATCGAATCGAAGAACTTCTAGCGGCTTAGAGAGCCTTGCAGGCATTTCAGACAGAAATCGGGGTCACAATCTTCAGATTGTATCCGACAATATCGCTACGGTTGCATACCTTCCACAAACAGGGAGGTACGAGTAGTCAGATACTTTACTCTATCGCCCCAGAGGTTTTTTTATGGGCAGGAGGGAATCTAGCCTCAATTACAGCAGTGCACCTGAAGGGGACACAAAACTGGCAGATTATCTTAGCCACTCTCGGGTATGTCTAGACAATTGGTCCCTTCATCCCGAAATGTTTGCGGGTCTCACCGACAGATGGGGATATCCCAAAGCGGACCCGTTTTGCAGATCAGAACAATCACAAGACAGAGAAGTTATTTTCTCTGAACCCAGCGGATCAATTATTGGGGATCCATGCTCTGGCGAATCTGTGGCCATTCGGCTCTGTTACACCTTCCCGCCGATCAGGCTAATTCCGGAAGTTTCTTCTAGAAGAAACAGATCTTATCCTAATAGTCCCTTTCTGGCTCAAGAGACTTTGGTTTTCCCTGTTACAGACTCTGGTCTCAGAGCCTCCACTGAGTCTTCCGAAGAGAGAAGACTTTTTATTGCAGAGTCCAGTGTTGCACCCACAGATGGTTTCCTTAACCTTGAAGTCCTGGTATCTGAAAAAAAGATACTAAGCGTCCAGGGGTTCTCTGACAAAGTAGTCAAGATCCTGGTAAATTGCAGAAAAACCAATCACTAGAACCATATATTCCAAGGTTTGGAAGAAATTTTAACTTGTGGTAATCTGGAAATCAAAGATTAACTCATGATGTTCCTTCAATTTTGGAATTTTTTCAAGAGCGTGTCGACAAAGATCTTTGTTAGTACCTTTTAAAGGTACAGGCGGCAGCTAGATTCTTCAAATCAATTTCTAAGTCCAGGCCAGTAGTGGTTAGAAGCTGTCCAACCTGGGACCTATCCCTTTTGAGCCACTAGAGGATATTTCAGTTAAGTTACTTACCTTAAAAACTATTTTTCTTGTGGCAATTACCTCGGCTCGTAGGGTAAGTCAGTTACAGGCCCTATCCTCACAATTTTTGAGGATCGGGTTGTTTTGAAAACTGATCCAGGATTTCTGCTTAAAGTGGCCAGTACATTCCACAGATCCTAGGACATTGTACTGCCAACCTTTTGTAGTTCGCCAAAGGGTGACCAAGAAAGAGAACATTTTTTTAGTTTTTTAGTTGTGAGAAGAATTCTCATCTACCTTGAGGTCACCAAGACCTTTAGAAAGACGTCTTGTTTATCCTCCTTTTCAGGAGCACACAAGGGAAAGAGTGCATCTAAAGCCACTTGGGCTAGATGGATAAAGCAAGCTATTTCTGAAACTTATAAATTAGGGAAGTTCCTCCGCCTTTTTGTCACTGCGCACTCAACAAGTGCCTTGTCTGCATCTTGGGCTGAGAGAGCTGGAGCCTCACTGGAACAAATTTGCAGGGCTGCCACATGGTCCAGTTTTTCGACCTTCATTAAACATTATCGCCTGGATCCCTTATCTGCTCAGGAGCAGGCGTTTGGTCTTAAGGTCCTTCAGGCAGTTGTCCCTCCCTAGACTGGTAAGCTCTGGCTCATCGTCTCATGGGCTGTCCTGGAAGACACTTTGAGAAAAGCTGACTTAAAGCAGGGGTCCACCTATCTATCGTTTTTTTTTTTTTTTTTTTTTTGAGTTCATTCACAAACTTTTCTTCTCAGCATTACATATTCACATATTGTGTGTAATAAGTCCGCCTGTGTCAGATTTCGTCGGAAAGAATAACTTATATTATTCACTGCAGGCGGTTTCCATCTTCATTGTGGGCATTTGAAGCCCACAAGCATTTATTTCCTGGATGTGGTGAATGCTGTGCTCCCAGCATTCACCGCTCATTCCCGCACATGCTCAGTGGCATCCTGGGAAGCCTGAGACTATCTCCCAGGAGTCTGGGAGAGGTTAGAAACACGCCTACTCCCACGGGAGGAGAACCAGGAAGTGCTAAGAATAGAAAAATAAAAGGTTATTACTGCGATTAAAATTTTTTTTAAATGGCATGTCAGCATCTAGGCAAGGAAGAGAATACATACAGATATTGTTCAAATGTTGGGTGGAACCCCGCTTTAAACTTACCGGTAACTCCTTTTCTGAGAGTCTTCCAGGACAGCCGGATTCCCACCTGGTTTTGTCTTGAAGTTATGTGTATTATGCATATGTTTTACAGGGACGTCCTACGGTTCTCAAGAATACTGACATGGGGCCTGGTGGGACCGCCCTTTTATCTGGTGGGGGTTAACGTGTTTCCTGTCATGGTAGGAGGAGCCCTAAGTCTCATGGGCTGTCCTGGAAGACTCTCAGAAAAGGAGTTACCGGCAAGTCTAACTCAGCTTTTTTTCTCCTTCACTGATGGGCGCTGATGAGGCAGCACTGATGAGTCGGAACTTATGGGCACTGATGAGGAGGCACGAATATGCCGCACTTATGGGCACTGATAGGCGGCGCTTATGGTCACAGATAGGCGGCATTGATGGGCAGCACTGATAGCCAGCACTGACTGGAATCACTAATGGGCACTGGTGGGCACTCATTGCTGGCACTGGTGGTTTTCTGCACCCAGGGAGCAGAAATGATGTGTTTTCTGAATGTGAAAGTTGAACATTTGTGCATCTTGCACATGCGTGTGAAAACCCTGATCCAAAGACTCATTCGAATTTTACTCAAGTACAAGCATATACAGCCACTCTCGCTTCTGTGGCCGGCTGCACGCACCACCTGTGGCTTCCCGGGTCCGAAAAACCATTGTGATTATTTATTTATTTATATATATATATATATATATATATATATATATATATATATATATATATATATATATATATATATATATATATATATATAAATTATTTTTTTTTTTTTTTTCTACGCTAGAGCTCGTTTGCGCCTCTCGCCGCCTGTGTGCATGATCCATATAATGTATGTGATTAGTTATTTATGTATTTTGACTGTTCATCAGTTACATTAGTGCTTGTGGAACAATAGTAAATGTATTTCCATTATAAAGCCAATGTAAACCGTGCACGATCTTTGAATGCTTTAGTAAAATAAACGTTCTGTCTATAAATTATAGTTTATTTGAGTTAAAAAGGAATTGTGTACGATACAAATGTAAAAGCAAACAAAGCAGTACATCCATACCTTTTCAGCACTTCAATAATAACATGTTTTTTTCAATTTTTCAATATTATGAAGAGTGATTATACATGAAACAATAAACTCTTTCGTACAAAGAAATTTATTCAATATATACTCCAACTAAAGAAATAATAGTCAATAAAGAGTATACAAAATATTTCACATTTATTGAAATTGGCTGTACTGTACAGTATGTTCTGCATTTAAGCTGAACACTGGGCAGATATCATTTGTAGCTGATTCGTGTATTCATTTAAAAAAGTCTATTTTAATGATATTTCTCCACTGCGTACGCTCTCAAATCTTTTTACAAGACTTTCTGCTCAGCAAACATCGTATGAAGGGGTCCATTTAGATTGCAGTGGTACAAATGTATGGTGGTCATGCCATTGTTTAAAATAATATAAAGCACAATAGTTTGCCTTACTATGTGTTTTGTGATCAGCTGGTTTTAAGGGGTCTATCGGGTTCTTTCACACAGGTGGACTCCGCCAGTGGAGTCCAGGGAATCTGTCCGCTGATTTACCCCCCTCCCCTCCCCCTGCTGAGCAGGTGGATGACATATCGGTGCATAAGCAGAACGGACACAGCTCGCTTTCCTCTATGGGCGTTCGGGTGTAAACAGACCACCTCTCTGCTTACATTTAACTGTCATCTGATCTGCTAGATGGCATTGGACAGCTAGATCGGATCAGATGTCGGCTCTATAGAGAGCAATGGATGGTCTGACCGGGTCCACCTTAAAAACTGACAGGCGTACCAAATCGGTCCACCCACATGAAAGGGGCCTAAAGCTGACCGTACATAAGTCTTTTTGTTTGAAAAAAAAAAAAAAATTTTAGTCAGCAGGTTGAACAAAAAAAAAAAACCTGGGCTGATTCCCCCATCCCCACATTCAAGGTGGATGGGGAAATCATTCCTGCTTTATTATTGTATTCGGATCGCAGGAAGACTCGTCCCGACATCAGAATACAATGATCATCACTGCAGCCTATTGCCTACGGCGCTGATTGATTGGCAAAATACCAACAGGCCAGGACATGTGGACAGAAATCAATTGGTAGATCGACTTCTGATCAACCACAGTACCACACATGGATCGAAATTCAGCCAGTCCATGCTGAATGTACTCCATACTCATTCACTTTGGGGGGGGGGGCAGATCTGGGGAGGCCCTGACAACCACCAGCCAGGGTTGTTGGGAAGAGGCTCTTGTCCCCATCAACATGGGGACGAGGTGCTCTTGGGGTGGGGGGGCGGAGCCCCCCGCCCCAAAGCACCCCTGTAGTGTTGAGAGCATGTGGCTCACCTGAAAGGGTTTAGTATGGATTGGGGGGGGGGGGGGGGAGCTACGCTGTTTTCTTTTTTATTGCTGGGAATGTGGTGTGTGTTTTTTTTTTTTTTTTTTTTTTTATTACATTCAGCTGTCAGCGGGGAACCCCGCTGACAGCTGCTGAGTCATCCATTAAGGAAGCAGCATCTGGCTTCCCAGGCCCGCTCCTTAAACAGCTATTGTTAACAACGCTGGTGGCCGCCGGCTCCAAAAATTTGCACCTGAACCATATCCAAATCGCAGCTTAAACGCTGAAGAGCTGCTTTGGAAATTTGCAGTGAATATAGAGGGGAAATTCGCACCGGACATGTGCGAACCGAGCTAAGGACTATTTCAGAATTAATTTAATTTAGTATTTGAGGTGAGGCAGGACCCAAACATCAGCCTTCCTGAAAAAAAAATCATAAAAAATAAGAGGGTAATGCTTACCTTCCCTGCTCATCTAATTTGTATCATATTCATTTTCAGATTATTTTCTTAGATTTACAGCTTTAAAAATTTTAGTGGCCTTATGCTATGATACAGTACTGTAGTCTGTCTGAATTGATGATGGGGGGGGGGGGAATATAATACATATAGATAGCACGATATATCCCTTGGTAGCCCAAAATACACGGATTCTATGGAGAGCAATGTAATTTAAATAAGATAATTATATTGCTGCGGAAATAAGTCCTATATTTTTGCTTCCAGCTGAAATGTCACTTATGAATATTTAATTGCTTGACATCTATTTTTTTTCCCTTTTGTCTTTTTTTTGCCACTCTGCTTTACAATTCTATTTCCCAAGTTACTGTTCCTTCCATTGTTTCGTGCAAATGTCATTTGAGCAAAAAGAAAACACTGCATATATTCAGAGATTTAACATACTGCAAAGACGATTTCACATTCTAGTTGTGTTTTTTATAGATAAAGGGTCTTGGGTGTCTCTCTTAAAGTAAAATCTAAAATGACCTGGGTTTAAAGCACTGCCTCACCCTGCTCATACACGTGTTACATACTGTTTGTTAAAAAATAACCCAGTTCAAATCACTTTTATTTTTCTTTCACTTGTAGCCAGCTGCTAGAGAAGCACCTGGCTATCCACCACCACTGTTGAAAGCTGCACTCCGGGGCCAGCGGCCGTGCTCTTGTCGCTACAATTCGCACTGGCCCTAATCGCCAGTGTGAATGTACCCTAAATTAACCCCATTGACACAAACGTGCTGTAGGTATCTGATCAGTTGACCGGTCTAGAGAGGATTAAAAAGAAAAAAAATTACACTGAGATTTCTTTTCACCAACAGTGGGCAGCATGCAAATGAGCAGGGGAGAGGCAACGTTTTAAACACTGATTATTTTACCCTTTCTATGAAGAACTTTGTTATTACAGTGGTTGTAAAGGCAGAATGATTTTTATCTTGCTGCATTCTATTGACTGCAGTGGGAGCCATTGCTTCCCGCTGCAGTCACTCAAAACCAGTGAAAGGGGGCATAGCAGGGCTCGGGAGCGAGCACGCATGAGTGTCCCCCATAGGAAGCGGCTTGCTATGGGGGCCCTTGGTGGGAGGGTGGAGCCCGGAGACCCCAGAAGAGAAGGATCGGGGCTTCTCTGTGCAAAACCATTACGCAGAGCACATATGTATAACATTTTTGTTATAAACAAAAAATCCTTTGCAATCACTTTAATAGAGCACCTGTAAGCTGGCTTGCTCATAAAAGCTGAAGTTTGCTTCATTTATTCAATAGTACCGCAGCACCCTCTAGTGCTAGAATTGTAAAAATGTGTGTTTTCGTAGGATAGGTACATTTATGCAGGCTTGGCTGGCAGCCAAGCCTGTCTGTTTCCTGGGTTGGGTAGAATTCCAGGGAGAGCTGGGTGACTCACAGGCAGCATCACTAAGACCCCCCCCCCCCCCTTACTTCTGAAACCTTCTAGAAGAATGGGGAGGGGAGGTAAGGTGGAGCTTCCTGGAGTATTCTGAGGGCCCTAAAATAATCCCCAACTTGGGTTGGCAGGGGGCAGGCCCCCTCAAATTACCTGGGTCAGCCCAGCTGGAGAGGAGTTGTTCTGGTGGAAGCTGGAGATGGAGTGTTAGGCTGTTGTGGCCTTTGAGGAAGCTCCCCAGTCTGGGGGGGCAGGTGACCTCGGGCCTTGGCTCGGGTGCTGACGCGACCTACCTAAAATCACAGCAGTGTCCTGGACAGGAGGCATGGGAACAAGGATGACAGTGGGAGAACACTGCCGGACAAGTCTTCAGGAGCAATAGAAACAGCCAGGAGGGCTGGTGAGTGACACCAGAAGAGGTGGGACAGCTAGCACTAAGAACTGCTACCATTTTTTTATTTTTATTTATTTTTTTTTTTTTTGATGCACCATAGGGGTCCCCGATCCCTGCCTGCAAAGGGCATTTGCTTTGGGCCTGGCTGAGCCAGTGTCGGGCCTCAACAACAGGGCTAGCTGGTCCTGGAGAAGTGATAGTTTGCAATCAAGTTTTTCTCTTCAATCAAGAGATAATAAATATATATATATATATATATATATATATATATATATAATATATTTTGGAAGGTTCGATCAGGTCCACAGGAAAAACTGACCTGTGGACCTGTGTGAAAGGATTCTTCGACATACCTCACAACTTTTTAAGATGGGATCAAGAGACACCTATTAGCAAAAGTATGTAGGCATAGGACACACACCCTGCCACGCCCCCTTTGAGGGAGCATTATAAAAGAAAGGATTAGTTAAATCCACAATTGTGTGTTTGCTTTTTTTACATTTTTTTTTTTTTTTACCACTACTATTCCTTTTATATTGGCTTTTGAAATTTACAAATGCAGCAATTTAGAAATGAAAAGTGCATTATATATACAACTACATAGATCAGACCAAAATGAGGGACAAATGAGGAGTAAAAGGGACAGAGGGACTTGGTTCCAAGTCGGGGACAGTCGGGAGCTATGACTTGGGTAAACTGCAGAGCTTGCAATCTACCAAACTCTTATTATACTATAAATCTGCCTAAATACGTTTCCTGTGCATTGCACATTTAATTAGATCGGAGTGTAGTTTGCAGTTATAAGCTATTTTGATAATGGTGGCTGGAAACCTCAGTCAGCCCAGTTAATGTCCAATTAAAGTGGCATAAAGAAAAGCAAAACGCTCTGCTGAGTTGTTTTTTGGAGGTTTTTACAGATGCTAAATAGAGAATGTACAAGTCCTATTCCTCCAACTAGAACATCTACATGTTCGTACAATTATCTGAAAAATAATTAGCACTGTGGGGAAAGCACACCAGACTATAATCACATTGTTGCTTTACTTCCAATCCTTCACCTGATCACTCTCATTTCAGAGAGAAGACAATTTTCTCACTGTGAGCCATAACCGAGCAGACCGAACTGACTCCAGAAAAAAAACTGGCCTCAGTTACTTTGACACTACATGATGCATCCTAATTAACTGTTTGACCATCTCCGATGTTCATCTTCATTGTTGCAGTGCTGCAAGTGCACATTGCAACAGTATGGCGTAGAATTCCATCACCTCCACGCTCCGTAACTTCAGAAAGGGTTTTTTTTTTTTCTTTTTATATACAGGATTTTTTTTTCTGGCTTTATTAGCATAGTAATGACTGTAAGGTGTAATTAGCATAGCAATGTCTATAAGGTGCACAGAGGTCACTGGGATTCATTTATCTCAGTGGTGGTTCTCCCAAGTCAATATTCATTTACACTTTTTAAAATGCAATTTTCTCTGTTTTTAAAGATCTGCAGATGTTCAACTGATACACCATAGCATTGATGGAGCCACTGCGGTAACCTTTATTCTTTGCTTGCACTACCTGGAGACAACTATGTGGACATTCTTTCCTGCTCCAAAGCTAAGCTCCAGTCCTTTTGGTGCTACTAATCTTCTAGCTTCTGTAGACCTTAATGTCACATTGAAATCGCTTGATATCCCCATCCATTGTAAACATGGATGGGGAAACCTCCTGCGATGGCCATTGTTTTTGGGCTTAAGGGAGTGGGTTAATGGAACTGGTACCTTGAGGCAATGACGAGTGATACTATAGTGCTTGACCTTCTTTCAGTCTTGAGCAAACGGTGTCCCTGTAGAGCATATAGATGATGGTTAGGCAGCTTCCGTGCACCGAAGGATTACCACAATCCACCTCAGGTTGTGCAGGAAATTTGTGAAGCTGTAATTGAAGTTCCACACGGAAATAGTGAGTCCAAAATGAATTTTATTTTAAAGAATGACCTAATGCAGGAGCCAAGGCTCCATCTTATTAGACACATGCAGCGTTTGGCTGACAATTTTCCACCTGGCTCCTTCGACTTTTTTTTCATTCTTTGCTAAAGCACTATGCCTAGTGCTAAACATGTCATAGTAGAACCTGCTGGCTATTTTTTTTATTCATATTTTTTTTTTTTCTCTCCCCCCCCCCCCCCTTTTTCTTTTTGTTATCTGTGTATTAGTATTTTTCTTCATCACAGATACATTATAAAACAAAACAAACGTAGAAAACAAAAAAGAAAACACATTTCCAGAATTTATTCAACATGAACATATGAACTCTGGAAAAAAAAATGAGAAAAACCAAAAAAACCCGCTGGATATTTTAATAAAAAAAAAAAAAAAATATATTATTTTGCATCTTGATGTGTGTTGGTATAATGAAGTGCTTCAGCGGAAAAGAGCCGAGTCCCTGAGATGTGATTGCGGCGTGTGGAACCTGAGCTCCCCTTTTAGCAGTATGTGAAATATTTGTCCTTCAATTCTGCAAACAAAGTTTGTCAAAGTGGTCCAATCAAGGCCACCCACAGCTTTATTTTTGACCGGTTCAGCAGGAATGGGCTGAATTTGGAGCTGTACATTAGAGTTCAGAGTCCTTTAACAATCTGCATTCTGACACAAGATTTTTGACTTTTGTGGTTTAAAAACTATACATGCATTGAAAAGAAAACTGAGGTGGTTATTTAACTGTCACAGTTGTTTTCATTTCTCACAGAAAGTTATTTGGATATTTTCAAACCAAAAAAAGTGTTTCTGCTGCTGCTATGGAGTAATAGTCAATTTTGAAATTCAAAGCTGACAACATAATGCCCCCGAGTATGTAAATGGCTAATAGTAATAATGTGGGTAGTGAAGTCCTTTAAACCCAGGCATCCGGTGCATCCCCTTACCAGTATTCCAACAGACGCACTGGATGCCTATGCTGGGTGTCCAGCGTGCCCCAGTGCCTTTATGGAGGGGTAGGCTTCCTCCAGGCTCACCTGCCCTCTGCCTATCCATTTATTATGCATGTCCTTCTATTATGGGGACTCTATACATTTTTGAGAGTTAGGACTGTAGATAATACTGGGGTGTCGTGAAGCGTCTCTGCAGTTTATGTACGTATTTGCAAATGTGTGCAAACTGAAACCTCTGTTTTCAGTGCAAACTGTTAGACAGGATCATTTGGTTTTGAGAAGATGGTATGTGCCGCCACAAGAGGAAGCACTGCACCTGCATGAGGCCAGGGTTCTTCTGTTGGATAAGTGCTCACTCTCGGTTGTAAATTTTGCCAGGACAATTTTGGAGAGCAGGGCCCTGGTCCTTCAAGGAGCATGTGCAACCTCAATGTCCTCTTGGCCCGAGTCCACATCCTCCCCTGGTTGTTCCACAGAATATCAGGACAGAGTGTCCACCTGCCTGTTAAGCTTCCCAGGGTTGTAGTAGATCTTGTATTTGAATCGGGCAAGGTGGGCGACCTGCCTCTGCTCCAGCACCCCAAACTTTGTTGTATCCAAGTAGACCAGCAGGTTGTTCTCTGTGAAGACCTCTATCTCCCCTCTGAGGGATTTTTTATACCAGGTGCAGTAACTCCAGCTTAAAGGAGCTGTAGTTTTGAGGGTTTGTCAGGGAAGGCATTTCCATAGTACATTTGAGTCTCGCAATGCACATATATGCGCATGTGCAGACCAGCAACTGGCTGAGCAGATGTGCATAGCCGCGGGCTTGTGAACGCATAAAGGCACTCGCGCTTCTATGCACGCTCACCAGTGCGCGCACCTGTTGCTAATGCTGGCACCAAGCGGGCTATTTAAACTGGCTTCCCTATGAACTCATTGCTGTTTGGTCTGCAGCTTCTGTGTGTGCTCTAGATTCCTGTGTTGACCTCTGATCCTCATCCGGCTTACTCCTGACCTATGTTTGCTACCTACCCTGACTTCGGCTTGTCTTGGATTCCACTTCTGCCTCCTGTCTCTGCTTGATTAATCTCTGGTTGCCAACCCAGCTTGTGACCCAACCATCCTGTTGTCTGCTTGACACAACCATCCTGTTGTCCAACTTGGCTCGTCTGACCCTGCATCTTGCACATCCACCTGCTACAGCTCTCAGTCCAGCAAGCTTTCATCTGGTTCCTGCAGCTTGCTTCAGTCTGCCAAGTTCTGTGCCAGCTCATCTACTAACAGCCTTCCTGCTGCCACATCCACCTGCCGGCTGCTGCCACACAGACTACGGGACTGATCATAGGCACTCGTACGCCTCCGTGCTCCTTTGGCTGCTGTCTCACTATCGGTGGCCCCTGAGCCAGAGCTGTATGAGAGACCCTCCCCTATATGTCAGGCTCACTGACCCGGTATGTGAAAGAGTTCTTCTTAGTAGGCTGCAAGCTGCAGCTGGCGTAGGCAATCGCCTGTTCACAACCATACTGCACTTTGGCCAGCACAGCTCCCAGGCTTTGCAAGCTCCTGTCAGTGTACACCTCCAAAGGGCTTGGTGTAATCTGCATAAGCCAGCAGGAGTGCCAAGGTCAATTTCTGTTTAAGGCTTGGTTCACACCTATGCAAATTGGATGCGGGTTTCCCGCATCCAATTCGCATAGCAGGAGAATATGACCAGCTCTCTATGGAGCCGGTTCACATGTCTCCGGGGCGGCTGCAGAGCACACTGCACAGAAACGCTGTGCGTCTTTGCCTCCGTTTCAGGGCTGAATTCAGGCAAAGGTTCTGCCTGGATCTGCGGTTTTCCTCTGGGTCTCTCCATACTGGATTCTCTCTCATAGGGGAAGGGGCCGAAATCCTGTTGAAGTGCGGACACCAGTTGTTTTTAGGGAGGCCATGTCCAAGGCGAGCTCCCTTTGTTAGTGTTAAATGTATGGGACACAGCAGTGAAGCGGTCAAGGCCTCTTCTGGCATATGCAACGGCTTATATTTTTTGGGTATCGCTACCGTTGCCTCTGCATCTTCCTCTTCCCGGGCAACCGCGTCCACCACATCATGAAAGGAGATGGCGGGTTGTACTCTAATTCCCTCCTGTAGAGCCCTCCTCACTGGACCTGCTTTCAGTCCTGCCACAAACTGGCCCCTCCAGAATGTGGCCTGTATCCATAATTTCCGTATGGTCAAATTCATCCTTCTTTTCCAGTCATTTCCAGAGGTGCTGGAGTACCACTACAAAGATACTCCCATCCTGTTTTCTGACAAAACCTCTATGCATTTGCTCTGGGACCATCACGTTTTTCCAACCAGGCCCCCCAGGTGCCTCACAATTTGCTCCAGTCTTCTGCCTGCAGAGCCATTACCACTTAGGTGTCAACCTTCAAGGAGTTGGGCCCGGAGCCCGGTACAGGCATGCAGCGCTCTCTAATCTCTCTTCCCGCACTGCCAGTGACATATTTGAGAGTTGATCCTAGTGGTGCCATGATGGTGCCTGCTCCGACTTCCACATCCACTACAGGAAATTACATATCCTGCTGCCAAGTGTGGGTGGGTACATCATGGTGCGGCGGCAATAACGTACACACAGTCCAGGTGCAAATAGTGGAACTTGTATTGAAGTAAAGGATATCTATATCTATATCTATATCTATATATCTCTATCTATTATGTAGACTCTAACTTTCACACAAGCCCATTATTTGATTTTTTTTTTTTTTTTTTTTTTTTTTTTTTAACCAAAGACACGTAGCAGAATACATGTTGGCCTAAATTTTAAGAAATTTGATTTTATTTGATATTCTTTTTATAGTAGAAAATATAGTTTTTGTTTCCAAATTTTTGGTCTTTTTTCGTTTTATATAGCAAAAAATAAAACCCCAGTGGTGATCAAATACCGCCAAAAGAAAGCTCTATTTGTGTGAAAAAAATGAGAAATTTAATTTTGGGTACAGTGTTGCACGACCGCGCAATTACCAGTTTAAAGGAGCGCAGTGCTGAATAGCTCTGTTGATGAAGGGTTGTGTGTGTTTGTGCTTTTTTTTTTTTTTTTATGACATTCTTGCTGGTGTATAGCCCCTTATTGTACATTGTATTTTGGAGGTATGTACAGTATATTCAGCATCTTCTTGCAGCTTTAATACAAACGGAAGTATATTGTATGTGGTTGATGACTTTTTTTGTTTATCACGCAATCCCTCCCATTTGAACAATTTTAGCAGGCTATCAGAAAAGTGTATTTGTTAAAGGACAAGTTCACCTTTCATAACATGTTACACCCATATTCAGGGTGTAACATGATATGAATGCACCATATATTTATGCGTACATTAAAATGTTATTTCAAAATGTGTATTGTTCTTCTCGTTTATGACTGCTGTGGACAGTTTAGTAAAAGTTAAGGAGTAAATTTTATTGTTGCATGCAATTTAGGTGCCAGGCTGCCCTGTTGTCTAAAGCTGATATACTGTGTGTGGATGATGATGATTAAGCATCTTCTAAAAAATAACGCAGCTTCTTATTTTCTTCAGTTTATATGGCAAATTGAAATGATTATGTCGACCTGTGGAGGATGGCTGGAAAGTAATGCTTAGAAGGTTCCTTTCATGAAGTCCGAATAAAATTAAAGGTACGTAGAAAAGAACAGGGCTTTGCATTTGGATATATAAATTGCCACAATCACAAAAATGATTGTATTCTGAGAATTCTATGATGTAATGATGGTATCCATTAATTACTTTTTTTTTTTTTTTTTTTTTTACATTTCTAATATCTTCAATAACATTTTGTCTCCAAATTTAAATGCAGACCAAGTAAAAGTGGCATGGGTTGAGGCAAACCATAACCCTGCCAGGCAATGCTTACCGTGGTTACATTTTATTTGTATAGTTGCTCATCTAGACAATGGGGTCAATTCACTAAGAGTTAAATAACCGGTAAAATGTGGTAAAATACCGCATGTGGTGACAATTGTGCAAGTGTTCAATTCACTAAGAATTTGTAGCTAAATACCGAATGAGGCGTTTGTTTGATTTAGCGGTAATTACCACATTAGTTAATGCAGTAATTTAAGGCATTGAGCTGGTTGCTAAGGAGCGGGCCAGGAAGGCGGCTGCTGCGTACTTAACAACCGATAACTCATCAGCTGTCAGCGGGTTGCCCGCTGACAGCTGAATGTAAAAAAACAAAACAAAAAAAACCAGACCATTAAAAATGTTGAAAAAAAAATGGTGTGGGGGTCCCTCCCCCCAAGTCCATACCAGGCCCTTCGGTCTGGTATAGGTTTTAAGTGGAACCCCATGCCAAAATAATAAAAAAAAAAAAAAAAAAGGGGGCTAATCTGAATCTGGAAGATCCTGCCCCACCCTCCTATGTGAATGAGTATCGGGTACATCGTACCCATTCACCAAAAAAGTGTCACAAGGTAATAAAAAAAAACACAGACCCAGTTTTTAACAATTTTTTTTTTTTTTTTTTTTTTATTTAAAAAAAAAAAATCCAAAAATGGTGTGTTTCCCCCCTCCCCCGATGTAAATCCACAGTCAATCACGCCACTCCGCCCCCTTGTGATGTCACGGACCGGTGCATGCTGGGTTGGTGATATCAAAAAGGGGTGGGTCCACCCGGTGACGTAGTCAGGTTGCCCCACCCCTTACCCATATAAGAAATGTCAGCTGGCGGAGCCTGCAGTAGGCAGCCAGCCTTTCACCGACCAAGCTGCTTTTCTTCTTTTTTTGCCCCCCCCTGCTCGCTGACCCCCACAACCACCGGCCACGGTTGTGGGAATGAGGCCCTTGCCACCATCAACATGGGGACAAGGTGCTTTGGGGTGGGGGGCAGAGCTCCCCTGCCCCAAAACACCCACCCCCCATGTTGAGGGCATGTGGTCTGGTATAGTTCAGAGGTGAGCTTTCGCTCATCCCTCCCCCTTTCCTGACCTGCCGGGCTGCATGCCCCGGATAAGAGTCTGGTATGGATTTTTGGGGGGACCCCACGCTGTGTGGTGGTGTTGGGTTTTTTAATTGTGGGCTTTTTTGTAATACAATCCGCTGTGAGTGGGAAAGCCCGCTGATTAATCATCGGGTGTTAAGGACACGGCGGCCGTCTTTCCCGGTCCCCTGCTTAGCAACCAGCTATTTGTCAGACAGCCTGGGGGGTCCTGCCAGCAAAAACTCTGGTGGTAATTCTAGCTTGATCTACATGTAAATGTGAAGACCAGACAGTAAATGACACAGAACTTTCTCACAATGGAATGAATTCTCATATTCACAGCTGGTTTGGCACTTTTTCATAAAAAGCTAAAATATATACTGCTCAAATTCTGTATCTTTCACCAGTGGCCAGAGGTAGGGAAAACCATTCTCTAAATATTAATTTCACTCCTAAAGCA
The DNA here is from genome assembly GCF_042186555.1 of Aquarana catesbeiana. NCBI lineage: Eukaryota > Metazoa > Chordata > Amphibia > Anura > Ranidae > Aquarana > Aquarana catesbeiana. The sequence continues at coordinate 239,146,770 of NC_133333.1, forward strand.
GGCTACACATTATACAAAATTCTTGTACAATTTTCCTTTTAGATTTGCTTAAATCATATAATATGAGATCAAACCTAAAAACTTTTCCATTTGTATGCAATCAGGCAGGCCCTTGCACAACTTAGTTAGGTAAATCTAAAGGAGATTGAATAAGAAAATTGTATAATGTATGGCCAGCTTTAATGTGAGCAGGGGCGGACTGATAACTCATGGGGCCCCCGGGCAATAGGAGATTATGGGGCCCCCAGACAGTCAGAGATTATGGGGCCACACAGTATACAATCACACAGTATACACATACATGTACACACAGTATACACAGACAGATGTAAAAAAAACACAGATTTATACATACTGTCCCTGGTTTTACTGAGGCTGGCAACCCTGATGGGGGGGCCCCCTAGTGGCCCAGGGCCCTCGGGCGGTGCCCGAGTAGCTCAATGGTCAGTCCGCCCCTGAATGTGAGTCAATTACCAGCATACAAGAGGCAGCTCTACTTGTTATTGTGAATAAAATTTGAGCTTCTTATGAAGGATCTTGCTATCAATGGTCAGTGAAGAGCCAGTAAATTGATTACCTACTGTAGCAACAGGCAGGGAAATTTTCCAAGCCAAAGGCGACCATTATATGCTTTCTGCATGTGTGGTGTAGCTGTCCCAGCTCAAAACCAATGAAATGATTTCAGCTAGAAGAAAACAAGTTTGTGGGACAGATTAGGCAACTCGGGCTCGCTGAGTTTTGCATTGCCCCTCTTCTCTGAATTTATCTTCATCGTTTATGATACAGTTTGTTGAGCTTTAGGTTACTGACTGGTCTAGGCTGCCCTAAAGTCTGTGGAGAGGCAGAGTTTTTCTTTTTTTTTTTTTTTTTTTTCTCCGGTGTTCATTGAGAGAGACAGATTTTGAATGTAGATCAATCGGTAGCACTGGATTAAGCTGCCCATTTCCAATTGTAGGAGCCCCTACTCTTGGAATTGGGCAACTTATCCTCCTGGCACTGGCTGCTCTTCTATCAAAAGCTTGGTCTTTCAATGAACTGTGATTTAAAGAGTTTTATGGGGACTATGAAATATTCTGTTTTTTTAGTTTAGGATTGAGCAGGGGAGGGTTGAACCCTCTGTCAAGTATTTTTGCGGTCTGTGTGACTCTGCTGGGGAGATTCACCCCTTATATTTGTCACTGAGACAGAAATTACGGGGAAATCTCACCTTTTTGAGTTTGTTATGAGAGCATGATGTTAGAGTGAAATCTTCCAATGGGGACAACTGTCTAAGATGGGACTCCCCCTTGCTTTGGGATGATATTTCCTCTTGCTTCCTATTGCATCTCCAAGACAGAAAGCAATGGCAAATCTCCCTGGCAGGACAACAATATAATCTCAGAGGTTTTAACCCTTGCGCACACTATCCAAAGCTAAAAGGAAAAAAAAAAAAGTTGTGGCCTTATGTTAAAGTGTTACTAAACCCATAACAGTAAAATCAGTCTGTATACAGTAAAACCTTGGTTTAAGTGTGTTTTGCAAGACAAGCAACATTTTAAAATAAATTTCGACTTGATATACAAGTAGCGTCATGTCACACCTGAGTATAAAAGAGAAGAGAGGCGCCTCTAAGTGTAGCAATATGGTTACATTTATTGAAAGAACAACATTTAGCAAGTCACATGGTTGATGATGTTTAAAAGAGAGACGCATTTAAGTATGCAGGCATCCGGGTTAAAGCTGACCACATAGACCATCCTCCACACCACCACCATCGATGTCATCCCTTTCACGCTGCGCTCCATGAGTGCTTCAAGCTTCAAATCGTTCTACTGCAGGTTAGTTTTCCCGGTCACGATTGCAGACTGACAGCCGGCAGTGTGGAGGATGTTCTATGTGGACAGCTTTACCCCGGATGTTTTAATCATCAACCATGTGAGTTGATAAATGTTGTACCTTCATTAAATGTAACTATATTGCTACACTTAGAGACGCTTCTCTTCTATTTTATACTCTGTAGCTCCTGCTGGATTTTGCTTCTAATCCTCTTGTGGAGGTTTCCATTTGTGGATGGACATTTTATGGTTACACAACCTGGTCACATTGCTATAATCTTTTTATATGGACTATAAACTAAAGGATTTATGAATAATTTTGTTGTGGAACAAATCATTTGAGTTTCCATTATTTCTTATGGGGAAATCCGCTTTGATATACAAGTGCTTTGGATTACATTAGCATGTTTCTTATGCTTATACGAATTATGCTCGCAATCCAAGGTTTTACTGTATTCAGGATAGCATGCTTGTTATACTCACTGTGGAAACTAAGGGGTTAATCCTCTGCAGTGTGTAAACAGGCTGTTTGATCCTGTATGCACAGATCCTCCCCTTCCTGCATTGCCCTCCTGGACAAGACACAGTGAGTGGGGTCAGGCTGCACATGCTCAGTTTGGTCTGTATTGCTGGAGAAAACATTTCCTGTAGATGTCATCGACACAGTCTGCCAATCAGCACTGGCCAGAAATCGGGTCGGGCAGGCACCATCACTATCCATATTAGAAGAAAGTGAAGTCTCCTATAAGAACCTTCAGTTTTCCACTGAACAATGATGTCTGTCACATGACCGCTGTATACCGATAGTCGGAAAAGGTATAGAGCAGTTTTATTTAACCGGTTCAATACAAGGCATTTTCACCCCCTTCCTTCCCAGACCAATTTTTAGTTTTCAGCGCTGTCCCACTTACGACAATTGCGCGGTCGTGCGACGTTGTACCCAAACAAAATTGACATCCTTATTTTTTCCCACAAATAGAGCTTTCTTTTGGTGATATTTGATCACCTCTGTGGTTTTTATTTTTTGCGCTATAAACAAAAGAGCGACAATTTTGAAAAAAACACTATTATTTGTATTTTGCTATAATAAATATCCCAATTTTTTTATCAACCGATACGTATTCTTCTACATACTTTTGGTTAAAAAAAAAAAAAAAAATCGCAATAAGCGTATATTGATTGGTTTGTGCAAAAGTTATAGCGTCTACAAAATACGGGATAGATTTTATGGCATTTTTTAAAAAAAAATATTTATTAATTTTTTTTACTAGTAATAGCGGCGATTTTTTTTTTTCGTGACTGCGACATTATGGCGGACACATCGGACACTTTTGACACACATTTTTGGGACCATTCACATTTATACAGCGATCAATGCTATATGATTACTGTATAAATGTGACTGGCAGGGAAGGGGTTAACCACTAGGGGGAGACGAGGGAAGAAATGTTTCCTAGGGGAGTGATTATAACTGAAGGGGGAGGGGACGCACAAGGGGAGGAGACCGATCGGTGTTCCTCTGTACTGGGAACACAGATCGGTCTTCTCTCAACTGACAGGACGTGGATCTGTGTGTTTACACACACAGATCCACGGTCCGGCCCGGTTAACGGGCAATCGCGGGTGCCCAGTGGACATCGCGGCTGCCAGGCACACGCACCGGGTCCCGAGCAACGCGGCGCGCGCCCCCTAGATGGCCGGGAAGCCCAGGCCCTCATATGACGTCCACCCAGGATGGGAGATCCCATCTGTGGACGTCATTTTACTATGGCCGGGTAGTGAAGTGGTTAAAAGAAATAACATATATGGGTTGTGTGTGCTTCGGGGGTACGGATGGATCCCTTATACATTGAAGGGTTTAGTAACACTTTAAAAAGCTGTGTTGTTATGTACCAAATGTGAGTGTCTTGGAATTAGTTTTACACATTAATCTGTTTTTTTGTTTTCTGGTCTTAAGGCGGGTACACAGGGGCCGAATGTCAGGAGACGACGGCCAGTTAAAAAAAAAAAAAAAAATTGCCCGTGTGTATGTCGGTCTGTCCGACAGAAGTTGGGCGTTTGGCCAGCTGGAAAACTAGCATACGACCGACTCCCGATCAGTGCTCTCAGCCAATGGCAGAGAGCGCTGATTGGAGGAGTGTTCTGGTGGGGGGGGGGGCATCCCCTGTCAGAACACAATAGCTCAGCGGGAGAGATCGATGAACTAACCTCGAATGGTTAGTACAGCGGCTCTGCCTGGAGCTGAAAAATGAATAGTGTATACCCAGCTATACATTGCACTGGACTGTGTGAGTTATTGCCACCACACCGCACTGCACCCCACCTACATGCTTCAATGCGGGGGTGCATTAAATATATTGTGGCGTGCCTCTCCACTTCCCATGTCAGTTAATTTTATGTGCATTGAAAACCTCATTGGGTTCTATGTGAACTTGTAAGGATTTTTTTTTTTTTTCTGTGCCATCCCACGATTTCTGTGTTGATTGTAGCGTGGATTTGATTTAAATCAAGTCGATTTTAAATCACTAGTAAAAAAGGTTGGATTTAAATCATATTTTTTAAAGAGCAAATGTCACCTCTGTCACGCAGCGGCTCCTCCTCTGACCCGCTGTTGACTCACTGACAGTCCCATTCACTTTAATGGGGCGGCTGGTGATGTTGCAGTGACACAACAAGGTGAGGGACGTGGGGGCAGCGTGTGAGTGGATGTCTGCTAACAGGCGCTGCCGTGATGGATCTGAAATGACAGGTGCTCTTTAAATGTAAGGATTTATTCTTGCTGGTAGTTAGCATCTTTAATATTTGCAAACAAAGATATATATATATATATATATATATATATATATATATATATATATATATATATATATATATATATATATATATATATATATATATATATATATATATATATATATATATATATAATTTTGTATTTAGAATAACAAGTGGTGAGGTTAGTAAAACGGCGATATCAGAACCAATTCAATTCATACAGTTTGTAGTGTACATAGATTTGCAAAACGATGGGAATTCATGTGTGAATGCATCAATACAGTACATGCAGGGCCGTTTGAAGGAATTTGGGGGCCCCAAGCAAAATGGACATGGAGGGCCCCCCCCCCCCCCCCCCTACTGCATACCGCACGGCAGGAGATTCCGTTTTCTGTTCCCGGTCGGACTGAAAGGAAGTGAGCACTCAGTGTGTGCGCTTCCTGTCAGTCCGGCCGGGAACAGGAAACTGAATCTCCTGAGTCCCGTACCGTGCGGACTGCAGGAGGAAGGAAGAGGAGCTCGGCTACAGGCTGCAGCTTATAGGAAGTGGCGGTCAGGCTGCGCGGGTGAGGCCAGCTCGGGGGGCCCCAAGCAATTGCTTGTTTTGCCTGTCCTGTCGCGATAGGCCTGAATACATGTTATCTCAGCTTGGATTCATTGAATGAGTTCACCAAAAATGTAAATATTGCAGAATATACAGCCTCATGCTACATAACTAAGCTCCATTTTCATGCTGAATAAACAAAATATTAATGTATCTTTAAATAGAAAACTATCTTTTAGATATACAAGTGGTGGGTAGAACGTCCTAATGGATACGGCACCTCATCCCTGAAAAGTTATTTATAAGAGGAACAGGGAAAATGGGATTATCGCGGTGCCAGATAGATTAGAACACAGTTATTATCAAATATATTTTTATTGACGTAGAAATCTAAAAAGTATATATAATTTACATATACATCATATACAATTAGAAAAAATTATTATTCTTCACACTACAATTACAAATATTGACCGTCACCAGAGATGTTGAAAGGTGATCAATAGTCAATTCATCCCATTAGTTTCGCTAATACATTGGCTTCATCAGGGGAATATACAAATTGATACAAAAAGATAAAACCACTGATCTTTTAGATATATTTTTGTTTCTCCAAAAGCATTTTATTAAAACAAATTTGATAAAAATAAAAAAAATTCAGATTTAAATCTAAAAAATCTTTTTATTTATTTATTTTTTTAATTTATTTATTTTAATAATTGATTAAAAAAAAAATCATTGATTTTTATCCACCCTGGTTAATTGTGATTGTGTGTTTGTTAGAAGCACACTGGCTATTAAATTACATTATTTGCGTATATAAGGAAAACACACAACTGGATAAATGTGTTGTGATTGTGATAGTGGTGAAAGAGGTATTCTTTAACTTTTATTTCTGGGTCTTAAAATTTCTGATAGTATGATAGTAACCAGCAAGGTTATTTTGGCTGCATGTTGTTGTGTTTTTTTTTTTTTTTTTCAGCACAATAGATAGCCGTGGTGATTATCTTTCCACCATTCATCCAACATGCGTCATTGGTGATGCATTTGAAATCTGGACATGTGTGAAGTGGACGGAGAAAATGTCCATTCAGCTGTTCTTCCCTGGCCTGGATATACTTTTACTTCACAAATCATTTCAAAAATCATCCATACTGATAATAAAAGATGCTTGTTGATTCTCCTAATCCTGCCAGTTTTTATTGTAGTGGAGATTTAATCCGGAGGTTGAAAAGATCACCCAGGTTTAATTAGTGAGAATTCAGAGGTGGTTCATGTCATTGTATTTGTCTGCAGCAGTCTGGTGTAAGCACAAAGTATTCAATGGGGATACAAGAGGATTACTGTGGAAGGGTCCTTGGAAACTTACTCTGGTGACAAAGGAGCTTGAGTGTATGAATGAACACATATACATCTAATCTTTAATAATAAGAATAATAATTGACTGGGTGGAAATATTCAAAACAGGCAGAACACAAGATAAGTGTGTTGGATGCAGTTAGATCTGGATTGTGGCAACAAAAACACTTACAAAGCCTTCTTACCCACATTGCACAAAAGCCATCATAATCCGATATGTAAGAGGTGTATTTATAGTACATTTTATGATTCCAATATTCATTTCAATCCGCACCACTGGACTGCAATACTAATTGTGCCAGGGCACCAGAACTACTTCAGTCCTTAACACTGGAACTTGAAACCAATATAAAAGGATACGGTTTCATCTACTTATGTGTTCATTAAAATTATGAAATGTACTTTGGAATATTCCTGCTTTAAAGTGGAGTTCCACCCACTTTTACAACTCTTCAGCATCCCTCACTAAACTGTGCACTGTAAACAAATTGGATATTTTTTTATTTATTTTTTTCTCAGCACCTACTGTATATCTGCTGTATTCATTTTTCACTTCCTCCTCCCTGGCCGCGGCCCATCGCATCATTTCCTGTTTGCAATGCCTTCTGGGAAGGGGCGGGAACTTCCTCTGACACTGCCATTGCTATGGAAACCTGACCTGAAACCTATCGCACTGCTTGTGCTGCACTGAGCATGTGCGAGATCTGCAAGGATGAGATCCAGAAAGAAATACAGTCTGGCTTCAGATGCCCACACTTAAGATGGCCACGGCCTGCTGTAAGTTTATAAAATAACAAACTACTGCTATAAACTAACAAAACAGACCTTAGTTTACAGACTAACCTTACTAGAATACATTAAGCTTGTGTATTATAGGGGTATTTTTATTTAAAAAGTATATTTTCGGCCGGAACACCACTTTAACTTTTATTTCTGGGTCTTAAAATTTTTGATAGTATGATAGTAACCAGCAAGGTTATTTTGGCTGCATGTTTGTTTTTTGTTTTTTTTTCATCACAATAGATAGCGGTGATGATTATCTTTCCACCATTCATCCAACATGCGTCATTGGTGATGCATTTGAAATCTGGACATGTGTGAAGTGGACGGAGAAAATGTCCATTCAGCTGTTCTTCCCTGGCCTGGATATACTTTTACTTCACAAATCATTTAAAAAATCATCCATACTGATAATAAAAGATGCTTGTTGATTCTCTTAATCCTGCCAGTTTTTATTGTAGTGGAGATTTAATCCGGAGGTTGAAAAGATCCCCCAGGTTTAATTAGTGAGAATTCAGAGGTGGTTCATGTCATTGTATTTGTCTGCAGCAGTCTGGTGTCAGCACAAAGTATTCAATGGGGATACAAGAGGATTACTGTGGAAGGGTCCTTGGAAACTTACTCTGGTGACAAAGGAGCTTGAGTGTATGAATGAACACATATACATCTAATCTTTAATAATAAGAATAATAATTGACTGGGTGGGAAATATTCAAAAACAGGCAGAACACAAGATAAGTGTGTTGGATGCAGTTAGATCTGGATTGTGGCAACAAAAACACTTAAAAAGCCTTCTTATGCCGCGTACACACGGTCGGACTTTTCGGCTACAAAAGTCCGACAGACTTTCGACGGACTTTTGGCGGACTTGCGGCAGACTTTCTTACGAACGGACTTGCCTACACACGATCACACAAAAGTCAGACGGATTCGTACGTGATGACGTACACCGGACTAAAATAAGGAAGTTGATAGCCAGTAGCCAATAGCTGCCCTAGCGTGGGTTTTTGCCCGTCGGACTAGCACACAGACGAGCGGATTTCTGGGTCCGACGGAGTTACGAAGTAAAGATTTGAAGCATGTTTCAAATCTGAAGTCTGACAGATTTGCGGCTGGAAAAGTCCGCTGAAAGTCCGGGGAAGCCCACACACGATCGGATTGTCAGCCAGCTTTAGTCCATCGGCGTCCGTCTGACTTTTGTAGACGAAAAGTCCGACCGTGTGTACGCGGCATTACCCACATTGCACAAAAGCCATCATAATCCGATATGTAAGAGGTGTATTTATAGTACGTTTTATGATTCCAATATTCATTTCAATCCGCACCACTGGACTGCAATACTAATTGTGCCAGGGCACCAGAACTACTTCAGTCCTTAACACTGGAACTTGAAACCAATATAAAAGGATACGGTTTCATCTACTTATGTGTTCATTAAAATTATGAAATGTACTTTGGAATATTCCTACTTTAACTGCCCGAAATCTGTCTTTTCTCTCATTACAATCCTCTGCACAACATAGATTAAGAGCCTTCTTGAATAAAATGTAAAGTAAGGTGAACTGAACCTGTGTTCAATTGAAATAGCCATGTGTAGGGGACTTGAATTTTGTTTTTCCCACATGCTTGGATGTATAAAATGAACACTTTTTTTTTCGTTTTACTTTAATTTTAGATTGTATCAATGCTCAGACCTGGAGAAGGCCCCCTTTTCACATGAGGCGGACGTCATTTTGATCAGCGGGGGATCAGTCCGCTGCTTTATGGGTGGCCAATTAGGGCCAATTCACACTATATGCGGTGACAGATGCTTTATCTCATGGTAAAAACATCTTGCTGATTACCACTCAGCAAAATTAAATTTAGTTAGTAGCCCTACTTAAGACAGGGGAAGACTAGAACCAATGCCAGATCTTTATTGCTGTCTGTGCCCCTATTGACATCAAGCTGATCTGTTTGCATATCGTATATACCTTTTTAAAAAACAAAAAAAAATTAAAAATTCCATGCAGAGATACAAAAAAAATTAAAAATTCCATGCAGAGACACTGACAGTTGTTTTTAATATGGTGGCCGAGACGTAATCTTGCATACAACTGGCCTGATTTATAGCCTGTTGGAAAAAAAAAAACTGGAGCAGTTGCCCAGAACACATTTTTTGTCTTTTTATATAAAACAAGGAAAATGGTGGCTTTTATCGGCTGCTTTCTCTTTTTGCTCCAGTTTTCTTTGCACTGGTCTTTGTAAATCTGCCCTAGTGACTGAGCCATAAAATGGTTGAGGCTTTTTACACAGATACATGATCCTTTCACAGTAGCCAAGTTTATGGGACAGGTCACCGGACTGACTCCTTTAGAAGATCACTTGATTTACCTAAGTGTGTGAAATCTATTAGCCCATTCAAATGCTGATTTATATGATCAGCGGCTGGTCACTTTATCACCGTTAAGTGAGCTTGTTCTTTGTAGCTCTCAGACACACTGCAGTGGCTATGCAATGTTACAGAAAGCTATAGTTTAATGAAATCTGGGAATTTCTGTTCTATTTAATAATCTTTTCATGGAACAATCAAAAAAGCAAGCAAGCACTAAAAAAATATAATCTTACAAACCGTTTAAAACAAACCTGTTATAATTTTTTAAAGCCACCAGTTCCATCAGCAGGCTGTCTGTAATTAGTTGCTCTTTCCCATCCTCTCTAGTTTTTTTTTTTTTTTTTTTCTCCTTTTGTATGCAAAGGGAACTTCTGCCAGTACGTATATCAACAGCTCATGGAACATTGATGCTCCTTACATTGGTGGTCATTGGGAAGAATGCTCTTTGCATTGGTGGTCATTGGGAAGAATGCTCTTTGCATTGGTGGTCATTGGGAAGAATGCTCTTTGCATTGGTGGTCATTGGGAAGAATGCTCTTTGCATTGGTGGTCATTGGGAAGAATGCTCTTTGCATTGGTGGTCAGTGGGAAGAATGCCCCTTACATTGGTGGTCAGTGGGAAGAATGTTGCTTGCATTGATGGTCAATGGGAAGAATGCTGCTTGCATTGGTGGTCAGTGGGAAGAATGCTGCTTGCATTGGTGGTCAGTGGGAAGAATGCTGCTTGCATTGGTGGTCAGTGGGAAGAATGCTCCTTACATTGGGGGTCAGTGGGAAGAATGCAGCTTGCATTGGTGGTCAGTGGGAAGAATGTTGCTTGCATTGGTGGTCAGTGGGAAGAATGTTGCTTGCATTGGTGGTCAGTGGGAAGAATGTTGCTTGCATTGGTGGTCAGTGGGAAGAATGCTCCTTACATTGGGGGTCAGTGGGAAGAATGCTCCTTACATTGGGGGTCAGTGAGAAGAATGCTCCTTACATTGGGGGTCAGTGGGAAGAATGCAGCTTGCATTGGTGGTCAGTGGGAAGAATGCTCCTTACATTGGGGGTCAGTGGGAAGAATGCAGCTTGCATTGGTGGTCAGTGGGAAGAATGTTGCTTGCATTGGTGGTCAGTGGGAAGAATGTTGCTTGCATTGGTGGTCAGTGGGAAGAATGTTGCTTGCATTGGTGGTCAGTGGGAAGAATGCTGCTTGCATTGGTGGTCAGTGGGAAGAATGCTCCTTACATTGGGGGTCAGTGGGAAGAATGCAGCTTACATTGGGGGTCAGTGGGAAGAATGCTCTTTGCATTGGTGGTCAGTGGGAAGAATGTTGCTTGCATTGGTGGTCAGTGGGAAGAATGTTGCTTGCATTGGTGGTCAGTGGGAAGAATGCTGCTTGCATTGGTGGTCAGTGGGAAGAATGCTGCTTGCATTGGTGGTCAGTGGGAAGAATGCTGCTTGCATTGGTGGTCAGTGGGAAGAATGCTGCTTGCATTGGTGGTCAGTGGGAAGAATGCTGCTTGCATTGGTGGTCAGTGGGAAGAATGTCCCTTAAGGTAAATGAGCTGTTCACTTTGCAAGAGAATTTTCCCTTAGCCAAGTTAATGAGGTGAAAATTAACTTTGCTGAGAATATCCAATCTCCTGCAAGGGGAAAAAAAACGCAAACACATTTTTGCCTGCAGGTGTTTGGTGAATGGAATCCAGCAGAGCTTTAACTTCTTCACTAAACTAAGGGAAAGTTCCCTTGATAAAAGAACAGCCTATTTGCCTTTAGGAAATCAACTTCATAACCTACAACAGGGATGCATGTGAAAACTCATTTTGACATTACAGTAACATGTTAAAGCTTAGGGAATGTTACTGATTAGGTTTAAATATGCTTCAAGCTACACATATTCTTCCCCTATGCAAGAGAAACCTAAACTAAAAGAGTGGGTGAGGGAGAGTGATAACACCAAAACATATTCATTTGCACAATTGTATTTTAGCTATCCAATGTATTGGGCATTGAAAGTAACCAAATTTCAGGACCAAAGAAGAGCATTGAAACTTTTTTTTTTTTTGTTTTATACGCTGTCCTCCCATAATATGCGCTAAACACTTTATGCTCTAATTAATTGGCTTCTATGACTGGCCTATAAAAGTAAAGGTCAGTTTTTACTTGCCGCATTAGCGTATAAAAACTGCAACCATTATCATTTAGACTGAAGTGTAGAAATTTAGGGTTAGATGTTATCCTGCCTCAGATGTGCAATAAATCTTTTCTCATGGATAAGAGAAGAAACAGTTGAGCAGCCAAACATGCACATAACGGAATTATACACTTATCAATATCAATTTACCACTTTGAAGGTATCAGGCTTTTTTTTTTTTTTTCATTCTAATTAAACATACACTTCAGTCAAACATGAAAATGTTGCCTTTAAACTCATTCCAGAGGCACCGGCTGCTTGTTCAGCAAATCTAATTTTCATTCTAGCATTTACTTTCTTCACCTGGCTGCCCTGCTCATTAAAGCTGAACTTCGGGTTCACTTTTTTTTTTTTTTTCATACTGCACCCGATCCTCCCCCCAAGCGCAGTGCATAATTCTTCATATTCTTTTAAGTATAAAGCAGTCACTGGAAATTGAAAGATTTATTACCTAGGACATCATTAAAGGATATCTAAACCCAAGAACACAAATGTAATATATTGCAAGTTACAGTCCTTAGATGTGGTGGCTGGATTCGTTTCCTTCTTTTTTTTTTTTTCTTTTTATACAAGCTAAGAGCATTTTCTGTAAATGCATAAAATTCCTTTTGATCTTGCCAGGAATGCAGTGCCCTTGTCACTTCCTGTGAGCTGCACCAAAGAATATCTTCCTTCCTAGCTTCTTCTTTAAACTACCAATTGCCTTGCCTCCAATGTAATTGGGATGAAGGGATACGAACACATTTGTAGTCTATATCAGGAGAGTAGCCTAGGGTGACCACCATGGCTCCCTTCATAGATAGCGTGGAGGAGTGACGTAGCCACCCAGGGGCAGGAAGTGTGTTATTTGTAGGAGTTTCCAGATAAAACTAAAATAAAACCAGCTTAGAAAAAAAGAAAACAAATGCTGCCACTACACCAAGGACTAATAAGTTGCAATACAGGAGGTCCCCAAGTTACGAACCTCCGACTTGCGAACGACTCCTACTTATGAACAGGAGGCGGCGTGATGTTCTGGGCATGCGCGGCCACTTTTCAATGGCGAGCACATCGGAAAATGACGCATGCGCGGCTACTTGACAGAACATCGGAAACTGGCGTCTGTCGTTCTGCGCATGCGCTTCCGACTTACGAACAAATCCGACTTAACAACAAACAGGCAGTCCCTAACCCGTTCGTAGCTCGGGGACTGCCTGTATATTACATTTTCAATTTTGGGTTTACATGAACTTAAATCCCAGCAAATATTCTTGCAAAGTTTTGGCCATGAAGAAGGCTGCATAATGTCCTTTTGAGGATAGTGGAAAGATAGCGCTTGACCCATGGGGTTGTCTTACTAATATTGTTGACTTGAGGTAATGATATTGGTGTAAATGATCTGGATTCTGGGCAGGCAGCCTCTACACTCCAGAGGATCTCTCAAGTCTCCTTGGCTTGTAGTGTAATGTAACGAGAACTTAGATTGAAGCACCAGACCACTGTTAAGAGGTCCAGATACAACTTTTATTCCATTAAAAGGGGTCCAATCCAAATAAGAATCCAGCGTGTTTCGTGGGTCCAAGTGCCTCCTTCATTAGGGCTAGAAAGAACATAAGAATATTTCCATATCAATCTGATATCGGTACAATAGCCTTTCCCCGGGGGTCATAATAGTCAATGGTAAAGGGAGTGTAAAAATTGGTATACAAAAATGAGCACGAGTGCTGTACTATATTCTTTCAAAAAATAGTAAAAAAAAAAAAACCCCAAAAAAATAAATTATCACATTATTTTTGTAGATTAGTTTTGACACTCTGTGTACTTGGGTGTAATACTTTTAATACTGTTAATGAAGCAAAGACCGAGGAGATTCTGGTGGGTCCTCAATCAACCACCAATTTTCTCTTGGCCTGGCCCACTTCATCCCAACGCCGGCAAAACGGGTCAGGAACCTAGGTATCATCTTTGATCCCTGCCTGTCATTTATACCTCACGCAAAACTCTATCAAAAACTCCAACTTCAATATACAGAGACTCCGGAAAATTAAAGATCTGTTTTCGCACGAAAACCGGATAACTCTTGTACAGGGCCTTGTGCATTCCCGGTTGGATTGCTCTAACATCTTTTTTCTTGGACTTCCATTGCAGTGGCAAAAAAAATTGCAAGCAATTCAGAATCGAGCTGCTCGCCTGGTCTCCGGATGCGCCAGAACAGGCCACATCTCTCCCGTGCTGGAAAAACTGCACTGGCTTCCTATGGCCAAGCGAGTACTATTCAAGACAATGTGCTATATGTATAGGGCACACCGGAAACTGGGCCCAATTTATTTGTCTGAATGGGCCCCTCACCATGTACCATCGAGACCACTCCAATCGGCCAACTTACTTCTCACAGAACTGACAATCAGCAGACTAAAATTTACTGGTAACAGACGCCTGGTTACAAAGGGCAATGAGCTGTGGAACTCCCTTCCAGCGTCTCTAAAGTCCTTACCCTCCCTCCTGAGTTTCAGGAAGGGTTCAAAAACCTTCCTCTTTATCCAGGCCTACGGATAATCTGATGAAGAATAGAAATCATACAAAAATATGGATTTTGTATGTACTGTTTCCTCCCCCATCTGGAGGGTTAGTCATCGTCGTCCCCCCCTCCCCCCCCACCCGGTTCTTCTCTGTACTCTCTTACTCTACCTCTTTCATATTAGGCACCCTAGGCTCCTTTTTTAACGTTCTTTTGGAAATCTCACTTAATTTTAGGGTCTTTGTGCACCTAGACGCGCTCTACGCGCTCTACGCGCAGTACAAATCCCATATCAAATCCAAATCAAAATAGTTATTATCAAACAGGGTTCCTCTACAGGTTAAGGGTTACTTGATCTGTGGCTAATTTACCTCCTATTTAATAGTGCCTTCATTGTTCCAGAGGTCAATGCCACTTGTAAAGATCTTTTTAGCTGTCTGTAAGGGTAGCCTTCTGACCACCATTGTAAGGAGACATTCTTCCCACTAACCACCAATGTAAGGGAATTCTTCCCACTGCTTACCAATGTAAGGAGCATTCTTCCCACTGATCACCAATGTAAGGAACATTCTTCCCACTGACCACCAATGTAAGGAGCATTCTTCCCACTGACCACCAATGTAAGGAACATTCTTCCCACTGACCACCAATGTAAGGAGCATTCTTCCCACTGACCACCAATGTAAGGAGCATTCTTCCCACTGATCACCAATGTAAGGGGCATTCTTCCCACTGACCACCAATATACACTCCTAGTTCCCCCAGAGATTTTACAAAATATACTAAAGCAAGATATTTGCCTCTGCTTAAAAATAATTTAGATACCCCTGCTCTCTGGCAATGCAAATGTTGGCAATGCGTGAGATCTATAAAATAAAATATAAACTAGAATAAGAAGGTAACAAAGCATACCATACTGGCCTTGTGTGGTATTTCAGCTGCACAATATGAGAAAGAAAGACCTGCAAGAAGCAATTGTATTAGCACCTATTTTACCTAGACAAGCCTGTCCTTGTCTTGGATTTTTATTCTTTTAGTTTATACTAAATAACAGAATTGTCCTGAATAGAAAAAAAAGCATGATCATAACTCTTGAAGGCTTCTTTTAGTTTTGGGACTTGGGGAATTTTGTATTTATCACTTTATATAGAATTGTACAATACAATAAAGGTGAGGATACTGGTGACGCAGGTTTGGCCACACAAACCCTATCTGTAGAATTCAATCAAAGCTGCTGTTGTCATTGTTTGGGGTCTGTGTATTTTTGTAATGAAAGCAGATTTTTGCACTTGTTCAATTACACTAAATAATATAGAAGACGGCAAAGGTTACAATGGCAGAACTGAGTTCACTTGATTCCTTTGGATTCCTTTTCAACTCTATACTACGTTAATATTACCAACCATGTGATTTTTACCCTGACCATTGTTGTACAATCTTTGTATACAACTGAGAAATTCCAGAGCTCAATTTGAGTATTTTAGGACCACAGGTTTAAAAAAACACATTCTATATTCACACTGGATTGGTTTAAAGCCTATCTTTACCCATTTTTTGGCCCAGTAGTAAAAAAGGACAAAATAATTACTCAGTTAAAGCGACAGTAAAATGCAATTTGCAGAAAAAAAAATCCCCTGCAAAGGCAGTGGCACAATTTACTAGTATGAATCAGATACTGGCACATTATGAAATACTTACCTTAGAACAAAGCCCTCCAGTGGTATGCTGTCAACACTGACCGGGATTCCATCTTCCCCTGGTCTTCCTTCCACGTTTGCGGGCACCGGCTGTATGCATGGCTGGGGCAGCGATGATCTCACTCCAGCTCATTCAAACGGGAGCCCTTGGCTGAGGCTTGATGCTCTGAAAGGCCTGCGTGGTATGCCTTCAGAGTGCATGCGTCATTGATGTCACCAGATGCATCCAGTGGAAATATCTACTAAACACCGCAAGTTTAGGAGATATTCAATATACCTACAGGTAAGCCTTATTATAAGCTAACCTGTAGGTGCAAGTCAAAAAAAAAAACTTTACTACCACTTAAATAGACTGTAGCCACCATTATTTTCCCCCCAACCTTTCCTGGACAGGTAAGCTAGCAGAAAACCGTTGTGTGGATTTACTAAAGACACATAGAGGGTTATTTACTAAAGGCAAATCCACTTTGCACTACAAGTGCACTTGTAAGTGCAGTCGCTGTAGATCTGAGGGGGACATGCAGGGAAAATAAACAGCATTTTGTTTTCACATGATTGGATGATAAAATCAGCAGAGCTTCCCCTCATTTCAGATCTTCCGCTCAGATCTAAAGTGACTGCACTTCCAAGTGCACTTTGAGGGCACTTGCAGTGCAAAGTGGACCTGCCTTTAGTAAATGAACCCCATAGACTGTTTACTTTACAAGGTAACTTTGCCTTAGCTTTGCTGAGCACTGCTGACTTCCATCATCCCACCATGTGCCCGTGAACAGCTTACTTGCCTTTAGTGAATCAACCCCAGTGTATTTTGGACCAAAACATTTTTGATTATTATTCATTGAGAGAGACAGAGCTGCTCTAAGGACCCGTGTGTGTATATACTGCCATCCCCAGGTTTTTGTTGTAGCACGGTGTCTCTCAATGAACTCTAAGAAAAGAATGTTATGGTAAGTACAAAAAAAGCTATTATCTTTTTGATGCAGTTGACATTTTGTGCTACCAATTGGAGTAGGAGGTGATTGCTTTATGTGTTTAGTGATTAAATCTATCTAGTGGTATATCCTCAATGTGTGCGGTGCGCATGGACCCCAAGGAATGTGGGGCCCACTGTGCCCTCACACATTGCGCAACCAATGTGGGAAACGCCATTAAGTTCCCCCTTCTGTGTTTACTCTGCAGCTGTGCAGGGGAGTGGCCCATGTAGCAGGGCTATGATTGACTGTAATTTTAGCCCCACCTACTGGATCCGGGGAAGAGGAAAAAGAGGGGGAGAGCCAGAGCTGCAGTACCCTGGGTATTGTGAAGATTCCGGGCGAAAAGGGATAAGGGGAGGGGGACCTGTTTGACTGTACTAGGAGACGGAGGATCACTTACAACTGAACTCTGTACTCTGTGTCACTCCTAACCTCTGAACTCTGCCCTAATTGATTCAGAGGTCAGTAGTGACACAGAAGTCAGTAGTAAGTGACATAGAGTTCAGAGGTCAGTGACACAGAGTAAAAAAGGTCAGTAGTGACACAGAGGCCAATGGAAAATGATGCAGCATTCAGAAGGTGACCGAGTTCAGGGATCAGTAGAAGGGTCAGAAGTAAGTGATGCAGAGTGCAGGGGCCAGTAGTGATGTAGAGGTCATTGGTAGGTAGCGCAGAGTTCAGGGGTTGGTAGCAAGTGACGCAAAGTTCAGGGGTTGGTAGCAAGTGACGCAGAGGGTCAGGGGTTGGTAGCAAGTGACGCAGAGGGTCAGGGGTTGGTAGCAAGTGACGCAGAGGGTCAGGGGTTGGTAGCAAGTGACGCAGAGGGTCAGGGGTTGGTAGCAAGTGACGCAGAGGGTCAGGGGTTGGTAGCAAGTGACGCAGAGGGTCAGGGGTTGGTAGCAAGTGACGCAGAGGGTCAGGGTCCGGTAGCAAGTGACGCAGAGGGTCAGGGGTTGGTAGCAAGTGACGCAGAGGGTCAGGGGTTGGTAGCAAGTGACGCAGAGGGTCAGGGGTCGGTAGCAAGTGACGCAGAGGGTCAGGGGTCGGTAGCAAGTGACGCAGAGGGTCAGGGGTCGGTAGCAAGTGACGCAGAGGGTCAGGGGTCGGTAGCAAGTGACGCAGAGGGTCAGGGGTCGGTAGCAAGTGACGCAGAGGGTCAGGGGTCGGTAGCAAATGACGCAGAGGGTCAGGGGTCGGTAGCAAGTGACGCAGAAGTCAGTAGTAAGTCACCTACTACTAACAAAAACGGTGATGAGGACAGGAACAATCAAAGCTTAGCACCACACCCCATAAATTTTGCAGACAGAAGAAGGAAAAATGGGGTTGAAAAACCCCGGGACTTTTAAGGTGCTTATATTCTAGGGTAAATAGCATAGATAGACAGACATGTACAGCTTATCCATAAAAAAGATTTTTATTACAATTGGTACAAATTACACAACATAGTTAAAAAAAAGTGTCTCAGTATTCACATCTAATATTGAGCAGACAGTGAAAGAAATACCACTCAATAGATACCACTCAACAAGTTAAGCTCATTTGGAGCTTCCTCAGGAGTTTTGGTATAGATTCTGGTATACTAGAAATAATGAGAGAAACACAGATAAGATATAGTATTACATCATAAAATCTACAATATAGAGCATATAAGTGTATATATGGATAACGTGTCATATAATACTATGAACAGCTGAAAAAATCAAAGTTCAAACAACAATCAAAAATAAATCCATCAAAATTTAGTGATCTTACCAGGCTGCCAGACATTAAATACGAGTTAGATTTGTGAAGGAGTATTACCGATGAATAGCATCAGAGACACAAGACATCAAGTAGGTCTCTCAAACAAAAGTTTCTGTCCATTATGGCCACAGAAGGACCCAGAATTGATATATCCTTAATAGGAAAAATAAAAAAGGTATGAGGGATGGAGTAAGGTATCGGACAGATGTCAAAAAAGCATCAAATCAGAGCACCAAATAACATGGCGGTTACCTTAGGCGGAATCAAAGCTCTTTTGCTAAAGGCAAAAAAATCCTCACTGCAAGCACAAACGGCAATTTAGAGTCACCATAGTATGGAGATTCCCAGCCAGCAATTAAAGGATCAAGAAAATCTTAAAAGTATCCAAAGGTGTAGATGTACAAGGGTACAGCTAAAAAAAAACAAGAAATATATACTGGTCAAATGAGGTCCATATGTGTAAACCACTCAAGGGTCAAACCGAGTCGCATATAGGACACTTGCATATAATGATGGTTCAGACAGGCATAGGGTGGGAGAGAAACAACCTCTCCCCTAGACGGGGAGTCTACGTCAGGATTGTGGTGTGAGACCTCATTCTTATAGTCCTTCCATCCCGGTGGCGTCACAACCGGGATGCGGACGTGTAGTGAGGAAGCCCAACAAAACCACCCATGGGACTAACACCTCGCCTCCGTGTGAGCCAAAAAATAGAAGGATAGGAATGCATTCCTGTCCTTCTATTTTTTGGCTCACACGGACGCCAGGAGCACTCGATGAACTGTGCGAGTAATCAATCGCCTTTCATGTGGGAGCCCTAGAGGTATTGGTCCCATGGGTAGTTTTGTTGTGGATATTATACTTATTTATTTTCATCCTATGTTTATATTTAGAATGTGCCATCTTTTACCTAAATTACCTTTTATTGTTATTTATTTAGATCCTTCCCTATTTCAAGATGGCGCCGTTGACCCTTGCCATAACAAATGACTTGTCCAGCCTATTCTATTTTACCTAGATATTTCCCTTCTCTAAGATGGCGCCGTCGGCATCTACTGTGATCAATGACGAGCACCTTAAAAGTCCCGGGGTTTTTTAACCCCATTTTCCCTTCTTCTGCACATTCCCTGTTGCATACTGGCCCATTCTATATTATGTAAGTCAACTCCGTCTCTGTGTAACCACTACTCTTTTAAGCCACACCCAATATTTAGCGAATTTAGAATTTTATGCCCAGTTTTTGCCACAGCATGTGCATTTTCTCGTTCCCAGCCCAGGGGGGGGGGGGGGGGCGGCAACTTATAGTCTTGCACCCAGGCCCACTGCTTTCAGAAAATAGCCCTAAATCTATTACAAAGCCAAATTACATTTTAGTGCTTATATATAGTAATCATTGTGAGTAAGTAGCTCTAAATTGCTGTATTTTAGTATATTAAAGCTGATGCAAAAAAAAAAAAAAAAAAATAGGTGTACCAAATCTTATGGTAAGTGTATTAAATCCTATCGGTCCATTTGAGGGAAGATGGCTGCAGCCATTAATATAGTTCCATCTAAAAGTGATTGTGTGGGAAATTAGAAATAGATTTGTCATTTTGAAAGCCTATCATAAAATCCACCTCTCTTTTTTTGTGTTTGTAATGTGTATTATAAGAAAAGTATATTGACTGAAATTCATTTCAGGCCTGTCAGTTTGACATTTTTTCTTTTCTGCATAATTGATTTTGTTCTTGACAAAGTGAGTTGTAATATTCCTTCGAATTGCACCGTACTTTTTAGGATTCATGGCTGTGATGGGAGATGCTGGAGTCTGTACAGCCATCATACTAGAGAACAGCAAGAAGTCTCAGCATGATATGCATAGATTCATGATATGCATAGATCCATGATATTGTTGGACCCGGGGTTAAGCAGGGTGTAGTCAGACACGCGTATCGTCATGTCTGGCCACGTGGAGTGCAATCTTGGGCTTTAGTAATACAATGTTGTTCAGTCTGCCAGGTCTGTGTGAAATATATGAAATATCTCTGAATTAGGACACACTGGTTCAAAATGATTGATTTACATTATTTTGGACCAATCTTTTCCTGTCTCTTGTGAGACAGACTTTTTTTATTTTTTATCTCGCCTGTAAAACATGCGGATGTCAATGGCTTGATAAACTCGACTCTGTGCGTCACTGTGAGTTATGGAATTTATCTTATGGATCTGGATTCTGAAGACTTGTGGTGTTTTGTGCAATAATGAATCAGTCACACGGAAGGCAAAATCTGTGCTGTGCAGCATTCTCCGGGACCGCAGACCTTGCTTTTACTTTGTTATTTAATCACAATGTAACTGTATCTGAAAACGCTATTGTATTCAAAGTGAACTCACTCATCCATGTCTCTATGCTTTTTCTGTGTTGAAGAACACCCCGCTATCTGCAGCCATCTTGAGTAATGGCAGATGATTAATCTAGCATTTACTTCCTGGAATCCATCTGTCCTTAAAGTGGGGGTCCACCTATCTATCATTTTTTTTTTTTTTTGGAGTTCATTCACAAACTTTTCTTCTTATGATTATCTACTCACATGTTCTGTGTAATAAGTCCGCCTGTGTCCAATTTCGTTGTAAAGAATAACTTATAAAATTCACTGAAGGCGGTTTCCATCTTCATTGTGGGCATTTGAAGCCCACAAGCATGTATTTCCTGGATGCGGTGAATGCTGTGCTCCCAGCATTCACCGAGATGTTCTGATGACGCTGTTGCACAATGCATGCTGGGAAGCCTGAGACTAGCTCCCAGGGGCCTGTGGGAGGTCTGGGAGAGGCTAGAAACACGCCTACTCCCATGGGAGGAAAACCAGGAAGTGCAAAGAAGATTAGAAAAAAAAAAAAGGTAATTACGGCGATTTAAATTTTTTTACACAGCATGTCAGCATCTAGGCAAGGAAGAGAATGCATAGAGATAATGTTCAAAATTTGGGTGGAACCCCGCTTTAAAGTGGTTATAAAAGCTCAAGGTTTTTCACCTTCATGCATTTTATGCAACCTTCTGTGTGCAGCGCCCCCCTAATAGTTACCTGAGCCCCATCTTGATCCAGCCATGTGCACAAGAGCAGAGGCTCTCCCGAGTCTCTTCCTCCTCATTGGCTGCGACAGCAGTGGGAGCCGTTGGCTCTCGCTACTTACTGTCAATCACAACCAGTGAGCCAATGAGGAGGGGGTGGGGCTGAGCCATGCTCCCTGTGTGAAGGGACACGAGAATGCATGGTTGAAGTGGTGGTAAACCCTTACATAAACCTAGTGAAGTGACTGGCCTCGGGTGATTACACAGAGATGAAATGAATCCTCCTACATACGTTGTACCTGTTTTATCTGCAGTCTTCTCTACATCTGTTCAAAGTCCAAAATTTATACAGCTTGTTCTGAGCTTTCAGAAAAAAAAGGGGGACAGAGAGGTGTATTTACAGCACTGCAGAGGTGAGTGAGCGGAGCCTAAGAGCTCATTGGAGGGAAGGAGGAGCACACCCATAGTACAGCCCAAATACAACAGTGCCCCCTTTTTGTTTTGTTTTTATCCTACCAAAAACATACTGACGCTGATACAAAATTTAATTTTTTTTTTTTCTGTTTTTAAAAGAATAAATTCACCTTTAGTGTTCCATGTAACATTGATGTTTATTTTTTTGATGCGCTGCAATTTGAGCCCATACAAAATGAAAAAGCTCAAATCGCACTGCAGACTGCTACACAGACAGTCTGCAGGAGCCTGACACTGCACCCACAATCTGCTGATCACGGCTACAATGCTTTACAGGCTTCTAACAAAAAGATAATAAGGGCAAATTTTTATTTTATTTTTTATTTGCAAAAAAAAAAAAAGTGCATGTGTTGCTCTTTTTGGTAAAGGTGAACTCATCCTTTTAAGCTTTTTAGAGTTCTTGTTAAAATTGAGACCAGCTTAATTGTCAAGTAATAGAAGCCAAGATTGTTTGTTCAGCTCTTTCTGTATAGTGCTATGCCACTTTATTACCTTGTATCCTCTTCTGTAACCATGCAATGTAAAATCCATGCATTGCTTTATTTATTTTTGTTGAGAGGCATTTTAGCTTTCAGCAGTCAAGTGTAATCATTTCTAATTGGCCAACGAAGGCAACTACATTTTGCATGCTGTTTGCTTTATTAAATAAAAGCTACCTTTTTGATTATGATGCACATTCTCTAATTTAATATGTCAGACTATTTCCCATACCATTTTGTGCCTGTTTTTTTCTTTATTTGTGTGTAGTTAAAAACAGACCATTTGTCAAATGATACAAAGTACTCGGCTAACTAAAATGGATTTTTTAATATAAACCTACCTTTAAAAAGTTACACAATTAATAATGTAAAAAATATTGTTTCTACTGGCCTGAAATAAACCTGTTGCATGATTATTATTATTTTTTTGCCGCAAATGCAGCACAAAAAGCAAACTTTTATTCAGCTGAACTTTGCTCGATTTCTGCAATGTCAAATACGTGGGAAATGTTGATGTCTAAAATTAAAGGGTATCCGTCATCTACTGTAAGCTTTGGGGTCGGCTTCATGTAGTATTTGCATTTCGCTTGTATGATGCGGTACTCCGAATTGTTGGAATACTTCTTAGTAATGATAAGCAAAGAATGTTTTTAATGTAGGTCAGGAGGATGAGCAGAGTTTACAGTATAATTCCCATAAAACAATATATATATAATTTTTAATTTTTTTCTATTTGTAATACTAACTACCTACATGAATGGCTTTGTGTTTTCTGCTTTAACTAAATTACAGATTACTCAGGAGCAGTCAGTCCATTCAGGAGCAGTCAGTCCATAAGGGAAGAAAAGATAAAAAACCCCTTGTGGTGGACTTTTAAGGCACAATATATTAGAAAGGATTTTGTTATATGTAAAGTTTCAAAAATATTTATTTAGAAAAGGTATATAGAAAACATATAAAAACAGGGAATGCTTGACATGTCTAAAACAATATGACCATCATTAAATACAAGGTACAATCTATACTTCTTGCACCCGACGCGTTTCAGAGCACAAATTGTCTCCTTCAGGGGTATATGTTAGCAAGAAGCATTTGTGTTCTAGAATAGAGTAATACATAAACGAGTACATAGCATTCACATTAATGTCTATAAATGTACACATAATTTGAATAAATTGTCGAAATTTACTTACATACGATATGACGGTATAGTTAACATTCCAATATATTGTTTTTTTTTAAAAACAGTCCATAAGGCTGCCTCTTTAGTTTGCATGTAGAGATGCATTTGGGCACTGAACTCATAGGTTTCTATGAGTGTTTTTTTTTTTTTTCAAGCCACAGGATTAGAACCTGAGGCTCTAATTGGCATGAAAAAGGCTGGGCTCGAGGCGCAGAGCACTGCGCCCTGAACCCACCCATTTGTGACACTAGCAAATGAATATTTGCTATTGTCTGCTGGCTTCTCCTCTCGGCCAATCATGACAGGGGGCGGATTGGGTTGGCCAGTTGGAGAAACCGAGGTAGCCGCTTTTGTGACCGTGGAGGGGTGAGTATGGACCTGGGAAGGATTTGTTTGCCACCCCCCCAAAAAGTTTACCACCGGCCGCCACTGAGATTGCTCCATGAATTGTGATAAGAAACTGTGATTATTAGGGAACAGTGCTGCCTTGAAGTAGTTGTAAACCTCAGCATATCCATCTATAGTATGTACTTATCTCCAGTGGCGGCTGGTGCTAAACTTTTTTTTGGGGGGGAGAAACTAACCCCCCCCCCCCCGAGGTCTGCACTCACTGCTCAACCACGTTCCACCCCCGCACTCACCCCTCCACAGCATGGTCCCCCCCGCACTCGCCCCTCCACAGCACGGTCCACCCCGCACTCAGCCCCTCCGCGGCTTCTCCTCCCGGCCAAACGATTCGCCTCTTGTCCCGATTGGACTGGGAGGAGAAGCTGTAAGACAATAGCGAATATTGATTCGCTATTGTCACAAGTGGGTTGGTTTGGCGGGCAACCCTTTTAAAGCCAGTTAGAGCCTCAGGCTCTAATCGTGCTTGGGGAATAATAAACCTCATACAAACGTATGAGTCGGGTGCCCTGCATGCATCCCCACATGCAAATTAGGGGGGCACTGCTTGTCTCAGCATGAATCACTTCTGACAAGAGTTCCTGACACCAAGAGAAAAATGGTGACAGGGGAGGGGGACGTCCAGCTTGATAGCCTCAGCTCTGTTCCTGTGAGCTGTATGAAGGGGTTGTGTCCCTTCCCTCCATTCAGGGTTCTGCAGAGTGTAAATTCAGCTCTCCGCCCCTTTTTTTTTCTGAACTAAATATCCAGCACTTTGGATGGATGTAGGTAGAGAATAGAAGACTGCAGATAAACAGAAGAAACTTTTATGCAGGAGGATTTGTTTCATCTGTGTATCACCTGAGGCCAGTCGGTACACTGTGTATATGTACAAAAAAGGTTATTTTTGTGTTTTCTAAGTTAGTGTTATACACATGGTATTCACAGGATTTAAGACAGCACTGTTTCCTAACCATAGGGGTTTCTTATCACACTTTAGGCTAGGTTAATATCTGTGTGGGCGGTTCCCGCTGCGGGTCCGCACCTGATCCCGCAGCGGCAACCACCTACACAGAAAAACGCACTGGATGCGCGCGGGTGCCATTAATCCTAAAACTTGCACTGTGCTAACTCCAGTATACAGAGAGGAGAGAGAGCACAGCCTTGACCTCCTCTGTCCAGCTCTATCCTCCTCTCTGTCGCTATCTATACTCCCATTGGCAATGCAAAAAGCTGGGCGGGGCCACCTGATCTGTCCTTGGCAACTGATGACCTCATCCATTGGCAGAATGTGGGTGGCTGGCCTAGACTGCATTCTGTATTGCTGATGGGATTATAGATAGCTGCAGAGAGGAGGGGTGAGCTGGGAGGAGGAGGACCAGGCTGTGCTCTCTCTCTTCTCTGTATACTGGAGTTAGCACAGTGCACATTTTTTTTGTCCTTTTGGCGCAGCACCATATTTGAGAAATGCTGTTCTAGAGGGATCCCACAGGTATATGCATAGTTACATTGGTCCAGGCTAGAAAAGCTATCCATATCTGGAACCCTGTTTTTCTAGGTAAGCCATATGTTTTGTTTATGCTAAGTTGCTTGGATTTGTGTCATGGCTCCCCCTCTGGGCATCCCAGGAACTTTTCCAGGATTGGCTTTCAACCTTCAATGAAGAATAGCATGCGTCCTACCAGGATGATAGCTGGGCAAAACTTCTGGACCCATCCCAGGAACTCCTGCGGCTAGAACAACAAAGATTTCCATGCAAAAGATGTAGTCCTTTCTTCAAGTAATGGGCATCCAGATGGAGGCATGAGTGTACGGTGGATACTCTCCAGCCAACATGAATGGTCACAGAATTACCGAACTACTAGGTAAAGTGCTTTTCTTTCACTTTGGAGGTGTCAAAAATAATGTTCTTTCATTAATTAAAAAAAAAACAATTCAAAACTTTTATTTTATACATGCTTAAGATAGTCAAACACCTATGGGGAAAGTAATTTGGGTTAATGAGAAGGGCAACAGGGTTTGAAGTTGTCACATATAGAGATCTTATACAGTATGTCCTTTGTATACAGAAGCAGAAAACACTATTCTGGTCCAATTTATAAATCCACTTGTGCACTTAAAAGAAGGAAAATCTCCTGAGATAGTGTTGCTCTCTCCTAGCTGCCTTTTATAGCAATATACATCCATTCTCCATAACAAGATACAATTTGGAACTTATCAGGCAGAATTCAGGGGGCTGCTTCAAAGAAGTAAACACTTTTAACCTTGTTCTTGTAACCCAAGGGCTGGAGTTGAGCATGAGATGCTGTTTACATTGAAGATCTCTCTAAATTATACTGCCTGTTTTCACTTGTCCTTTTCATTTTCCTTAAAAGCTTATTCATTTTAGTAGAAGCCCATCAAGAAAAATGCAAAGCAAAAAAAGGACATTGAGTGAAAGGCAGGTTATTTGGGGTTCACTGCATACACTATTACAGCACTATTGTATAATTCTGACTTGGTACAGGAAAATGCCATAGTAAGTGGAATGAATAGCTGGGAACATTGCTTGAATTTTAATGCAAACACTTGCTCTGCCCATCTAAAGGAAAACTTTAGGATTGCTTTATTGTGTGGTCCCCTGCCAGGCTGTTCTGCTGGCAAGAATGGTGAAAGGCATCCTTGTGTGATCTTCGAATCGCTATTGGTCTCTGAGTGACCTTAATCATAGCGACACAACACTAGTTGGGGCCCATGTTAATGACGATGCTGCATATTTCTGCTGATAATCTATTATTTGAGAGTGTATCTCCATTACAATCTTATTCCACACTAATCTTTTGGATGTAGATCTCTTTGTGGGCATAGTGATTTGCTACAATTAAATTGTTGTTTATTCAATAGCACCATTAGGCTTGTGACATAAAAGATTACCTTACCCAAAGGGGTTGGTTTATTAAAGGCAAATAGGCTTGCATTTTGCAAGGAATGTACACTTTGCTTAGTGAATGAGGTGACGCTTTGCTGCCTTCCATCAACCAAATCATCTGCAAAAAAATAATATATATACAGCGCTCAGCATAAATGAGTACACCCCAACAGATTTATCAGAAAATCTTTCCTTTCCTTTC
This sequence comes from Aquarana catesbeiana, assembly GCF_042186555.1. Lineage (NCBI taxonomy): Eukaryota > Metazoa > Chordata > Amphibia > Anura > Ranidae > Aquarana > Aquarana catesbeiana. Next base: position 239,174,179 of record NC_133333.1, read on the forward strand.
AGAATCAACATTTTCTATGGGACACTATACTACAAAAACACCTCCGCAAATGTGGGCCGTTGATTGCAACCAAGATTTGTTAATTTGCACAAAGTATTTTTCCTAACAAATTCATTTAAATCCATGTTGCAAAAATGAATACACCCCAATGAAAGCTAAATTTTAGACAACAAAATCCTAATTAACAAGAATTCAATTACAGGTGAGACTAATTCTTCATTAAACGGGTGTCCAGCAGACCTTTTTATTCTAAAAAGTGCATTACTCAACAAAGATAAAGAAAATAATTTCTTTACACAAGTAAGGGGGAAGCCTATAAGAGGATCAGCAAAGCTTTTACTTATCGGCCAAAATACTGTAACAAAAGTGATACAAAAATGTAACAAAGATGGAACTGCAACCATCTCACAGAGACGTCCAGGCCATCCACGGAAGGTAACACCTCGGCAGGAGCGTCTTCTGATGAGAAGGGTTGAAGGAAATCACCATGCAAGTTCACTGCAGTTAGCTAAAGAAGTAGAAAGCCAAACTGGGGTGATTGTTTCCTGTTACACAATATGGCGTACACTGCAGAGGAATAGCATGCATGGGTGTTGTCCACGAAGGAAGCCTCTCCTAAAGCCCAGTCACAAAAAAAGCCTGCCTAGAATTTGCCAGGGCCCATGCTGAAAAAGAGCACTACTGGGACTCTGTACCTTGGAGTGATGAGACAGAGCTAAATGTTTCTGGAACTGATGGCTTCAAAACTGTATGGCGTTGCAAAGGTGAGGATTACAAAGAAAAATGCATGGTGCCTACAGTGAAACATGATGGTGGCAGTGTTTTTCTGTGGGGCTGCATGAGTGCTACTGGTGTCGGGGTGCTGCAATCCATTGATCGTATCATGAATTCACAGATGTACTGCTCTATATTGAAAGAGAAGATGCTACCATCACTGTTTGTGGTGTTTACATGCCGCTGGCCACTGCCACAGCTCCCGGAGAGGAGTCCCCCATTATGTCTTCGGCTCTCAGCACCCCATTTGAAATCTATAGCTGACTTGTGAGTAACCAGGGGGGATTCTCCCCCCTCCCCTTTTCCTTGGCATCAAATACCATATTGCATATATATGCACTTTTTTTGCAGATACAAGTATATGTACCCTGGACCGGCTCCTGATGAGTGGAAAGAACCCACGAAACACATAGAAACTTTTTTTGATGCTAAGCTATCACTACCATCTGATCATACTTGCTTTTACAATCATTCATTATGGACTTTTTTTATATCAGTCCGAGAGGTCTAGGTTACCTACTAACACCACAGTGGTGCAGCGATATGTATGTATGTGTGTGTATGCGTGCGTATGTATGTATATGTGTGTGTGTGTGTGTGTGTGTATGTATGTATATGTGTATGTGTATATATATATATATATATCTATCCATATGTTACTGATGAGCAATACTATTTATTCACTGTGTTTTATTATGACTCAACATGTGTATATGTACCAATAAACATGATGTTGTATATCATTTTTTTTTTTTTAAAGCGCCGCATAGCCGTGTGTTTCATTTAAAGTCCCAAATTGCCCCTCCTTTTTTTTTTTTTCACTGGAACTTAGGGGCCAAGCCTAACTCCTGAAAAACAACCCCACACCATAATCCCCCTCCACCAAATGATTTGGACCACATGCACAAACCAAGGTCCGTAAAGACATGGATGAGCGAGTTTGGGGTAGAGGAAATTGAGTCCTGACCTCAACCCGATAGAACACCTTTGGGATGAATTAGGGCAGAGACTGTGAGCCAGGCCTTCTTGTCCAACATCGGTGCCTGACCTCACAAATGTACTTCTGGAAGAATGGTCAAACATTCGCATAGACACTCCTAAACCTTGTGGACAGCCTTCCCAGGAGAGTTGAAGCTGTTATATCTGCAAACTCCAACGCCAATCAGTGGCTCTCCCTGTCGGGGGGGGGGGGGGGGGGGGTCTGTGCTGATAATCAGCACATTGATTATCAGTGCAGCCCCCATCAAAAGGTGCCCATCAGCTGCCAATCAGTTCCCAACACCTGCCAGCCTGTCCCCATAATAAACGCCTGTTAATGCCCTTAACAGTGCCAATCAGTGCCCTATCAGTAATGCCTGTCAGTAGCTCCTCATCAGTGCTGCCTATCTAGTGCCATCCATCAGTGTCCATTAGTGCCACCTATCAGTGTCGCCTATCAGTGCCCATCAGTTTTTTTTTTTTTTTTTTTTTTTTTTTTTTTTTTTTTAATTGCTGGACTTTTTTTTTGTTTATAGTGCAAAAATTAAACGCAGAGGTGATCAAATGCCACCAAAAGAAAGCTCCATTTGTGGGAAGAAAATTATAAAACATTTAGTTTGGGTACAGTGTTGCATGACCGCGCAATTGTCATTCAAAGTGCGACAGAGCTGAAAGCTAAAAATTGTCCTGGGCAGGAAGGGGGGAAGTTCCCGGTATGGAAGTGGTTAAAGTTCATGTGCGTGCAAAGTCAGGCGTCCCAATACTTCTGATAAAATAGGGTATATTGTGACATATGGGCCAATGCATATAGGTGTTTATTGTCCTTTGCCATGTGTGTTCTCTGTACCTTTTACTGGAGAATAGTGCCAGGGACTAAGTAGGAAATGTATAACACTGGACAATATATAAACCCTATTTTTTCTTTATTTTTTTGTAATGTGCAGCTTTCTCTCATGTTCTCCTTTAGGTGGAGATAACCTGATGTTTGCTTTCACACAGTACCAAAGATGCCTAAAGCCAAACTGAGCTTGATGCAAAAGCAGCTGGACAGGCTTGCAAACAGCATATGCTGTGGAAAAAAGTTAAGATTTATAGCTAGGATTAATGACTGGTGGAGCTGCTTAACTCACCAGCCATTTCCAGTGGGAATATGCTGAGGAGGACAAGAGGAGATAGCAGGAAAAGGCCCCTCTGGCACGATGATAATCAGAGATCAGCTTTACTGATTACTGTCAGAGTGTGAAGAGGAACACAGGGTCAGGGTCCCCTCCTCAGAGACACCGAACGACAGAGGTGAACTTATCTGAAAAGATGGGACACTAATGGCTAATTTTTACGTGTGCAGAAAAATCGAAAGTTTTTTTCCCCGTTTTAGATTAAATAAAAACATCATTGTTCTTTAATCAACACTAAATGAATTCCAGTACTGTTGTTTGACTTGCTGGAAATGTCTCTTTTTATTTTGGGTTTTTACAGTCACTATATTACCTTCTATCCCTAGGGGGACCCGCGTTTTACAGATCTGTGAAGAAGCTGTGTAATTGCACTTCTGCCGTACCATGGACGGCTTTCACAGATCATTCCGCAGCTTTCATCCTGCAGCACCTTGGACAGTTCCTGAGAGTTTGGATTTCCTAACCTTTATGTTCATGAGCAGAGCAAGAGCTGAGTGTCTAGTAGCTGTATATTTAACAGGAGTGCTCAGCAGTCCGATCAAAATTTATAACTGTTGGCATTCAATTTTTTTCCCTCTTGCCCATTGAAGATCTAGCATATATTACCTTTTTAGCTAGCATATCAAATAATTATAACCATTATAGTGGTATGCCCCTGTCGTAAGGGTGCACCGAAATGAAAATTCCGGTTGCAAAACTGAAACCAAAAACTCAGGATGCACTTTGCCAAAAATCAAAACCGAAACGGCTGCAAAGATGCTGCGGCCTGGTAGTGGGCCGCGGCCCGGGGGTTGACGACCCCTGCTCTAGGGGATGTTTTTGCATTGAAGTCAATGGGATTCGATTTTTTTTTTTTTTTTTTGTTTCACATCACCCAATTCTATTCACATTAATTTTGTTTGCATTAGTACCAATGTAGTTCACATTGCTTATCTTCAACTTATGTGTTACTAGAAAGTGCTGTTTTGCACATCTAGGTGTGTGCACGTTTTAGCAATTCACTTCATAGATTTGGAACAGCAGCTGCCATTTATTTTATTTAATTTATTATTTGGCGCGGGTGTATTGATATATATAGTTTGCATTGAAGTCAATGGGAGGCGATTTTGCATTGAAGTCAATGGAACGCAGCATGCCATAATGGGTACCTTTTTTTTTTTTCTTATTGTTTTTTCTATCTGCAAAACGCAGATCACTCTATTTTTGGCCTCTAATTTTCTGCTGCTGATTTATCGTTGTATCCCTACTTTATAGCCTTATTGTGCACATGGTTGCAACTGATCCAACTGTTGGCAAACTTGGTGGCTAAGACTATGCATACATCATACGTACTAGAAGTACAACTGGGGTGATTTGTAGTGGAGAAGGATCTGGGGGTTTTAGTAGATCATAAGCTCAATAGCATGCAATGCCAAGCTGCGGTTTCCAAAGCGAACAAAAACCTTTCTTGTATTAAGAGAGGTATGGACTCCAGCGAGAAATATAATTTTGCCCCTGTACAAATCATTAGTAAGACCCCATCTGGAATATGCAGTTCAGTTTTGGCCATCAGTTTTCTAAAAGGATATTGGGGAACTGGGGAAAGTGCAGAGAAGAGCAACCAAACTGATAAGAGGCATAGAGGAGCTCAGCTATGAGGAAAGATTAGAGGAACTGAATTATCTCTTGAGAAGAGGAGATTAAGGGGGGGATATGATCAACATGTACAAATCTATAAGGGGTCCATATACTGAACTTGGTGTTGAGTTATTCACTTTAAGGTCATCACAGAGGACAAGGGGGCACTCTTTATGTCTGGAGGAAGAGAGATTTAATCTCCAAATAAGGAAAGGTTTCTTCACAGTAAGAGCTGTGAAAATGTGGAATAGACTCCCTCCAGAGGTGGTTCTGGTCAGCTCAGTAGCTTGCTTTAAAAAAAGGTCTGGATTCTTTCCTAAATGTACATAATATAACTGGGCACTGACATTTATAGGTAAAGTTGATCCAGGGAAAATCTGATTTGCCTCTCAGGGGATCAGGAAGGAATGTATTTTTCCCCTGCTGTAGCAAATTGGATCATGCTTTTGCTGGGGTTTTTTCGCCTTACTCTGGATCAGCTGTGGGTATAGGATTGTGTATATGGGATTGTATGGTTTGTTTTTATTTTTTTGGTTGAACTAGATGGACTTGTGCCTTTTTTCAACCCAACTATGATGCAGTTTAACCTTCAGATTTAAATCTTATAAGCATTTAGTAATAGATTTTGTGTGTTAGATTACAGCAACTAGTAAAACCTTTAGGCCTGATGCATTTAAAAGCACATTATTTCTAAACCAACCTGTAAAATGTAATGTTTCTATTAGATTGTAAGCTCCCAGGAGCAGGGCCCTCCTAGCCCCCTTGTATTGAATTGTATTATTGCTGTATTGTCTTCTTTTATATTGTAAATGTTGCACTGTGCAAACTTTTGGCGCTATATAAATCCTGTATAATAATAATATAAAAAATTGCATGCATGTTAAATTGGTGTGGTAAATTTCAGTTTGAGTTGTTTGGTTGTATTGAGGTTTTGGCTTGGGTTTAGGGGATTAAGTTTGAGTTTTAGCTTTTAAGTCTTAGATTAAGGGTAGCTGCTAGCTTTGCTGCTCAGCATCATTTTGTGAGGTAAGGATACTTTTTGTTTACTTTAGATTTCTTTTTTAGAGTGATAAATTTATATTTTGGATTTCTGGTGTGAAAAAAAAAAAAAAAAAGCCAAAAGCCATCGTAGTAAAATTTGAAACGTAACATTAAAGTGTTCAGTACATTTTCATGTAGACTATTATGTAGCAATGTTCATCTGTCTTGTAAATATTATAGATTACTGTATGTACTGGCGAGCATTTATTTGGGAATAATTCAAACATAATTTTTTCTTTTTTTTTTTTTGCATGCATGCATACTGTTAAGAATCAAGCAAAATCTAGAGATTACTACCGGCCTCCAATGGCTAATCCCAAACACATGTAAATTGTGGATCACAATCCTCTCAGCACTTAACTTCCTAAGCAGCTTTGGAGAAGCATTTTAGCGGTTGTCTTACTAGATTAGACTTCTAGTTAGTCCTTTAAAATCGGATGCTAAAGTATAGTTTGCTGGAATGTTTTGACAGCCACATTTTTTTTTTTTATAGAATAGCAAAAACACACATGCCATAGCCAGAGCAATGTCCCTTATGTACCACACTGGGTCATCTTTGACTAGTTGCCAGTTTGTGGTTGGGTGCAGCAGTATAAAAACAGTGCAAGTGCGTCGTAACAGAAATATATTGTGCAATACAGAACAGGCCTGGCGGGAAGGCAACCTGATTGGGAGCATTCACAGCATGGAACAGCGATGTGTCAGTTAAAGTAGGACTCACGTGTGCCAACAGCCTCTGTCTTGAGGGGTGGTCCATAACCAAGTGGGGAGGCTTCCAGAAAGGAAGGAGTGTCGATGCACTTCCCTACTCTCCCCGATGCCAAGCACATTCCTTGTCAGGTGGGGGACCTGTTCCTACTCTAGCCTCATGCGAAATGTGCACCAAGCCCATGAGCCAGGGTCTTAAATAGACTCTGTCTGACCCAAGATGGCCATCTAAAGTCACATGGGGTGCCAGCATCCAATCTGATAGCTGCCCCCATGACCCAGGAATCCATAGAGGAACTAAGTTTTTCGGGACTTCCTCTCCCTCTGCAATGCCACTGTGGTTGAGCGCCACCTGCAGTGGAGAAAGCAGATTGCATCTGCCTACAAGTTACTCTTCAAGAGTCTGTAAGTGTTAAAGGTGGCCTACATTAGTGAGTCAGGCAAATGCCCATGTCCAGTATTGACCAGGATACCCCAACAATGAAATGTAAAATAGAGTGTTTTGTGTGAATGTTCTGCTTCTACACTGAGCACATTTTTGATGATGTGCTTTTTTGTTTTGGTCCACTCATTTGTACAGTTTTAAGACTGCCTCCTTAAGGCTCAATTTACACCTTTTGCATTCTGGGAATGCATGGAAAACACAGCAAAATGTCCATTATGCTTGCAGTGCCATTATTTCTTAATGGCACCCCAAATGCAGATAGAAGTAGTGTGACAAAACGCACATTGCAATAACGCATGATGCTTACTACCGAAGAAGGTGCAGGAGCTATTTTGGCATGCACAGGGTAGCCTTTTCAAGTCAATGGGCTGCCCTAAGCTATTGTGCGACAAATACGCAAAAAAACAAAAAAAGAAATGCACAGGTGTGAATGAGGCTTAACAAAAATGTAGAAAAAAAATCTATAGTCTTGGAAATTCTGCAATAGCAAAAATCTTGTCGGAGCTACAGGTTGAGATGGCCCTCAAGACGACTAAGTTCGCATGTGGGCTCAGAATAGGCTCCTCTTCAATCTTGTTATTAAGAATAAGGAGCCACCACTGAGGGCACACTAAATCGAACTTGCTTCCCACTTCAATTCTGGGAAAACCAGTACTAAAAAAAGTATTATGCCGCATACATACGCTCTGAATTTCCAACAACAAATGTTCGACGGGAGCTTGTCGGAAATTCTGACTGTGTGTAGGCTCCATCGGACATTTGTTGTCGAATTTCCGACAACAAAAATTTGAGAGCTGGATCTCAAATTTTCTGACAACAAAATCCGTTGTTGGAAATTCAGAGCGTGTGTAGACAATTCCGATGCACAAAATTCCACGCATGCTCGGAATCAAGCAGAAGAGCCACACTGGCTATTTAACTTCATTTTTCTTGGCTCGTTGCACGTGTTGTACATCACCGCGTTCTTGACGTTCGGAATTTCCGTCAACATTTGTGCGACCGTGTGTATGCAAGACAAGTTTGAGCCAACATCCGTCGGAAAAAAATCCAGGATTTTTTTGTCGGAATGTCCGATCGTGTGTACGCGGCATTAGAAGGAGGAGCACAGGCCTTGTGCATTACCTTACAAAGTTTTCTAGAGTAAACTAAAAAAATACCAATATACTCATGAAAATATGCAATTAAACACATATAACGATTTCCATCAAGCCACTATGGATGTGTCCCTCCACAAGGGCACAGCTTATGCGCTTCAAAAGCGATGCCCTCTTCCACAGAGCCCTGAGGAAGAGGACATCGCCCTTAAAACGCGTAAGCTGCACCCTTGTGGTGGAACACTTCCCTAGTGGCTTGATGGGAATTGTTATATGCACTTTATTGGGTATTTTGCGAATATATTAGTATTTTTTTAGTTTACACTATTAGAAAGTCTTATAGCTCATTTGCACTTGCTTCAAAATGTGGCATTGGGCGCGCTTTTTTAAAGGGCTCTGAATGCCAATCGAAGCCCCTGTCGCCAAATAAAATGGTAAGCTTACTGTCGTGTTTACACGTTGTGTTTGTCCTTCAAAAATGATACCCTATATTGCGGTGTTTCAAAGCCTCCATAGAAGTCTATGACAACACTCACTAATAGCACCTGCAGCTTTTGAGAAGCTTTTTTTTCAGCTTTAGCTCTACTTTGTTTTGGTGGTATTGCAGGTATAAGATATCCCAGGATGCACTGGGAAACCAACAAGCAAACCAGAAAGACGTCACCAGCAGTCACTTCTGGTTCATGTGTCTATATATTCCTGGGGTGTCTGGTGCAGACGTCACACCTGGTGTGCATCAAAGAGCAGCAGGGAAGGTGAGAGGAGTTTGGAGTGGAGCAACTAGCAGACAGCACACAACATGGGCATGTGCAACATGGGAACGCTATAATGGAAGCTGAGCAGGGACCAGAGAGAGAGGACTGAGCAGCAGAAGATCAGCAGAGTTGGGGGACCGGAGCAGGAGAAACTAGGAATGCCACACGTGGTGAACAGCGTGGAAAGCAGGTGTAGAAATGGTTGTTGTATGTATCCCTTTACATATTTCTGTATTTGTAAATTTCAAGGGTGAGAAAGCTTATGTGTTTCACATCCTACTTGTCTTATGACATCTATATATACTGTGTGAATGTGCATATGGTATATAACACTATTTCTATACCTAGAGATTTTATATACAGTACGTGGCATTTTATGAAATTGAACTTACACACTGTGAAACAAATTAGTGAATGACTGAATGGTTTTTATTTTCTTGGGCCGCTGTTGCGTGTCATTGTGGCTGAGAGCTTTCAAATTCCCAAGAGCTTGGAGAGCATTTGTCCTTTTTCCATCAAGGACAGCTTGACCTCTTTAGTGTCTGTCAGGGCTGTGGTAAAGTGTGCCATTTTGTTTGCTGACAAACAAAGTCACAGAAGGAAATTCAGCAAGACTGAATGATGTTGCGTGGTTGGTTTTGTTTTATGGTGTCTCTATGATATTGGCTAAACTCTAGATAATGAAAACAAATACAGTTTGTATATTTTGAGTCCAAAACAGTAGAACCTTTCTATGTCAAATTTTCAGCGGATAACTGAGAAATGGTGGTGATTTTTTTTTCTTGGATAATCTCAAAAGGACAATGGTCCTTGGTATAATTGTCTGTTCATGACCAGACCAACGATTGGGCAAACCAAACCTATGCATACACCTGCAGGTATGGCTGGTAGCTTCTAACTCAGGAGTGATTTACCTAACTTGTAACAGATGATTCATTTCCCCGGACATGAAAGGTTATAATGATCGTAACAAACATGTTATAATTACCTGCCCTGTTGCCGTGGATTTGCACAGAGCAGCCCAGATCCTCCTATTCTCGGGTCCCTCCTCTTCGGTGCTCCTGGCCCCTCCCTCCTGTTAAGTGCCCCCACAGCAAGCTGCTTGCTGTGGGGGCTCCTGAGCCGAGTCACAGCTCCCTGTGTCCCTTTAGACAGGAAACCCCCAACTCGGCCCCGGCCCATCTCACTCCTGATTGGCTAGCCGACTTTGATAGCAGTGGCAGCCAATGGCGCTTCTGCTGTGTCTCAGCCAATTGCGTAGGGGGTGGGGAGGGGGGGATATCAAATGGCTGAGAAACTTGTGGACATCACTGGACAGAGAGGGACCTCAGGTAAGTGTTAGGAGGGGAGCTGCACACAGAAGGCTTTTTATCTTCATGCATAGAATTTTTTTACTTTACAATCCCTTTTATGAAATTTGGCATCTATGCCAAACCTCATATCTATGCCTAAATGTACGTAATATGACTGGATATTAACATTTATTGGTAAAGTTGATCCAGGCAATACCCGATTGCCTCTCAGGATCGGGAAGGATTTTTTTTTTCTCCTGCTGTAGCAAATTGGATCCTGCTTTGCTGGGTTTTTTTCGCCTTCCTCTGGATCAACTGTGGATATAGGATTGTGTATATGGGATTGTATGATTTATTTTTATTTTTTTTGGTTGAACTGGATGGACTTGTGTCTTTTTTTTCAACCTGAATAACTATATCTACAACAATAGCAGTGGTTGTACAAGGACTTCATCCTACACCTGCTGAGATGTCTACAGCAGCCTTTCTCAAATTTTTTTTTTTTAACCCCAGAGGAACCCTTAATTTTAAGTCTCAGGGAACCCCTTTTAAAATCAAATCATTGGTGGTCAGTGGTAAAAATGCCCCCCCCCCCCCCCCCCCTTACAGTGGAGGTAAGAATTCCATCCTTACAGACAGATAAAAATTATTGTTGGTGTCCTGCAGCTGGCTTTGCCAAGTGGAGTTGGTCCCAGAACTATGTAGGCACCATCAGACGACAGGTCAATCAGCCATAGCTTGAAGTGGAACTTCACTCTCCCAATCAACCGATTTATTTTTAATCCTCATGCTGCTAGCTTTTTTTTATTTATTTATTTATTTATTTTTTTACATTTCTTCAGTTACTTCCTAGTTTCCATGCCTAGGCAAATTATGTCATACATCCCAGGAGGGGGGAGAAGAGGTGGAGTTTCTCTGCTAAGCACACCCTCCTGCATGCATGCTTGAGCTAAGGGCAGATGGATTCCAGGAAGTGACTGCTACATGAATCATTTGTCCTTACTCAAGATGGCTATGGCCAGAAATGTTAGGGGGGGTGTTTTTCAAAGTGATTTCTCAGCAAAATAAAGCATGGAGACACGGATGTGTGGGTGAGTTTGCTTTAACCACTTGCCGACTGCCCGCCGTCATTTAACGGCGGCAGAATGGCTCCCCTGCGCAAATCGCAGTAGCTGTATGGTGGCCGCTTTTAAGGGGTATAGGGGCCCCAGGGATCGCTCTGGACAGAGCTACAACAACAGCACTCTCCGATATCTGGAGACACCGAACGAACGAGAGGCAAGTTGTGCATTCATATGTCTATCTTTATTGAGCATGAAAGTAGCTTATATTCAGTATAGAACAAAGGAGGGGGAGTGGTTAGTTTAATGCATACGTGTCTAGGGTTATACCAGTTTGTAACTTGATGTGCAGCTATCAACAGTTAGATAGGATATCTGGTCATTAGTCGCATATCTTAGCTGATTGCCTAAGGCTAAACAGGATATACATTCCGAGAACAGGTTTGACCACAGTGAGCGAATAAGGGGGGGGGGGGGTGGCGGGGGAGTGCTGTGCAAACATTCTTACGGCTGAACAGAATGCATTACACAGCGGGAGACACACGCTGTTTTAGTAATGAAACGTGTCTCCCGCTATGTAATGCATTCTGTTCAGCTGTCCATTAAAACACAGCCCTCCCCGCCTCCTCGTCCGTCCGTGATAGAGGAACACTGATACAATGCTGGGAAACTGTATCAGTGTTCCACCTATCACAGACGAGGAGGAGGTGGGGGCGGGCTTTGTTTTAATGGACGGCTGAACAGAATGCATTACACAGCGGGAGACGCACGCTGTTTTACTAATAAAATGTACGACTCACTCGAGGATAAGCCGAGGGGGAGTTTTTCAGCTTAAAAAATGGGCTGAAAAGCTCAGCTTATACTCGAGTATATACGGTAATAACAACTTAACTATTGCCAACTATTAAATTATAAGTATTGAAATTTCCTTTCAAATTTGGCTGTTAGTGAACATAAAGGATACAAATTTATCCGAAGCTATGAATTATATGAAATAATGAATGCCGCATCCAAAGGAGTGGAATGTAACAAATTAATAATAAATAACAATACCAATGAAAGCTTTTTATTATCATTTTATTAATTTGTTCTGTTCCATTTGTTTAGATGCGGCATTTGTTATTTCGGATAATTCAGAACTTTGGATAAATTCGTATTCATATTCCAATACCTATCATTTAATAGTTTAATTATTATTAGTCATTATTATCATTCTTTCAAATTTTTGGATTTTCTTTCTCATTTTCGGATTTAAAAATTTATGAAGTTATGATTTTTCGAATTTACGAATTGCGATCATAACGAATGACCCAAAAAACGAAAAAAAAAAAAAATTTCGGCAGTGCACTTAAACATTGTGTTTGGTTTGTGGTGCTCTGATGCGATGAAGATCTGCATTTAAGGAACCCCAGGCAAGTTCTGGAGGAACCTTAGAAATCATGGACCCCTCATTGAGAATGGCTGGTCTATGGTATGCCCACATAGTCTCTTCTGGCCCTATAAAATACATTCAAACAACTGTCAGTGTTGACCAATGATGATGGCCTGGTTCTTGTGTTTCCATAAATTTTACAAGAATGCACTTGCGCCCAGTGCAAAAGTGTCGTCTTATGAAATTATGGAATCTACCACTTTTACAGACTGTTGCCAGAAGGCCTGTAAAGTCACTCACTGCCAAAGGTGGAAGATGGGGGTGTAAGGTAAGTACGGTATCTTTTTTTATTTTTCCTCTTTAATGTGTGTTTTTCCGTATTTTGTATTTTTAGATGGGGGGAGTCTAAGAAAAACAAGAAAACCTTGTATTGCTTCAGAATTCAAAGCCACGAGGCTAATGATGTTCAATTCCTTTACTATCTGATACATATCATATTGTACCCAGCTTACTGCTTACACATTTTAATTTCTAGTCATTAAAAGCAACCTACAGTATATACTGTATAATTTAGAGTTTTTCCACAGTCTATCAATTTCAGTGTGAATAAAATGTAATGGAGCAACATTTCATGGATCATAAGCAATCCATACCGCTACTTGCAATGCAGGTCAACCCTCAACACAGAGAGTGAGTCATTAAATTTGCATGCTTGAGCATCTTGATTTATAGTACATGCTGTAGATAGAACTTGCATGGTTTTAGTTGAGTCCACACCCTGAAGTCCCTGAAAGACCTTGTTATAAAGGATGAGTATTTGTAGGAGTATGTACCATCAACGTTTATTCATTTCTTTTTACGGCATTAAAATGGAAACATGTTTAAAATGTAATATTTGTAGTGGTGGGAAGAATAGTGACATCAATATGTTCTACTTTTAGAAAAATACACTATATTGTCAAAAGTATTGGGACTCCTTCCTGTGCACGCACATGAATAATAAATTGTAATGTGTAATTTTTTTAATATACAGAAAACCAGAAATCTCCATATGAATTTACTGGGATGTACACACAGTAGCTTTAACCAGGAGTGGCATTTTAATGCCATTTCAGCATTTAATATATGTTCTGATCTTCCAAGATTGACTATTATTAGGATAGGAAGTAAATACTGTAATCCTTAAAAACAAGAACGACTGAGTCATTAAGATCACATTGAACTATTTATCCCCATCCCTGCTCTTTTTAAGGAAATCTTTACCGATGGAAATACATAGACTGTCATCACTGACCTCTCCTTCTGAAAGTACTTGATGTCTGGTAGTTAGGCTGGCAATTAGCCTTTAGCTATATCACCCAACTTGATTCAATATATCAACCAATTTATCCTCTTCGCTCCTCCTGTTATTTCTAACCCCCTCATCTCCGTTTTATGGACAGTAGGGATGATTTACAACAAGGTAAACTGTTTTCTACACCTTAATTTACTTCAATCACACTAACCCTGCTCTCTATTGCAGCTGTGCGCTCTCAGCTTTTGCATGTCCTGTCTTACATAGGATATCTCAGCTTTAACTCCTTTAACTTCATCTGTCAAATTTGATATGGATCTGTTACATATAGTCACTGCTGAGAGTATGTCTCTAAGAGTGGGTTCTGTATTATCCAAGGGCAGGATTGGTGTTTGGGTGCCCTGATATGAGTGTGATGCTGTACTTACTGCGGCCCAGTCAGCAGGAGATCCAGTGCCATCCTCCAGCGGAATAGTGTTATCCATCTCCAGCTGGCCTCCTTCCTCTTCACTAAGGTCGGATGTGGGTGAGGGTGGCTCTTTGGAGGTTTTGTTACCAAACAGGAGTCTCTGAGCAGCCTCCTTGTATTTCTCCTTCTGTGATCTCTGTGGCAATGCGCCATCTTCGGCCTGAGTCACGGGCGGGCTGGCGCCTTCCTTGCCCCGTTTTGGCATGTTAATCAGCCGCAGCTCGAACGGCGAGATATACCGGGCGAGTCACCCACAGTGTGCGGTTCCGATCGGGGGTGTTATCGGGTCGGATGGGTAATCCACAGGATTAGTTACAGGATTCTCGGCGGAGCAGAGGAGAAGTGCGTCCTGCTACATGCGCTGCCTGGCCACGCCCCCCACACCTTAATTTACTTACTGTAATTTGAAACTTCAGTTAGGATTTAAAATCGAACTAAAGGCAAACATTTTCTGGATAGATGTCAGAAACCATGAAATCAGGCCGAGACAGAAGTACGTTTAAATCACACTTTAAAAATAAAAGTAAAAAGAACAAACGTAGTCAAAACATAGCCAAAGTTCAGTAACCGGAATGGCTAGTCAGACAAGCCAGAAGTCGGGGATCAATGTAGTGGAACAGCAAGCAGTATCTGGAGCCAGAAGGGATGTCAGCAAAGCCAGTCTTGAACAGGATTGCAGGAGATAATTTCTATGATGTTGACCAAGGCGAAGGCAGAGATCCACCGGTCTGAACAGCTTAAGTAGGCAGGAGTGACGAGCAGGATATCATCAACAGCTGAGTGACTGTGGAGAGATAGGAGCTGGCAATTAGCCGACAGCTGAGCGGCCAGCTCTGAGAAGGAAGGGCTGAGCCCAGTCCTGACAATAGAATAGGGCAGGATTATGACGCCTGCCATCTTTGTCCCATTGGGGAGATTTCCCTTCACTTCTGCCCTTTTGCCACAAGAAGAGGTTGGAAATCTCTCCAAACTAAGGAAATCCCTGGCAGTCTTGAAAATTTAGTGATAATTTGAAGATTCCCCTCCACCCCATTTCTGTTTTGGTGACCTATCAAGATTTGGGATTTTCTGTCACTTTCAGTGATAATGGTTAGCAGGACAAATAGAGAGGGTGAATCTTCCTAAAAGGGACATAGACAGCAATAAAAACCTGACAGATGTTCTAATCTATCTCCCCTCTATCTAAAACAAAAATGTTTGCCCTTAGTTATACTTTAAGGGGAACTTGGGGGGATGGGTGCTCTAGAATAGTGGTTCTAAACCCTGTCCCCAAGTACCCCCAACAGGCCATGTTTTGGGAATTTCTCTTAGATAATATAGCTGTCCAAAATGCAAAGCAATTGACTTTGATTTAAAGCACCTGTGCAAGATAAAGAAAAATCTGAAAACATGGCCTGCTGGGGGTACTTGAGGACAGGGTGGAGAACCCCTGCTTTTGAATATTTGCCCATTATGGCACATTCAGTGTGCACTCCTGCAATCGTGACAGGTCCAGACTCCAGAAACCACTTTGTCCAATGCTACTACCATCCCTCCCTCCCCTTCATCTGGGTACAATGGCACACCATCTTCTCTGCCATGTGATCTGGGTAGGACAGCACCCCCTCTTATTTGCCACTTCATCTGGGTACCACAGCACACCATCTCCCCTCCGACTTCATCTGGGTAACTCGGCACTCCATCTTACCTGCCTCTTCATCTGGGTGCCATGGCACACCTTCTTTGCCACTTCATCTGGGTGCCATGGCACACCTTCTTTGCCACTTCATCTGGGTATCACAGCACCCCATCTTCTTTGCCACTTCATCTGGGTACCACAGCACCCCTTTTTCTTTGCCACTTCATCTGGGTACCACGGCACACCATCTTCCCTGTCACTTCATCTGGGTACCATGATCCTACTCTTCAGCAAGTTACAGCATCCTTAGCACCCAACTCTATCCATGACATGTACACTGCACAGTGCATGCCATACTCTCTGCTCTATTATTTTCCTTGATAATAAAAATAGAATGTGTTAAAAAAAAAATACAAACATTGCATGATAAATACAGCTAAACTATGAAGCCTGAAAACTTGGTACAAACCCACATCAGGGTTGCTAATCCTCCCTTAGAAGTACATGACAGGTGTCATGATAAATGTGATTAAGTGTTTTTATGTGCATTTGACCAGCTACAGAACACAAATAATTCATCTGTGTAGTTAATTCAAGAGTTGACATGCAGCCTCTTTATTTTTGTTTGTTTCTGTTAGAGCCCATTTTATGTAACCTCAAGTATTTGCTGCGTGGATAAACCAGCTGTCACTTTACTCCCCATCATTGTCAGATAAAATCACAATTTAATTGTAATTTCAGGCTGTTACAACCCCTGTAAGATGCCTGTCAGGTTATGGATGAGATCAAATTTATTTTCCATATTTAAATGAGCCCTTGACAAAAAATGTCTTAATTAGAAGATACTTGCCACCCTTGCTAAGTGAGTGACGACACTATGGTCTAAAAATGGGCTATTGGTAATATTATTAGTGAATAGGTGGGCTGTATTCTGTAAAATAGGCTCAATTATGTATAGACAACCCATAGTTCACGAGACACGGAGGACATAACTAACATGTTAACGCCTCTACATTAGCCAAGTAATCATTTCTTAAGGTGGATTATTAGTTTGAACCTAGGATTGGCATTTGTTTAGTGTTTAATCCATCATTCAGAGAAATCCATTAAATCACAATGGCAGAAAGACTATATGAATTTGTCAAATTGATTTCCTACAGCTTGCTGCTCCACCTCGGTAATATTCCTCCTTCCAACGTTTTGCCTTGGCCTTCTTCTTAGTGAGTAGTGATCTAGTCCAGTGTCCTGGAATGTGTCCAGGGTTCAGGAAACCTAGAGCAACAACTGCCAGATTATCCTGCCAACAACCTTCCCATTATCTACCTTTGGTCATGTAATTATGCATTTTGCCTTATTCCCTAATCCACACGTGCCTCATTGATTGCTAGTTTTTCATTTTGTTTCTGTGAAGTTAGGCCAATTAAAGCTTACTGAGCTGGGGGCCAGGCCAGACGTTGTATTAATTCTTCTTATACAACATCTAAGCCAATAATAAAAACACAGAGATCATTAACAGCTCTATTTGTTTGCCATCTGGGAGTGGGTTTAAGTGTCACTGAGGCTCAGGGATTGTATTGATGTTCCTGACACAGACTGATCCTCCATGTCTTCCCAGTCCTCTAGCCTCAGACAGCGACTGCTCACTACGTCCCTAAGGCAGAACAAGCGTATTGAAGAAGAATAAATCAAAGTACAGGAACGCTGAGCTAAACTAGCAGGATTCGTATTCTAGTGAGCATTCTGTTACAATAAGAAAAATAAATCATTTTGCGCTATGCAGTGATTTATACCTTATTACAGTGGAACAAAATATATTGATAACTTTGGTGCAGCTTTTTTTTTTTTTTATTTTTTTTTTTTTTTACAAATGAATGGTGCAGCTATTTAATTTCAGAAACTGGTATCTGTATAAGATGGAGCACATATGTACTTCTTGTTTAGGATTTATTTTGTTTTTTTCAGCACTGACTTTTTTTTTCTAAATAACTTACTCTGTTTTTATGATTGTTCAACAATCAAAAAAAGAGTAAGTTATTTAGAAAAAAAAAAAAAAAGTCTCAAACTGTGCTCAAAAGTATACATACCCTGGCAGAAATTGTGACATTTTGGCCTTAATATTAAAATTATGACTGATCATGCCAAAAAAAGCGTCTTTTATTTAAGAATGGCAATCACATGAAGCCATTTATTATCACATCGTTTTTTGGATCCTTTTTTAAATCATGATAACACTAATCACCCAAATGCCCCTGCTAAAAAGTAGAGGAGGTAGAAAAGAACAGTCAAAAGACCTGTGTAACAAGATAATGAAACTTTACAAAGATGGAAAAGGGTATAAAATGATATCCAAAGTCTGGAATATGCCAGTCAGTACTGTTCAATCACTTAATTGGAAAATTTGGGGATCTCTTGATACCAAGCCAAGGTCAGGTAGATCAAGAAATATATCGGGTGTCAACACTTCCCTCTACTGAAAGCCTTTTCTTGGGCAATACCCTCCTTCTTGCCCAATCAGGCCATCCAAAACATATGATTAAAGGGATACCGGTTGGCCAGTTTTTGAGAGTCAGATGTATCTGTAGCAATGATACTACTTTTGAATATGAGGCTTCTGCTTTATATAGACGTTTCCTGGACAGAGGCTACCCGAGATGGATGCTCAACAGAGCGTTGTCTATTGCAAGGGGGAAGAGTAGAGTTATTATCTAAAAAGAATCCCAGCAGGGTCAGCAATCTAAATAAAATTAGGGAGCAAGATCTCAGACTCAATATTTCCACCCCCTTCAGTGCAGAATTGGACTCCATAAGGAATATTCTTCTTAAACGACTACCGATTTTATATACTGAGGAGATCTGTACAGAGATTCTAAAGGACGGCGTAAATGTGGTATCCCTTCGGGCACCTACCCTAGGACGCTCCCTGTCCCCCAGTTTCTTTAATAGGCAACCAGTTAAATCTTTAACATGGTTGCACTGCAGGGGGAATTACAAATGTGGGGCCGTTGAATGTCCCTGCTGTAGGTATAGTTGGGGGGGAAATAAGTTTATCTCCATGTCCAATAAGAGATCATTTAATATTGACTCCTTTTTATAATTGTAATGCAAGCTTTGTGATTTATCTAATTTTGTGTAGTGCCTGTTGTGTCCAATATGTGGGGAGGACAACTAGACGTCTAAATAAATCTACATATATAGCTAAACTTCATTTCATGTCATGGAGGTAATAAATCCACCATTCAAGTTCGTCATAGACAAGAGTAGAGTCCCAAAGAGAGGTGGAGATGCCTTTCGCCTTCTATGCCGCAGAGGGGAATTCTGGAATTCCATCTCCAGACTCTCATCCCTTTGGGTTTGAACTTTTAATGGGATGTGAGACTTTTTTATGAATAAGTCCCGGAGCCTCCCTGCGGCCCAGCAGCATACATTTATTATGCAGGTAGTTTATAATATACTCTATTTTGCTTTATCTTTGCCTTTTGCGCCATGTTCGTTTACTAGTTCATTTTTCCATCCCTTTCCAGTATCTGTATTTTGTTTGATGGAGAATATATATATATATATATATATATATATATATATATATATATATATATATATATATATATATATAAAAAGATTTGACATGAAGTATCAAATGCACATCCATAAAAGCTGGTCACCCCCTACCAATCTGAAACCGCCCATATGCAAATAAGTACCTACAGACAATTGGCCATTACAGTACATATAAAACCATCAAACATATATAGATATAACCATATAAAGAAATTTGAACAAAAAAGAAAAAAAGTATCATATATATGTATATATAATCAGAGGACAAACTTCAAATGACACACAAAAAAGGAAAAAAAAAAATATATATATTTTTTTCCTTTTTGTGTGTCATTTGAAGTTTGTCCTCTGATTATATATACATATACCGTATTTATCGGCGTATAACAGGCACATTCATTTTAAGAGGGAAGTTTCAGGAAAAAAAACTTAAATTTTAAATAAGGAACTTTGAAGCAAAATAAGGGTCCATGCCCATCTGCAGCCTCACCATTGCCAACAATGCAGCCTGATCAATGCCCACCTGCAGCCTCACAAGTGCCATCAATGCAGCCTCATCAATGTAGCCTCACCATTGCCATCAATGCAGCAGCCTCACCATTGCCATCAATGCAGCAGCCTCACCATTGCCATCAATGCAGCAGCCTCACCATTGCCATCAATGCAGCAGCCTCACCATTGCCATCAGTGCAGCCTGATCAATGCCCATCTGCAGCCTAGAGGGAACAGGGAGGGGGCGGGACAAGTGCCGACAGATTACATACAGCGAGAATCTCCTATGATAGACAGAACAGTGGTCCAATGGCAGCCCAGGAGACAGGGCTTCCTATTACAGAGACAGGAGATTCTCACTGTATGTAATCTGACGGCGCTCGTCCCGTCCCCTCCCCTCCGAGGCAGCTAAAATTGAAGTATCGGTGTATAACACGCACACACTATTTGCACCCGATTTTCATTGTGAAAAAGTGAGTGTTATACGCCAATAAATACAGTATATGATACTTTTTTTCTTCTTTTTTGTTCAAATTTCTTTATATGGTTATATCTATATATGTTTGATGGTTTTATATGTACTGTAATGGCCAATTGTCTGTAGGTACTTATTTGCATATGGGCGTTTTCAGATTGGTAGGGGGTGACCAGCTTTTATGGATGTGCATTTGATACTTCATGTCAAATCTTTTTCTTTTGCTTATTGTTAAACAAAATGAGATGATGTGTGTCTACTGATACCCACCCACACCTGTGGACACGTGTGTGGGAGGGGAGGGTGGGGGGCTATTTAAGGAATGTCAGTAGCACACCTCAAGGTGATGTGTAAGCACAGTGTAGCTGTGCTAAACTAGTCCACCTCTGTTCCGGTTACTGCAACCGTGGTGTGTGTCATTGTTTGCATGAAATATTCAATAAATTGGCTGCACACAGACTTGATGGAAGTCTTCTTCCTTCATTCCCCCCACCGCAAACTCGCTCATCCATGTCTTTCCTGCCAGCCCCGCGCTTACCCCATCCAAGTCGCGGCTTTGGCGGCTTCCTCCCCTACGTCTCCCCCGAGTCCCGCCAGTTACTACTCCTCCTGGCCATTTAGGACTTAGGACTTCACAGCCAATCGGGTCTCAGGATCTGTTTCCTGATTGGCCTGGAGGAGAAACAGGAAGACATTAGTGAATATTAATTCGCTAATGTTACACGACTGGGTGGGCTCGAGGCGCAGTACACTGCGCCCCCGAGCCCACCCTTTTTGAAGCCAATTGGAGCCTCTGGCTCTAATCATGTGCTTCAAGGAAAAAAAAAAACAAAAAACAAAAAAACTTTAGAATCTATGTGTCCAGCATGTAGATTATGGGCCTGGCGCATGGACTAGGGGGGTGGTGCCCCCATGCCCTGCATGAGCAGCCGCCATTTCTGTCCAGTGGCAAAAATAGCTGGTTGTTGGCTTGTTTGTATCCAATGTCATGCGATCGCTATTTAATACCAGCCATACACGGTTCGAATTTCGAAAGAATTTTCTTTTGAAAACCGTATCCAAGAATTTTCTTACGAATTTCGCACCATTAGTGAGCTGCAGCAACGGATGATTTTCGTGCGGCAATCAAATTTGAGGAATCGGACATGTTGGAAATTTTTTGAAAAACGAACGATTTTCTAATCAATGATGGGAGAATCGTGCGAGAAATGTAATAAAAGAATTTACGGAGAGAAAAGAAGATTCCCAGCCACGAAAATTCTTTTCTGTAGCAACATGAGGTGAAATTGAAGGCTTGGTCGGCCGAATTTCGAAAATCAATGGTGGCATTATCAGATCACAAAAAAAAACGAACTTTCTGATTTTGAAAAGAAAATTTGTTTGAACTTCGACCGTGTACGGACTGCTTTAGTGATCACATGATTGTAAGCTATGCTGTTTGGATCCTGAATGAATGCTATATTTGAGAGGGTAGCAGTCAGATACAGCCCTGTCACAGAACTAGAGGCCGGTACAGGTGTGTAGTATGCTAGTTCTTCTTAAGAGTATTGTGCTGAGGTTCTATAATGGATAGCAGGTAGAGGGGGGGTAAAGCACCCCCCACCCCCTTTTACAGGGTTTTAGCACTTAAGAATTATTGTGTATTTCATAGCTTACACAAATGAATAAGCCCCCTTTTCACCATCTTATCACAGCTTCCTTTGCTGTTTAAGAAATTATATGATTGGAGACTTAATTCAATTTGCAGTTGATTCCTCCTTCCTCTCTGTTTGTTCTGTGTCCTGTCATTTGCAGACTTCATCATCATTTGTCTGTTCTTCCTTACAGCAAGGTGGATACAAAAGCCGTTCTCTTGGAGACACGCATTCCCAGAGCAGCGGGGACATAAGGGGATAAACCATTCCCACTGATATTGCACTTCATTCCGACTTGTCACCATATTAGAGAATAAGCTCTATCACTCTGTCGCTCGCAGGCTTAGCTGAATGCTCTTCTGATTACAGTGGGATGTATGAAGGATGGACTGAGTGTTTGTGTCCAGCACATTCATTGTTTGTGCTCAAGATTTATTGGTAGTTTTCTCTATTGACTAGAAAGTTCCAATATAACATTTTGCTCACATTCATCACTGAAACACATACATTTAGTGGACTGCAGTTCTTTTTTTTTTAACTTCCAGGGTGGATCTTTTTTTATTTATTTTTTTAATGGCGAGTAGTAGTTTGTATGCAAAATATTTTTTCTTTCTTTTATAAAATAGGAGGAAATGTGATGTAAGGTGCTAAAAGCTAATAGGCTCTTGAGTAGGGATCAGAACATGCAAAAAATTAGTTTGAACACCGTTAAAGTCTATGGGACACGAACGTGGAAAATCAAAAGTGCTAATTTTAAAGACTTGTATGCAAGTTATTGCCATAAAAAGGGTTTGGGGACCCGGGTCCTGCCCCAGGGGACATGTATCAATGCAAAAAAAAAAAGTTTTAAAAACTTGACGTTTTTTCGGAAGCAGTGATTTTAATAATGCTTAACGTGAAACAATAAAAATGAAATATTCCTTTTAAATATCGTGCCTGGGGGTGTCTAAAGTATGCCTGTAAAGTGGCGCAGTTTTCCCATGTTTAGAACAATATCACAGCAAAATGACATTTCTAAAGGAAAAAGTCATTTAAAACTGCTCGCAGCTGTAATGTATTGTCGGGTCCCGGCAATATAGATGAAAATCATTGAACAAAAACGGCATGGGTCCCCCCCCCCCCATCCTTTACCAGTCCCTTTGGCTCTGGTATGGATATTAAGGGGAGCCCCGTACCCAAATCTAAAAAAGAAATGGCGTGGGGGGGCCCCCAGGCACTATATGCTTTGAACAGCAGTATATATACTATACAACCTGCTCTATATACTCTGCAGAAAATTGGGCCTTTGGTGTTGGTGGTACCAGAGCACTGTAAGCCCTCACAGTCAATCTTGTTGGGTGCAGGGATGGGCCCTGCTGTGAAATATTATATCAAGATTTGGAATGACATGCCCCAGTTAAACAGGGGCAGAAAAATTGGGCCTTGGGTAGTGGTGGTGCCACAACACTAAGCCCTCGCAGTTACGCTTGTTGGGCACAGGCATGGGCCCTGCGTTGAAATTTTATATCAAAAATTGTAATTACATGCCCCTGTTAACCCTTTCATGACTAAGCCTATTTTTGAAATTTGGTGTTTACAAGTTAAAATCAGTATTTTTTGCTAGAAAATTATTTAGAGCCCCCAAACATTATATATATATATATATATATATATATATATATATATATATATATATATATATATATATATATATATATATATATATATATATATATATATATATATATATATATAATTTTTTTTTAGCAGAGAATCTAGAGAATAAAATGGCGATTGTTGCAATATTTTATGTCACACGGTATTTGTGCAGTGGTGTTTTAAACGCAACTTTTTGGTAAAAGGGACACTTTCATGAATTTAAAAAAAAAAAACGTAAAGTTACCCCAATTTTTTGTATAATGTGAAAGATGATGTTACACCGAGTAAACAGATACCAAACATGTCACGCTTTATAATTGCACGCACTCGTGGAATGGCGACAAACTACGGGACCAAAAAAATCTCCATAGGCGATGCTTTAAATTTTTTTTTACGGTTACCAGGTTAGAGTTACAGAAGAGGTCTAGTGCTAGAATTATTGCTCTTGCTCTGACGATCGCGGCGATACCTCACATGTGTCATTTGAAAATCATTTACATATGCGGGCGTGACTTCCGTATGAGTTTTCTTTGCTGTACGAGCTTGCGGGGATGCTTTAAAAAAAAAAAAAAAAAAAATTCTTATTAATTTTATTTATATTTATAAATTGTGTTTTTTAAAAAGAAAATTTTTGATCACTTTTATTGCTGTCACAAGGAATGTAAACATCCCTTGTGACAGTAATAGGTGGTGACAGGTACTCTTTATGGAGGGATCGGGGGTCTAAAAGACCCCCGATCCCTCCTTTGCACTGCAAAGTATTCAGATCGCCATTTTCGGCGATTCTGGATACTGTATATTTTTTTAAAACCGGCGCCATTGGCAGCCGAGTAAACAGGAAGTGACGTCATGACGTTGCTTCAATGTTTAGGATTAGGAGGCTGGAACGAAGCCACTCACAGCTTCGTTCCAGTCTGTCCCCGGCCGCTGGGGTGGCCGATTGGTCATCGGGCCTCCTGATGGAACGGGAGGCCCGGTAAGAGCGGCGGGAGGGGGGGCGTCCCCTCCTGCTCCTCCAGTATAACAGCCGAGTGGCTTTTAGCCGCATTGGTTGTTATAACTGGATAGCCGATCACCGGCTCTAAAAAACAGTTATGGGATAATGCCTGCAGCTGCGGCCATTATCCCGGTATAACCCTGGAAAGCCGAGTACGCACATCTGCGTACGCTCAGCGGGAAGGGGTTAAACAGGAGCAAAAAAATTGGGCCCTGGGTGGTGGTGGTACCACAACACTGTAACCCCTCACAGATACTCTTGTTGGGCGCAGGAAAGGGCCCTGCTGTAAAATATTATATTTTTATAAATGTGAGCCTATCAATGGAGTCTGCGGACAGGCGCACTCTATGATCCCTTACAAACCCTCCAGCAGCACTGAATGTGCATTCAGAAAGAACGCTGGATGCAGGACAGGCCAATAGCTCAATTGCATATTGAGCAAGTTCTGGCCAGTGGTGCATCCTCAAGACCCAGTGACCCAGTGGATGCTCTGTTGGAAAGGTCTCAAAGTCTGCTCTTGCCCCTAGATATTCCTGCACTATGTGATGCAGACGCTGGCGATGGTTGCTTGAACCGATCAGACCTTGGCGCTGAAGACCGAAAAATTGTTTAAAGGCATCGGTCAGCTGGCCACCTTCTCCACCGCTCTTCCTCTGACTGAACAAAGCCTCAGCAGCACGTTGTCCAGCACCAGGAAATTGTAACCTCCCAGGTTCTGCAAATGCATTGCACAAACCTACCTTCAAGGCCTTCTGAAGAATGTTTCATCCTCTGCTCCCTCTGCGAAGGCAGGATGAGTTCTGCAACCTTACCCCCTTGTAACGTGGATCAAGAAGGGTTGCCAGCCAGTAATGATCCCTCTCCTTGATACCACAAATCTTAGGGTCCTTTCGCAGGCTTTGCAGAATCAGGGAGGCCATGCAGTGTAAGTTTGCAGAGGCATTCGATTCTGAGTCCTCTGGGTCACTAAGGATCACATGATCCGTAACAACCTCCTCCCAGCCTCATACAACTCCTTGGGTTTCTGGGGACTGAAAACCATCCCTTGAAGACTGCTGCTGAGTGTTATCCTCCACGTCCATGCTGACACAATCCTCCTCCTCTTCTTCCTGTGTGTTTGGCGGGCCCGCAGGAATGCTATCTGGATAAAGGGGGCCTTGAGCGGTAAGAAAGTCCTCCTCTTCCTCTCGCTGTTCTACCTCAAGTGCCCTGTCCATTATTCTACGAAGCGTGTGCTCCAACAGGAAGACTAGAGGGACAGTGTCACTTGATGCATGCATTGTCGCTGCTCACCATCATTGTGGCCTCCTCAAATGGTGACAGGACAGTGCATGTATCCTTGATCAGTTGTCACTGGCGTGGCGAAAAGAAGCCAAGCTCCCCTAACCCTGTCCTGGTGCCATACTCGCACAGGCACTCATTGATGGCCCTCTGCTGCGTTTACATCTGCTGCAGCATTGCCAACGTTGAGTTCCACCTCGTGGGCATGTCATAAATGAGGTGGTTGGTGGGCAGGCTGCATTCCCTTTGAATGTCAGCCAGCCTAACACTGGCATTGTATGACCGGTGGAAATGACCACAGACTTTTCTGACCTGCCTCAGGAGATCCTGTAAGCTTAGGTACCTGCTCAAGAACCGCTGTACCTCCAAATTCAAGACGTGTGCCAAACATGGAACATGGGTCAAGTGTCCCTGTCGGAGGGTGGAAAGAAGGTTGGTGCCATTGTCGCATACAACCATTCCTGGCTGAAGCTGGCATGGCATCAACCACCTCTGAGCCTGCCCCTGCAGAGCTGACAGAATCTCTGCCCCAGTGTGGCTCCTGTCCCCTAAGCAGACCACTCAAGCACTGCATAGCATCTTTTTGCCTGACTGCGTAGCCCCTTGAACACTTATGGAGCACCGCTGGTTCAGAGGACAAATCTGCAGAAGAGGCCATAGAGGAAGAAGAAGAGGGGGTGGAGGAGAGAACTGTGGCAGAATCACCACTAGCATTTTGAAGGTGTGATGACGGAACTGGCTCCAACAATACTGAACTCTGTCCTGCATCCTTCCCAGCTGCCAGCAGAGTTGGCCAGTGCGCCGTGAAGGAAAGGTAACGTCCCTGCCCATGCCTGCTGGACGATGAGTCAGCAGTAATATGCACTTTACTGCTAACCACCCTGTCCAATGAGGCCAAAACATTGCCTTCCACATGCCGGTAGAGAGCCGGAATGGCCTTCCTTGGAAAGAAATGGCGTTTTGGAACCTGCCACTGAGGTAGAGCACATTCCACAAATTCACGAAATGGGGCAGAGTCTACCAGCTGAAAAGGCAGCAGTTGCAGTGCTAGCAATTTGGCCAGCTAGCATTCAGATGCTGAGCATGTGGATGGCTGGGATTGAATTTCTTTTTATGGTTCAGCAATTGGGGTAGGGAAATTTGCCTGCTAAAATCAGATGGTGGTGTACTGCTAACAGATTGGCTGCAAGTACTTTTGCTATTGCTGCACCTTCATTCCTCTCAGTGCAGGTTTTTGAGAGGACTGGAGGTATAGTGGGATTGGAGATCCCAGATGAGGAGCAAGGAGAAGTCTGCCTTTTTCTTTGATGTGGGTCTTTCAAGTGCTGTTGCCAACAGACTGCATGGCAAGTCGTCATATGTCTGGTCAAGCATGTGGTGCCCAAGCGGCTGCTGTTCTGGCCACGCTTGATCCGCTTTAGACATAGGTTGCAAAAAGCAATGGTGAGATCTGTTGCACACGTGTCGAAAAAGGCCCACACCAAGGAACTTTTAAAAGTCAGCAGGGAGTCGGCAGGGCCCTGCTCCTGTGGAGCTCTGCTGTGTTATGCAATAGGGTGGCTACCTGCTAGAGAATATCCTGCCTTGTTGGAGTTGTGCCTCCTCCTCTTCCTCCTCTCTTCGCTCAGGCACCCAAGTAGGGTCAGTGACCTCAATATTCCCTCCCTCCTCGTCACTGGAGTAAACTTGGCAGTATGCTGCAGCTGGGGAACATGACTGCCAGCTTCTTGTCCTTCTTGGGCACCCCCCTCTCTAGGCTCATGTTATGCCCTTCCTCAACCTGGGAACCAACATTGGAGCCTTCAAATCGCTGCACATCCTCCAGAAGCATGTACCCATGACTGTAGTCGAATCGTTCTGGGGACTCCTCCATGCATGATGGTGGGGCTACGGAAGGAGTGACTGGACAAGGAGCCGGTGGAATAGCCTGCTTTGGCAGCTGCATTGGAAGGCAAACTACTCTGAGCCTGGGTGACAGAGGATGAGGACGGCTTTGTTATCCACTCCACCAACTCTTCTGCATGTTCTGGCTCAATAACATGGCCAGCAGCAGAAGAAAAGGACAAACGTGCCCCACTGCCACCTGCAGAGGATGTGCCATGTCCATGACCAGCACTGTTGACTGTAGACACAGAGGCTGCTTGCCCTCTTTTAGTGGCCTGTGAGCGTCTGCCTCTCCTTGGTGGCCTTCCAGACATGATGTATATTTTGCTTTGCAACACCACACTACACTGTATTAGATACTGTGTACACCGCCTGCACTGTATTTTATACTGTGTACACCACCAGAAGTGTAGTAGAAACTGTACACACTCATAGCTCCCAACTGTCTCTGATTTCGAGGGACTGTCCCTGATTTGGAGCAATGTCCCTCTGTCCCACTTTCCCCTTCATTTGTCCCTCATTTTGGTCTCTGATCTATATAGTTGTATATAAAATGAACTTCTTAGCTTTCAAAAAGTGTTTCCCAGTGCTGAACCTTTCACCCAATTTCTAAATTGCTGCATTTGTAAAATTTAAAAGCCAATATAAAGGAATAGTAGTGGCAAAAAATAAAACCCTTGTGGATTTAATTGACCTTTTTTTTGGTTAATTCTCCTTTAAGGGGGTGTGGCAGGGTGCCTACATACATTTGCTAGTAGGTGTCCCTCATTCCCATCTCAAAATGTTGGGAGGTATGCACACTGTATTAGATACTGTGTACACCGCCTGCACTGTATTAGCAACTGTACTACGGCTGCACTGTATTGTGTACTGTTTACACCACCAGAAGTGTAGTAGACACTGTACACACTGTATTAGATACTGTGTACACCGCCTGAAGTGTATTAGAAACAGTGCACCACGGAATGCACTTTAGATATAGGTTATACTGGAACACTGGATGCAGAGTGTGCGTGTGTGTGTATATGTGTGTGTGTAATGTATGTATGTATGTATGTATGTATGTGTGTGTGTGTGTGTGTGTGTGTGTGTGTGTGTGTGTGTATATATATATATATATATATATATATATATATATATATATATATATATATATATATATATATACATACATATACATACATACATACACACACCCTGCCTGAAGTGTATTAGAAACAGTACACCACAGAATGCACTGTAGATATAGGCTAAACTGTATGCAAGAAATGTATATATGAGAGACGCTCTGCTGCCATATAACTAAGTTATGCGGTAAGCAAGTGGGTAATACTGTATACCTGTCTATGCATTTATTAAGTCTAGCAGCATAAGGATTAAAAATTGCTTGTTAATTGAGAGAGATTAGTTTTGCTTTACTGAAGAAATGCTACAAGGCACAATATACAGTAGCTTATAACCAAGTATGTTTGATCTTTAATCAGATTTGAGCAGTCAGAACCATAAAAAAAATATTGCAGACTGGTTTGTGAGATTTGATGCATTGAAAAAGAATGTGTGCTGCACTTGAGTTCTGTCTATTGTTTGTCTTTTGAGCTGACACAAATGTATATTCTGTAGGAATATAAGCTGAGACCTAGCCTGAGATGTGCAGTTTCTTGGGTATAATGCTGCTCATAATACCACTTCTGATGGTCTGAGGTCACCAGATGTACTGGAAAAGGGCCATACGCTTTTCAGATTGTCCATTTCTTGTCTCTATTCAGTACTTTTTAAACATTGTAGGACACTTCTGAGAAAAGAAGCTGCGTGTGATCTTCTCTAAAAGTGAGTTTTTAGAAAGTTTAAAGAAAGGGAAAAAAAAAACAACTGCCATGCTCCGTGTCACCTAGATAAGACATTATGTGCCCCCACTTGGAAATATAACAGCCAACAATACTGCTCAGATGGACTGTCTGTTTTTCTTCCAAAGAACAGACACTTTCTATACGGCTCATTGTCAGAGCAAAACGCATTTCATCTTACTGCAGCTTTCTAAACTCTGTGCTGCTGCCAGCATGAGAAATTTGCTTTCTATAGATAAAGAACAAACCTAAAATATCTCTACCAGCATGGGGGATAATTTACTAAAAAACAGAGCCTAGAAAACCTCAGCAGAAGTGGAGCAGGTGCCAAAGCTATCGATCGGATTGTGTATTTTGTTTTGAAACTTTTTTTTTTATTTGTAAATTACTTTTTATTCGGTTTTATGACATAAAAACAAACAATAACCCGCATAAAGAGGAAACAACCACTGGTTACAGAGTAAAAAACATCCCAGTGTAAAACAATAAAAAGGCATAGAAAGGCAACCCCCCCCCCCCCCCCCTTGGAAACTTTCTTGATTGCTGTGAGATCTGTGTTGGCACCGTTCACTTCTGTGTTTTTTTGTTTGTTTACTTTGTTACATTATATTGATTATGATGGAACAGATCTTATCATACAATTTGCATACAGATTCAGTAGCATTGGACTTCACCAAAGAAAAAAAAATGTGAATGGTATCATCAATTTTCCAAGAAACCAGAAATAAAGACCGTTTGAGTCACAGGTGGCCTGTGCTTTTGATGTAAGGATATGCCCCCAACTTTTTTTTTTTTTTTCTTTCATTTGATCATGTAGTGGTTGTAGAACAGATCCAGGATTCGTTTGGCTGTTTGGTCCCAGGTTCCATTCCCTGATGGGCACCATAGCAGCCAGGCACACAGTACTTCAGTCACTCGAGTCAGAAAACAGGCCGTGCAGGTCTTTTTGTAATTTATTTGCTGGATTAACTTGGATGGGGTGAGCGTGAACCTTGGGATATTCCAAAAAAGAACTAACAAAATTGCAATGGAGGACACAAACGCTGATCTGCTCCTTCAGGTTGTAAGTATCCTCTTGAACATGAAGGGTTAATTAAACTTCAAAAGCCGGAACTCCTTAACCGGAGTAAAGTCCTGAATGTACTGTAGTGCATTCTCCCAAAGATGACAAGGGGAGGTCTCTAGAATCCATAAGGCAGGTACTCGCTGTGCCCTGGGTACCATGTCTCCTGCGTTACCAGCCAGTCTCTGTACTTGGTGCCTCTAGACTAGATCCTCCTATAGATCCTCCTGCACTGTTTCAGGATACTCAGGGCAGACGTCTCTGAGCTCTAACTGGAGATGGGACCCCAAAAGGATTTCTTCAGTGCTGTAGTTAGGCTCCCAGGGGTGCCTCAGCCCTCAGGCTGGGTCTTACTCCCCCAGAAACAAGAGACTGCTGTTTCATGCCCCAGCCTATGTATACCCCTCTCATTCCCGGCTGATCACTCATCATACTGACCAGGCATTGGCTTAAAAAGCATGAATATGCAGGCCAGGGTCAAACTCCCCCAGTTCATCAGGGAGAGTTGCACTGCTTTGAAACTGCCAAGGCTGGTATGGAGAGCTGAGAGCTAAAGGGTTAACTCTGTTTTTTTTTTTTTTAAGAAAAAAATAAATAAAATAATATAGCATATACAATTGCTACACAAGTCATATTGTAATTAAATGTTATTAAAAAATTACCTTTCCTTTTTAACCACTTCCCGCCAGCCTATAACAGGATGACAGCCGGGAAGTGGTTCTGTTACCCTGCTGAGCGTCATATGACGTCCAGCAGGATAACATGGCGGCGCACGCCTTTGGGGGCGCACAGCGCGGCGATTGTGGCATGTCAATCTGACACGCCGTATCTCCGATCGTGATAAGAAGCCTCTGACAGAGGCTTCTTGCCACGTGATCAGCTGTGACCACCAATCACAGCTGATCAGCTGTGACCACCAATCGCAGCTGATCATCGCGAGAACCAGGACGTCATCTCTCCCTGTCAGAGGGGGGGTCTGTGCTGATGATCAATGCACTGATTATCAGCACAGCCCCTATCAAATGTACCCATAAGCTGCCAATCAGTGCCCCATCATAACCCCTTGCCAGTGCCCAATAAAGTGCAAATCAGTGTCCATCACAGTGCCAATCAGTGCCCAGCATTAACACCTGTCAGTACCTGCCCAATCAGTGCTGCCCATCAGTGCCATCTATTAGTGTCCATCAATTCCGCCTATCAGAGCCAATCAGTGCCCATCAGTTCTACATATCAGTGCCTCCTCACCAGTGCCCATCAGTGCCGACTCACCAGTGCTCGTCAGTGAAGGAGAAATCACAATTTTATAACAAACGAAGAAAAACTTTTTTTTTTCAAAAATATCGGTATTTTTTAGCTTAGCAAAAAATAAAAAGAGGTGATCAAATACCACCAAAAGAAAGCTCTATTTGTGGGAAAAAAATTATAAAAATTTGGTTTGGGTACAGTGTTGTATGACTGCGCAATTGTCATTCAAAGTGCAACAACACTGAAAGCTCAAATTTGTCCTGGGCAGGAAGGGGCCAAAGTGCCTAATAATGAAGTGGTTAATCTGCAGCAGGAGTAATTTTCTTTAACCGCTTCCCGACCGCCGATGTACGTCGGCAGAATAGCATGGGTGAGCAAAAGGGCGTACCCCCTCCGTAATCCTGGGCTAGCAGGTCTGCGCACACATCGGGAGCGTGCCCGCGGGTCCTGCAGACTTGATGTTAGAGAGGCAAGGTATTTTTCTGTTCTGCCTAGTGACATGACAGGGATCTACTGCTCCCTGTCATTGGGAGCAGGGATCTCTGTCATGTCCTAGGCAGCCCATCCCCCTAGAGTTAGAACACATTTAACCCCTTGATCGCCCCCTAGTGTTTAACCCCTTCCCTGCCAGCAACATTTACACAGTATTCAGTGGCTATTTTTAGCTCTAATCGCTGTATAAATGTCAGTGGTCACAAAAATGGTGTCAAAAGTGTCTGATCTGTTCCCTGCAATGACGCAGTCCTGATTAAAAATTGCAGATTACTGCCATTACTAATTTAAAAAAAAATGTTATAATAAAAATGCCATAAATCTATCCCCTATTTTGTAGACCCTATAACTTTTGCGCGAACCAATCAATATGCACTTATTGCGATTTTTCAAAATTGTCAGTTTTTTTTTTTTTTTTGTTTATAGCGCAAAAGCGCCACAGAGGTGATCAAATACCACCAAAAGAAAGCTCTATTTGTGGAAAATAAAAGGATGTCAATTTTGTTTGGGTATAAGGTCTCACGCAATTGTCAGTTAAAGCGACGCAGTGTCGAATCTCAAAAAATTCTCTGGTCATTAGGGGGGTAAAATCTTCCAGGGCTGAAGTGGTTAAAATGTAATATGGCAACATGGAAGCATGTTGATGTGCAGAACATCCACAGAAATGCCTTTTCCCTGCTTGTGTGATTGGATCACAGGTTTTTCCAGAAGTTAATGAGAAAATTAGTGTAATCAGAAACAGCACCAGCAACCTGGTGGCTGCTGTTTCCTTTTGGTTGTTGGCTGTTGGCCGTGCCATGGGATAGACCCAAGTGTTTGTTCAAGTACTTCTGTGGGCTCTCTGCAGTAATCCAGTTCTCCCCTGCGCTTCCCCTGGGATAGGTTGGATGTGTCCACGTGCACCACCTTGTTTTTATCTCCAGTTGGCGCCAGTTCAGGCCATTTGTCCTTTACCATAGGATATGCATATAATGTCCACTGTATAGCTTCAGAGGAAGAGCTAAGTCTCGAAACACATCAAACTTTGGGCAGGAACATTTGGTTGCAATTACACTCCTGAAGGGGAGGGTCCGACTATTATTATGCATAACCTACAAATTGCTGTATGTACATTCGATGGCCTGGAATTTTTTTTTTTTTGTATGTGGTGTTTCAATAAAGTTTTGTACTATGTTTTTTACACAAATACATTGTTGTATATATTGCCCTCACTAAGGCCCCTGCCACCCGTTGAACCATTTATGATTTTCCCAGAAGTCTGCACTAAGATGCAAGTAAAATTTTAGGCATCCTCTGCAATAGGATTTATTTAATGAGATACTTTCTAAGGATTAATTGCATCTAATTGGATGCGGCAACGTTCCTCAATAGAACTCTGCCAGTGTATAAGCTGATTAGATTGAACAAAGATACTCCCATTCAGGAACTAGTCTTCCAAAGACATAGTTGCACACATAGCTTTTTCTTAAAATGTTACTAAACCTAGGACCCTGCATTCACTATATCTGGTCTGCCACAGTACACAGAACATGGAAATGCAATTATTTTCGTAAATATAAACTGCTAAGTACCTTTTCCCATCAGCAGTATATAGCAGTCTTGTGACTTCTATTAGTATCTGGTTAAAGCTTATAGGAGGGGGTTTTCATTCTACTCTCACGGTCCTATGAGGCAGGACCACTGACCCTCTGTCTGGACAGTGCTGATTGGCCCTGTGCTAATCACATGCACCCTCGCCAGCCATACACACCAAACTGAGCATGTGCAGAGTTTCCTTATGGCTCTGTCTTATCAGGAGATGCATTGGGGACAGTGGAAGAAGGGAAGGATCAGAGAAGACAGGACCAAACAGCCTTTTTACACAATGCGGATGATTAACCCCTTAGGTTTCACAGTGAGTATAACAAGCATGCTTTACTACATATACAGAATGATTTAATTGTTGTGGGTTTAGTAACACTTTAAGAACTGGCTATGGCTCTGCTACAAAATGCATTAGAGCCCTTTCACTCTGGGGCGGTTTGCAGGCGCTATTGCGCTAATAATAGCGCCTGCAAACCGACCTGAAACAGCCGCTGATGTCTCTCCAATGTGAAAGCCCTGAGGGCTTTCACACTGGAGCGGTGCGCTAGCAGGACGGGGAAAAAAAGTCCTGCTAGCAGCATCTTCGGAGCGGTGAAGGAGCGGAGTGTATACCGCTCCTTCCCCGCTCCTGCCCATTGAACTCAATGGGACAGTGCGGCTATACCGCCACCAAAGCGCCTCTGTAGAGGCGCTTTGTGGTGGTTTTTAACCCTTTCTCGCCCGCTAGCAGGGGGTAAAACCGCCCCGCTAGTGGCCAAATACCAAAGGTAAAGCGCCGCTTACAATAGCGGCGTTTTACCGCCGATCCCGCCCCAGTGTGAAAGGGCCCTTAAGGTCCTTCCAATGTACATTACCCAAAGAGGGTTGTTTTTTTTTCAACAAACGTGGAGTTACTCTTTAACACAGACTCTTCAGGTGGTATAACACTCCAGCCTGTCCCAAAAATTAAAGAATAAAAAAAACAACCTATTTTAGTTGGGTGATAAGTGCATTGTGCAGTTGTTGTGCGTTTTTTGTTTTTTGTTTTTTTTTTTGTTTGTTTTTTTTTTTAGTTGTGTTTTTAAACCCTGCTTTACAAAATGTTCTAGGTTATTTATACACAGTAGAGTGGTCCATTAGTGGTAGCATAGGTTGGCACTAGTGCTGGGTATGTCTTTTTTGGCATTGCCTCCCACTGTGCTGTAATTGAAACTACTACTGCTAAATTCTATCATGTCTAACTACTTGACTTTTAAAGGTCACATCTTATATATCGCTGGATCCATTCTGCACTTAAACAGCATTTATATCTCTCTGATGGGAGTAATACAGTGTCTTCTCTTTATAATAAATCTAACATAAGAGAATCCTCCATTTACTTGTCATTTTATACCATGTTTGAAATGTTATCATTGGGAAGAAAGAAAATATATAGCTCAGCTTTGAATAATTTAGGCAAATGGTTAGGCTGGGTTCTACAGAGTTGAATCATATTTAACATGAAATATATTCTGACGTTATGTAACATGTTGTTGAAATGTCCTGATGCAGGGGACAACACAGGCAGAGTATAGCTCTCAGCCCATTAATGCATGCTGTTGTCTCGGGTATCAATACCACTTACATTTACATGTGGTCCACTTAAAACAATGGGAACTTTGTGCTGGCTCTAGGTGACCATGAAATAATTTATTACCATCTACTGCTATGTCCTGTTATAGCTTTAGGAATAACACAACATTAGGTTGTTTAGGTTTTTAATGCACTTAAAGGTGAACTCTATAGCAAAAAAGCCATTACGCAAATGCCCAGATACAGACACAAACTTCTTTAAAGTGGTTGTAAACCCTTACGTAGACCCAGTGAAGTGGCCGGCCTCAGGTGATGCGCAGAGATGAAACAAATCCTCCTACATAAATTGTACCTGTGTTATTGTAGTCTAAGCTTTCAGAAAGCAGGGGGCAGGGAGTTGAAATTACACTCTGCAGAGCTCAGTGAGGAGAACTCAGAGCTGATTGGAAGGAAGAGACACCCCCCCCCCTTCCCTTTCACACAGGAACAGAGCTGAGGCTGTCAATCTACTGGAGGTCCCTCCTTGTCACTTTTTTCTCTTGGTGTCACAAAAATTTGTCAGAAGTGACTCATGCTGGCAGCAGAGGTACGAAACAGCAGACAGAAATGACACTTGGTGCTCTTGATCGAGACACACTATTGAGGGATATGCTTTGTTCATATTTCATGTCTGAGGTCTACAACCACTTTAACTCCCTTTCCCACAACTCCCTGGGTTCCTGAACATGCCTAGGGTAAAGCAAGCTTCTCTGCTTCCCTCCCTCATCTGCACAGAAAGGCTACACGTGATAAGGCAGTGGTAGCTGGACAAATGAATGACTGCCTTGTTAATCTAAAACCCTATACAGTGGAACCTTGAATTATGAGCATAATCCTTTCCAGGAGAATGCTTGTAATCCAAAGCACTCGCATATCAAAGTGAGTTTCCCCATAGAAGTCAATGGAAATGAAGATAATTAGTTCCGCATTGACTTATATCGCATGTGGCCAGAGGTGGGGGGGGGGGGGGGGGCAGAGAGTCTTGGAAATACTCGAGGACAGCTCGGCTGAAACACTCTGGAAAGGAGTATTCCTGAGTGGTTCCGAGTATTTCTGAATGGCTCCGAACCGTTCCGAGTGTCACTGGCACCCCCGCACCTCTGGCCAAATGTGGTACTGCACACCACATTGGCTTGAATTCTGCTCGTTTTGCGAAACATTCGCAAAGCGAGCCAGAATTTAAAAGAAAAATTTGCTAGTCTTTCAAAACGCTCGTTAACCAAGGTTCCACTGTACATCCTGACCATTTTCTCCAGTTGCCTGTGAGGAAACGCTTTCACCAAGCATATTTGAGCATTGAATCTAAACAAACAGTCTGGGCAGTCAGTAAACTCCCTAATCTGAGTAGCAAGCATACACCAGTCAGTGATTCCACAACACCATTGTACAATATCAAAACCTAAAATAGTGGAGCGCTACCTGAGATATGTCATATACATGAATTTACAAAAAATGTGACACTAAATATTCACATGTAATAAAAAAGCATATAAATCAGTATTGATCCCCACAAATTATAGGGCAAACACTTAAAGTCATTGTAAACGATCACCTTGTAAAAAAAGCCCATTCAGTTCAAAATAGAAATAAAAGGCAAAACATTTTTGTATAGATATATACAAAATAAAAAACATTTATAAATACGTATAAATACCTTTCCCACCCCCACCCCCACCCCCCCCCCACTTTTTAAAAATGATCAGAGTTCCTCTGTTCTTAGCTGCATAAGAGCTGGGAGGGAGGAGAAGCAGCAGCACACTGAGCTTTACAATGATTGGCTGTGCAGCAGGGGTTTATCAGGACAAATCTGATCAGTGAAGACGAGTACACGAAGTTCCCAGCATAGCTAGAGAACTGACCACGGTGTGGTCAGTTTTTAATAGGAAAGCAGAGGGACTGGCAGGAACACCAGGGATTTTAAATAAAGGAAGCAATACAAAGAGAATAGGATACGTTCTCATACAAGTACATGGTACAGCAGTCACATATCAGGAATCTAAAGTTTTGGGGCAACAAACACTCTAAGTGTCCTGGCACACCATGCAATAGCCGAAGGAAATGATGAATAAGTCCAAAACAAAAAATAATCTTCTTGTAGTGCAATTTGCCAGAATCAAATGTGCTAATATAGGTGAGGACCCTTCTCCGTATATAATAACATACACTTCAGCCAGTATTATGTGGGTCCGCTAACCCCTTTATTGGACCTCAAAGCTTCCTAAGAGGATAGTGACATTTTAGCATTGATATTGAAAATATCACTGATCGTGCCAAAAAAACTGTCTCTTATTTTAAGGATGGTGATCATATGAAGCCATATATTATCACATAGTTTGAATCCTTTTCAAATCATAATGATTACAGAAATCACCCAAATGTTCCTGATCAAAATGGTACAGACACACAAGGCAACACACACAGGTTAAAATGGCAATTACAGGTACATTTTCTACATTAGTGGCTTTTTATGTTGCTATTAGTGTCTGTGTATAAATAGTCAATGAGTTTGTTAGCTGTCACATGGATGCACTGAAAAGAACTGTTAAAAATACCTGCATAACAAGGTAATGGAACTTTATAAAGATGGAAAATTATATAAAAAAAATATACATAGCCTTGAA
This sequence comes from Aquarana catesbeiana, assembly GCF_042186555.1. Classification (NCBI taxonomy): domain Eukaryota; kingdom Metazoa; phylum Chordata; class Amphibia; order Anura; family Ranidae; genus Aquarana; species Aquarana catesbeiana. Next base: position 239,212,267 of record NC_133333.1, read on the forward strand.
TATGCCAGTCAGTACTGTTCAATCACTCATTAAGAAGTGGAAAATGTGGGTATCTCTTGGTACCAAGCCAAGGTCAGGTAGACCAAGAAAGATTGCAGCCACAACTGCCAGAATTGTTCGGGATACAAGAAAAAAATTAAAAACCCACGTAACTTCAGGAGAAATACAGGCTGCTCTGGAAAAAGTTGTTTCAAGGAGCACAATACGATTATACTTGAAAAAAAATTAGCTGCATGGTCGAGTTGCCAGAAAGAAGTCTTTACTGCACCAATGCCACAAAAAAGCTGGTTACGATGTGTCCAACAACACCTTGACATGCCTCACAGCTTCTGGCACACTGTAATCAAACCAAAGTAGAGATTTATGGTCACAACCATAAGTACTATGTTCAGAGAGGAAAAATACCCTCCCCACTGTGTGCATGGTGGTGGCTCATTGTCAGGAATCATGAATCAGTTGGAGACAGAAAATGCAGTAAAAATTACACATTTTAATATAATGGTAAAAATGGTACAAATCAGTAAACTTAGTAAAAACATACCCAGAGTATGGTAGCCATCGTGGGTAGTCCGAACAAGCCAGTAAATCAGGAAGCCAGAGATCAGTGTAGTCGGAGGCAACAGATAGGATCAGAAACCAGAAGGGACATCAGCCAGGTAAGTCTTCAACAGGAACACAGCAGAGAGTCTCCAGATATGTTTGACCAAGGCGAAGGGATGAAACAGGCAGTTTAAAGAGCCAGAAAGGGCTGGCTGACTAGCAGGAAATGATCACCAGGTGAGCCACTGTGGAACAATGAGTGCTGGCAATTAACAGACACCTGAGCACTGAGAAGAGAGGGCTGAGCCCAGCCCTGACACTAATTAATGTTTTTGGGAAAGGGAGCTCTATGACATTTTGTGAAAATTGATGACAAGATGAATGCAGCATGTTATCAGAAAATCCTAGCAGACCATTTGCATTCTTCTGCATGAAAGCTGCGCATGGGACACTCTTGGACTTTCCAGCATGACAATGACCCTAAGCACAAGGCCAAGTTGACCCTCCAGTGGTTACAGCAGAAAAAGGTGAAGGTTCTGGAGTGGCCATCAGTCTCCTGACCTTATGATCATTGAACCACTCTGGGGAGAGCTCAAATGTGTGGTTCATAACAACCAAAGACTTTGCATGACCTGGAGGCATTTTACCATGATGAATGGGGGCGGCTTTATCACCTGCAAGCATTCGGGGCCTCATAGACAACCAGGGGTGTTGCTAGGTCAACAAAAGATCCATTATATACACATGTATATACAGTAATATACATGTGTGTGTATATATCCCCAGAGAGCCCCCCTTAATACATCAGGGTCCCCAGAGACCCCCACTTACATCAGGGTTCCCAGAGAGCCCCCCTTACATTAGGGCCTCCAGAAAGCCTCCCCCTTACATGAGGGTCCCCAGAGAGCCTCCCCCTTAAAATCAGGGTCCCCAGAGAGCCTCCCCCTTAAAATCGGGGTCCCCCGAGAGCCCCACACTTACATCAGGGTCCCCAGAGAGCCTCCCCTCCCCTTGGGAACCCCTGCAGAGACTCAGGGCTATGGGCCCCAAAAGCCACCCCCTAGTGACGCCACCGTAGACAACTACTACAAAAGACTGCATGCTGTCATTGATACTAAAGGGGGCAATACACAGTATTAAGAACTAAGGGGATGCAGACTTTTGAACAGGGATCATTTCATAATTTGTTTACTTGTTGACATGTTTTGTTTTATGATTGTGCCATTCTGTTATGACCTATAGTTACAGAATATGAATCTCATAAGAAATAAAAGAAATGTGTTTTGCCTGCTTACTCATGTTTTCTTTAAACATGGTACATATTGTATATTACCAATTCTCCAAGGGGATGCAAACATTTGAGCACAACTGTAGACAGAAAGCCCTATTGGGGGCGTAGCACGTATAGGAGTGGAACCTGCGATGCTGCCATCAAATTTTATATCTGGGAACTGGTGGTGAGCTGGAGTATCTTTTGAGTTACCGTATATACAATTTATATATATATCTCTTACGCGAGTGTGTTTTTAACCCTTTTTATTGTAATACATTACATACGGAGACCACTATTCGTCTTCCTTTCTATTTTTATGCCATACCTATGATTGTAAGTTGTGGAAGATGCCTACTGGAGGAGTAATTACTGAAGATGGATCTGAATTGCGAACCAATGTCAATATTAGTTTAAGGGCGTATTTAAATCCAAAAACAAAAATGTTTTATTACAGTTTACAGATCCCTAAACATGTGATGGCTGTATTTGTTATTTTTTTTATTTAGCTTTTTTTCCCTTTATTTGCATACTGTGATCTGGCCAGCAGCATTGTCAATCTGGGAAGAAAAAGAATTTCTTAAAACAAATTTCTTTAAAACAAAAATTACATTGTTTTATTATGGCTCTGCAAAGCATTGTGTTGCACTGCAGTGAAAAAATTAACTGGACATTTTTTAATATGTTGACCTGTGTTTTGACACTAAAGTTAGTTCAATAGAATTCTTCAAAAACACAGAAATCGCTGAAATGCTGTGTACATTTAAACATCTGTTTTCTAACTTGACCAAGCCTTCAAGGATACATTTACCTATTATTGAAAAATAAAAAGTTGAACCCGATATCCTGGCCAACCCTTGGAGCCCGCTGCACATAGCGGCCGTGATGCCCTGTGCTGCCAGTGTAGTGGTCTGTACACCATACACTGAAGGAGAAAGAAGAAAAATCACCTCTAACTGCAGACAGTTTACAGGTTTATTAGGTGCAATAAAACACAAGGGGCAAATCGCATGGCGTGAAGTATGACAAGCTAATCAGGAAGGGAAGTTTTGGGTGTCAGCGATGGATGTCCACGATGTGGAGGAGGCCAGGCAGATCACTATACACTACAATACCTAGACCTGGAGTAAAGATCCATCATAATGCTTACAATGCCAAGCACTCAATTGGCTAGCAAAACCACTGTGCTGACCACTAAAAAGCACTTCCTTTTCTCTTGGACACCTTACCGGAAGAAGCCTCTGATTTGCTTTTCACAGGTCAGCACGGTCATGTGACTGGGCTGACTAATGAGCGCTTGCCAGTGAATACTCAGAGCTGTGTATTGCAGTGTACAGGCCGCTAAGCAGCGGCATAGAGCATCATGACTGCCATGTGCAGTGAGGTCCGGAAGATTGGCCAGGATATTTGGAATGAGTTCCCTTTTCAATTATCCTGAATTTTCCTTACCCTTTAAAGCAGAACTAAACTCTCTAAATCATGCACTCATTATTAAGTAACTTGGCTCTAGTGATGGGCGAGCTGTCTGGGCTAAGCATCAGTTTTGTCCCCAAACATCACCCATGCAGGTGTTCGGCGGGATGTTCACCCGCTGAGCGCCCCACAATGCACTGCGTGCTGCACAGTGCATTGTATTAGCCCTGATTGGCTGAAGCAATGCACCTGACTGTTGGTCAGGTGCAAGGCTTTGCCCTACCAGGACACAGAGCATTGAGAGAGCCCTGATTGGACAAAGTCCTGATGACTATGTCCTGATGCCCAATCATGGCTCAGTGCTCATAATTCCAGCCCCACACTATAAAAGGTATCTTCCCATGGAAGCTTTTGCAGTGTCAAGTTGGAGACAGAGCAGGGATCAGTGACATGACATGCATTTTTAGAAAGCTAGTTAGTGTGAGTGTTAGTGTATTGAGAGTATAGTGTAGTGTGAGTGTAGTGAAGTGTTTAACAGCATTACATTTAGTGCTGTATACACACTCTTTTTTTTTTTTTTTTTATTATTGTTCCCCTGCCCCCTTTTTTTAAATTGTCAGCCGCAGTTTGTCTTACTGCAACGCTGGTGTTTCCCCTTCTTTGTTAATTTTTTTATTTTGTTTGTTTTTTGTTTTTTTTTTCAATTTGTGTCAGCGGCAGTACCTAATTGCACAGTTTATAGTGCACCAAGCACCACATTTATTATTTTTTTTCTTTTTATTATTGTTGTTCCCCTGCCCCTTATTTTTGAAATTGTCAGCTGCAGTTCATCTTACTGCAACTTTTTAAATTGATTTTCTTTCCGTTTTTTTTTTTTCGTTTTTCAATTTGTGTCAGCGGCAGTCCTCAACTGTACACCGTTTTATAGTGCATCAAACACCACATTTCATTAAAGTGCATACAATCACTCATTTCCTAATATCTCATTTGTGTAATAAGCCCCCCCCCCCATTATATCTGGAAGTCCAACAAGGAGAGGCAGACATTCCCATTCCACTGTGAGGGGGGCTAGCCGCGTCTGTGTCCACAGGCAAAAGTGGACACAGTCCTTCCTCAGGCAGGGCATGTTTGTCTCTTTTTACTGATGTTGGTCGTGCTATCCAGTCATAGCATGCGGAGAAGGTGTTGGACTGGCTTACTAAATTATCCTCATCATCCTCTATCACCCAAGTTTACACTAGTTCATAGTCCACCGCAGCTGCTAGAGTGGCCTGCCTCCTTATGCATAGCTACTCCTGCCATAGCCCCAGCATCATGCATGGAGGAGTCAGCTGCATTATTTGAACACTGCATCAGCCACTTGAAGATGCACAGCCATTACTTGATTCTGATGTTGGTTCTGAGGTTGAGGAAGGGAGTAACATGTGCGTACAGAAAGGGGATAATACTGATAAACAACAAAATGGCAGTCGTGTTCCCCCAGCCGCAGCATATTGCCAAGTTGGCTCCAGTGATGAGGATGGAGGAGATGATGATGATACCACCGACTCTACTTGGGGGCCCTGCATCCAGCGTGCTTTCAGAACAGGCATTCAGTGCTGCCAGAGGTTTTGTGACAGATAAAAGTGCATCTGTCCACAGACTCCGATGACCGGCTGACATTTCTCAAAACGAATTAGTCCTGGATGAGCAGCAGCTATCAAGTCCCTGATGCCGGTGTTGATAATTAAATTTGTTGGGGATCTGGAATCTCTGCAAGGCTGTTTAGGTTGTCTAGCTTTGTGGGTGTTTATTTTATCTTTAAGTCCTTTTTTGGTAGAGGTTTCATGGGAACAATTAACACCCAAGGCCAAATGTTTCTGCACCTGTGTGACAAGTGCATATAATTTTAATTTCTTTACATCAGTGTCCAGTTTTGCGCTCCCCAGAGTAACTGAAGGGTTACAATGTGCAGGCACCAGCAACACATAAGGCCTAATTTTTCCACACCTGTTTGACAGGTGCATATCATTTTTAAACTTTATACATCAAGGCCAATTCTTGCTTTCATCAAGAGTACCTCTATAGGGTTACGGCGTGGAGGCACCACAAACACTCAAGGCACAATTTTTCCCCACCTGTGTGACAGCCAGGTGCATATAATTTGTGTTTTTTTGCAGCAGAGTCCAGTCCTGCACCCTCCAAGAGTAACTGTGAGGAGTTAGTGTGCAGGCACCAGCAACATCCAAGGCCCAATTTTTCCACACCTGTGTGACATTTTAAGAGCAGAACCAATCCGGTATTTGCCAAGGATGACTGTGAAGGGTTATGGTGTGAAGGCATCACCAACACCCAAAGGCCCAATTTTTCTGCGCCTGTTGCTTCTATCCAAAGTCTGCAAAAGAGACACCAGACTTTATCTAAAAATCTTGGTCTGAGCGTACTTTAATTTGGCTTCTTCACATAAAGCTTGCTCTCTGTGGTGCAAAACTTTATTACTATCCAAAGTCTGCCAAAGAGACAGAATTTATCCAAAAAATCTCTAATCTTGTTCCGAGTGCACTACATTGTGGCCTCCTCATACAGACTTGCCACTGTTTACAAAATAAAGCTTGCAGGGAAAATCAATTTAAATGTGTTTTTTTTTTTTTTTTTATACAGTTTTGCTGCAGCAGGTTTGGACATGTGCAGAACAAAAACATTTGTTTTGATTTGTTATGCGCATAAATTTGTTTAGTTAAATTTGTTTAATCTGTTTAATTTGTTTTTGTTCGAATCGATTTGAAAAGTTTTAGAATCAATTTTGAGCTGTTTTTGAATTCGAATAGTTTTCTAATTTCCAAAGAGAATAAAATAGAATAGAAAATAAAGGAATAGAATAGAAAAAAATAGAATAAAAAAGAATATAACAGAAAATAAAAGAATAGAATAGAATAAAACAGAACAAAATAGGATGGAAATTAAAAATAGAATAGAAAGGAATATAATAAAGAATAGAATAAAATAGAAATATTATAACCATCTTCTGAAATTTGAATAGAAAAGAATAATTACAACAATAGAATAGAAATAATATAACCATTTCTCAAAATGTAATTGGAACCAATTCAAATTTGAATAGAAAAGAATAAAATAGAATAGAAAACATAGTATAGAAAAAAACAGAATAGAATAGATTGAATATAACCATCGTCCTATTCTAATGCATTCTTTTCTATTCAAATTAAAATATATTCTATTTGAATTTTGAGAAATGATTATATTCTTTCTATTTAATTGTTTTTAAATTACATTAATTTTCTATTTGTTCTTTTCTAATTCTATTTTATTTTCTATCCTATTCCATCTATTCTATTCTTTTCAAATGTATTCTATTCAAAATTCCGGAAGATGGTTCTGTTTTTGTCTATACTATTCTGTTATTTCTTATTCTAACATATTCTTTTCTATTCAAATTGATTATTTCTATTTTATTCTATTCTATTTGTTTTTATTTTATTCTTTTCTATTCTAGTCTATTCTATTCTTTGTTTCTATTCTTTTCTTATGTATTCAAATTAAAATGTATTCTATTTGAAATTCAAATTTCAGAAGGTTATATTCTTTCTATGGTATTCTATTCTATTTGTTTCTGTTATATTCCAGTCTATTCTGTTCTTTTATTTTCTATTCTATTTTGTTCTGTTTTACTATTATCTTATATTCTTTTGTTTTCTGTTATATTCTTTTTCTATTCCATTAATTTTTTTCTATTCTATTTTATTCTCTTTGGAAAACTATTAAAATTCAAACTTTGAATTCAAAAACTTTTAGAATTTGAAAACTTGAATTTCGTCTGATTCTTTTTTTTTTTTTTGTGTTTTCAGAATTCATTTAAATTCGGTACTATTGTAATTCGGAAATTTGCCCGAATTTCAGTTCGGAATGAAACGCACATGTCTAGGTTCTATACATGGTACAGATGCGCCACTTTACAGGCATACTAAGGCGACCCCCTTAGGCACTATATTTAAAGGAATTGTTCATTTTTGTTTCATTTTAAGCATCATTAAAATCACTGCTCATTTAAAAAACAATATTTTTTTAAAGTTTTTTTGCATTGATACACGTTCCCCAGGGCAGTTTTATGGCCAATAACTTGCATATAAGCCTTAAAAATGGGGACTTTTGATTTTTCGAATTCTTGTCCCATAGGCTTAATAGGGTTCTGGGTTCTGGTCAGAACTTTTTCCCTGTTCTGGAGTTTTGGTGTAAAACAGAACCCAGGGGTGTTCTGCCCATCACTACTCAGCTCCAATAAATGCAATTCCCATGTTGAACTCAATTAGAGTTAGGCTTTTAAAATAAACGCTAACTGATACTCCTTTATTCTGAACATCCAATAAATTGGAACTGTGCAGGACCACTCCAAATGATATTTTTAGCTGCATACATTTCAGCAAGGATGAAATGAGATCTTTTAAGAGTGCATGAATAGAGTATTCATACCACTCCGACCTTGTTTTGAGATTTTCTCATTCATTAAAAGAAAAGTGAGCACTGATTCCAACTATCTTCTTTGCATTATAAAAAAACATCTATTTGAGCCAGAGGAATCGGTACATGCCTGTGAAAGTGAATACAACAACATGTTCTATAGTATCTGGGTGACCTGGATACACTTTAAGTTGAACAGAGGACACGACATATATTGCTGACTCAAAATGTATTGTGAATATAGTGTGTATGTATGTGTGTATATATATATATATATATATATATATATATATATATATATATATATATATATATATATATATATATATATATATATATATATATATATATATATATATATATATATATATATATGAGATGTACGGCATGTCATACATGCTTTTTATGTTACGTATGTAAGCTTTGACCTACAGTTGAAACATCCTAGTATTGTACTTCACATCCCCACATAGTTGTGGGTTTTTTTGGTTTGTTTGTTTATTCTTTTCATTTAGTCCCCAGTTTCCCTCATTTCTCATCCTCTTCCCATCCTTTTTTTTTTTCATCCCCCTACTATTGAGTCATGTTTTGACAACGCAAAGGTATAAGAGGTAAAGGACCATACAAAGGACATGTGAAGGAGCTCCCAAAAGAATTATGAGGGTGATAGAGTAATGCCCTGTACACACGGTCGGACATTGATCGGACATTCTGACAACAAAATCCGTGGATTTTTTTCCGATGGATGTTGGCTCAAACTTGTCTTGCATACACACAGTCACACAAAGTTGTCGGAAAATTTGTTCGTTCTAAACGCGGTGACGTAAAACACGTACGTCTCTTTATTTATTCTGAGCATGCGTGGCACTTTGTGCGTCGGATTTGTGTACACACGATCGGAATTTCCGACAACAGATTTTGTTGTCAGAAAATTTTATAGCCTGCTCTCAAACTTTGTGTGTCGGAAAATCCGATGGAAAATGTGTGATGGAGCCCACACACGGTCGGAATTTACGACAACAAGGTCCTATCACACATTTTCCGTCGGAAAATCCGACCGTGTGTACGGGGCATAACAGGCCTTTTCCTCCCTGAAGCTATGCAGAATGAGTGGTTGACCTTTGGTTGTAGCTAATGCCTGTTTATATATTTTTTTTTTGTCATATTTCAAAGATTTTGGACGTGTTATGACTATAAATTTGCAAATAATGATTATACGAAAAAAAAATGTATTTGCCAGTTGGCACACCCATAGTAGGGGTACCAGCAGAGCTCTATAACATGCCATCTGAGATATAGTACCAGCATGGCAAGTGGTAGCGTATGACTAGCTTTTCTACTGTTAAGGATCAGCTGCCTTGTTTGGGAAACAACAAATAATGGATAATTTAATTAGTTTCCTTATTTCATTATTTAAATGTCGTGTCTGATTGCTCATTCACTGTTTTATCTTGGCATGGCATATGGTAAGTTAAATCATAGCGGGCCACTGATTCCAAGACTATCACTTTACCACTGTATGTGTTGTAGAGACACTGGAGGTCTTGTGATTTCCACAATATAGATACCAATCATCTGACTGAGGGAATTCTCTTGGTGGATGGTGTAATTAAAAAAAGTAATTGAACGCAAATGAAGAATCCAGCTTTTGATTTCTGTTCTGGACAGGCGCCAATAAGAATATGATTACAGATTATGTTAACAATCCTGTGACAGAAAGGGGAGCAGAGACTTGCTAGCCTGTAATGACTTTCTCAATTTGCTTCATTTCAGATGCCAATGGTCCTGAAGCTTGGAAAACATCAGCACAGGTAAGGTGCGTTTTCTTTTTATAATCACTAAACTTTTGTTTTCATGAATAGATGCACAAAAATCCACAAATGGAGATGAAAATAAAGTGAAAGATACAAGTGAAATGTTTATTTCTTTTTCTTAATGTGATGTTCGCTTAACGGGTTCCAAAAGTCACTGGGGCTGGAATCAAATCACGCTGATGCCTATTTAACACCACTATGTTAACATATATGTACTTGCTGCAATAAGTGGATAGCTGAGGTCTGCTTCCAGATGTACTGTCTACAGGGAAAGTGCTGTGTGTGAATGGACTATGAGCATCCTAATCGACTCGCTCATGGTCCATTGAGAACTAAAAGCCATATGCCATGGTGTCACATGGTACTTGTAGTTTCCTCATTCACAGTCTCCTGTGAATGAATAATGCTGCTCTGAATGACATCAGGTGTAGGGAAAAGAGGATCTTTCGCCCACTGTCACAGGGATGGGGGGGATCGGGGGGCAGGTCTGGGGTATGTTACATGCTCCAAAAGGTGAACTTATCCTTAATACCTTGTAACTCCCATACTTTGCATTACACAGATATAATAATTAATGCACACCATTTACATCCTCTTCACCAAACTCCTGTTAAAATGTATGGTGGCTAATCCGCTTCTAACTTTTAGCTAGTTCAATTAAAGTGTTACTAAGCCCACAACAGTAAAAATATGTCTGTATATGCAGTAAAGCATGCTTGTTATACTCACTGTGCAACCTAAGGGGTTAATCCTCTGCATTGTGTGAAAAGGCTGTTTGATCCTGTCTCCTCTGATCCTTCCATTCTTCCACTGTCCCCAATATATTTTCTGGTAGTACAGAGCTAGGGGACAAGCTGCACATGTTCAGTTTGGTGTGTAGTGCATGTGATCAGCACAGGGCCAATCGGCACTGTCCAGACAGAGGGTCAGGGGCCCTGCAGCCTAATAGGACTGTCAGAGGACAGTGAAAACTCCTACAAGCTTTACCTAGACACCGATAGAAGTCACAAGACTTCTACATACTGCTGATGAGAAAAGGTATTTAGCAGTTTATATTTACTAAAATAATTGCATTTCCATGTTCTGTGTACTGCGGAAGACCGCATATAGTGAATGCAGGGTCCTGGGATTAGTAACACTTTAAGCTTTGACAAAAAAAAACCCAAAAAAAAACTGGAAGCTGATTGGTTTTCATGCGCAGCTGCACCAGACTTTGAACACACCAGTTTTAGTAATTTAAGCCCAATGCATACCTCCCAACTTTTTGAGACGGGAACGAGGGACACCTATTAGCAAAAGTATGTAGGCATAGGACACACCCCCTGCCACGCCCCCTTGAAGGACAATTCTACAAAAAAAATGATTAGTTAAACCCACAAGTGCTTTTTTTTTTTTTTTTTACCACTGCTATTCATTTATATTGGCTTTTGAAATTTACAATTGCAGCAATTTAGAAATTGGATGAAAGGTTTAGCACTGGGAAACATTGTTTTAAATGCATTTTATATAAAACTATATAGATCAGACCAAAATGAGGGACAAATAAGGAGGATAGAGGGGCTTTGTTCCAAATCAGGGACAGTCCCTCGAAATCGGGGACAGTTGGGAGCTATGCCAGTGGCACAGTGGAAAGGATTCCTCCATCCCCTTTGCTTGTGTGGATAAGGGAATACATTTGTTTGTTTTCCGATCAGCCCACTGACTGATTGGAAAAAAAGAGAAACAAAAAGTAACCTATGGCCAGCCTTATAATGGCAGTCAGGCAACATGCTTTTTTTTTTTAGAAAAAGAGGTCAGCAACGGTAGCTATCATGACAGGTGTCCCTTAATTGATATAGGATAGAGAATAAAAGGCCTACTTAGTTTTATATCCTCATTTAATTATCAGTGAACATATTGCTTTAGTCTTCATTTCCTGCTCTTTTCGCTATGTTTTTTATTTAATCAAAGTAAAGCGATTTCCTTCAGTGCCCTTTCCCAATACGCCACTTAACTCATTTTAGAAAACAATTGGTGAAGGAACAAAAAAAACAGATAGTAGCTGCTCTATCTAAAACTAAAAGAAAATGTTCTGGCTTTAGATATACTTTACAGGCATTATAAACTCTTTGTGTTTCTCATCTGTATAAGATGTGCATTAATAATGTAATTGTGTTGTGTCATTTGTTGCTTTACACACACAGCCTAAAGTAGAATAAATCTTCACATTCTGGTCAGTTTGTTTGTGTTCCAACATGTGGCATGATACTGCACCGGCTGATGCATGACCCCTGTCTGCAGTCTGAGAACTAACATTTCCTGTAAAGAAACAACATATCCCACAATCCCTTGGTCTCTCAATGTAGTGCTGGTTCATGTGAGAGATTACACAGTAACTAGATTTTAGACAGACACAGATAAAATAACAGAGAAATCACCATGCAGCTTTTCATCACATTAACACTCCCACATTTGTAGAGTAACAGGGGAAACAACCAGGCATAGATTTGGTTGCTGTAACCCAGAACTTAAGTTGCCAGATCCTTTAATGTATAGGAACAAGCTAGGTGAATGAATACATGGATGTGGTGAATCGATCAGTCATGACGGTACAAACTACAGCAGCAACATAGGAGTCCATCATACAGGGTAAGGCAAGTAAACGACTCAGGGAATATAACTAGACTAATACCTAGTTAACCACTTGCTGACCATGCTATAGCCGAATGATGGCTACAGCACGGTCGTCCAGTTCTGTGAAGGAGTCAATAGACGCTCTGCCAGAACCCCGCCCCCTGCGGCATGCATTGGGCACACTCTGTGACCGCTGTATCCTTCAGACACAGCTGATCACAGATCGGGGTAAAGGGCCAATCACAGCAGCCCTTTACCATGTGATCAGTTGTGTCGAATCACAGCTAATCGCATGTAAACAGATTTGCCGGTTATCGACAGTCCTTTCCTCCCACGCTGTGTCTGTGGAAGGAAAGGAGATCCATTAATCAGCAAGGCTGTCAGGACATCGTTCACACTGACAGTCAGGGCACTTATCATCCGTGCCCTGATTATCAATGCAGCCTAGCGGTGGCAATCAATGCAGCCTAATCGGTGCACGTGAGTGAAGAAAAAAGTGATGTTATAAAAAAAAAAAAACTAAAAGAAACTAAAAAATTTTTTAAAAACATTTTCTGTCTTTTGTTTAACAAAAAATGAAAAAAAAAAAAAAAACAGTGGTGATTAAATACCACCAAAAGAAAGCGCTCTTTGTGTGAAAAAAAATGATAAAAACTTCATATGGGTACAGTGTTGCATGACCGCTCAATTATCATTCAAAGTGTGACAGCGCTGAAAGCCGAAAATTGGCCTGGGCAGGAAGGGGTGAAAGTGCCCAGTAAGCAAGTGGTTAAAACAACAAAAACGTTTGAAAGTGCACCATGCAAGTCTGAAAAACCTAAGGCTGATTTCAGATGGGTAATACTCTCAATAGCGAAAACTTTTCAGTTGCAGCATCGCCAAGGCCAGCTGCAGAATCGCTAAGAGGCCACCAATTTGTCCCTGTGAAATTGCTCCCCCACTAGCTGAGGCAGCAAAATGTCAATCCCATTGCTAGCGATCGAGATTCAGCAGCTGCAGAGCGATTGATGCCATAGAGACAGGCGGCAAGTTTAACGATCCTCCCACTGGTGATTTGTTGCTAATGGCAGAATAGTGCATGTTATCATGTTTTAGCCAACCCTACTTTGCCTGATTTATTGGATCACCAGCAATAACAATGCATGAAATGGACTAAGTTGTAGACACAGTGATGAGAGGTTTTTGAGCATTCATCGGCATGCTGCCCTGAACCTAAGTTAAAGTGGTTGTAAAAGCAGAAGGTTTTTATTATCTTCATACATTCTATGTATCAAGATAAAAAAACCTTGTTTGTGTAGAAGCCCCCCTAATACTACCTGAGCCCCATCTCTGTCCAGTGATGCTGCACGAGTGCCTTGGCTGTGCGGGACTCTTCCTCCTGGTTGTCTGAGACACGGCAGCGGCACCATTAGCTCCCACTGCTGTCAATCAAAGTCAGTTAGCCAATCATGAGAAAAAGGGGTGGGCTGAACCATGCCTTTATGTCTGAATGGACACATGGAGCTGCGGCTCAGCTTGGCTGCCCCATAGCAAGATGCTTGCTGTGGGGGCACTCGGCAGGAGAGAGGGGCCAGGAACACCAAAGAGGGACCCGAGAAGAGGAGGATTCAGGAAAACCATTACACAGAGCAAGCAAGTATGACATGTTTATCAGGGCTTTTTTTTCTCAGACAATAGGTGCAGGAACTCCCCTTTTCCGAGTCACCCCTTTTCCCCTACCCACCTCCGAGCACCGTCCCTTGGTTTCATCCCCTACCCACCTCCCAGCACCACCCCTTTTAGACAATACAGAACCAAGTATCATTTTGTGGTGCCAAGTAGTTTGTATAGAATTTGGTAATGATATCAAGAAAAGCAGTAAAATAGATTCCCTTAAGCCAGCAACAATAGATCCCCCTAACAACAATGTACCACCCACAACAAAATCCCCCCCCCCCCCCCCCCCAGCAACAATAGACATCAACAAATCTCCGCACAGCCAGGATTAATCGACTCTCTGGCAGCCATCAACAATAAACCCCTCCCCCAGCAGTAGATCTTCAGCAACAACTGACCCCCCAGCAACATAAGATCCACCCCTAGCAACAATAGGTCCCCCACCAGCAACAATAGACCTCCTCACCAACAATAGACCCCCCTGCAAAAATAGATCCCCTCCAGCTAGAATAGATCCCCAGCAGTGAGCATCAATACCCTGCAGCACACCCCAGCACCCCTTGCCATTACATACAGTCAGTCCAGGAGGTGCCAGAACTGCGTTCCCGCTGAAAAAAAGCCCTGATGTTTATTATTTCTAAAGAAAAAAAAAAGAAGAGTCTTTAGTATCACTTTAATGCCCGTTGCACTGTCCAGCCATAACAGCTGCCAGCCGCTCATATAGATTAGGAGGATGCCAGCAGTGGGGCTGGGCTGTGCGCTTGTGCCCTCCAGTCGTAGCTAAACGCTAAAGCCTCAGGCAGTGGGGCTTAATGCCCATTGTACACAAAGGCCTTTAATTTTTTCCCTTGTTCCTTCTAAAAATGTATGAATGCTTACTTCTGGAGCTTGCTTGAAAATGAGCTGTGCCTGTGAAGCCCAAATAAGGGGGGAAAAAAAACGAAATGGCAGACGGTAATTCTCAGCAATTAGCATAATGTTATGAAACATGAGAGGAGGGAGGTTGTACTAAGGCAGCCTTGTAGTTTCTTATAGTCCTTGGGGATGAAATTTATGATCCCCCTTGAGATTAATCAAGTATTCAGGCCTGAAACATTCACTTTGTTTAATTAGGATACAGTGGAATATTCTTCCCTTCCAGCAAGAGCGCTTAATGTATAACCATATTAACGGAACATTTTCCTCTGTCGTTCGCTTTGGGGAACTTTAGCAAACTTATTTTGTTTTGGTAAATGTTAGTGGGCTAATGCGATCTATTTTAATGCTTTTTCTTTCAAATGGTACATTTACTTTTGCCCAAGGCTCCATGTACATTTATATGGGGGGAATAAATAGTCACTTGTATCTGTAAAATGTAGCAAATGTATTTAATACTGCATTCCCGGTTGTCATCGCATCATTAGCCACACAGTAGGTTTTCAGTAATGGCGGTGTGACCGATCTATAGATGTACAAAAATTCCTTTTGGACCACTTGTATTCATTGCAAAACCATGAAATGTATAACCTATTATGCCACCATAAGTACATGAAATATTTGTAACATTAACGCAACTCAAACTCTCTCAATCAACATTAAAGCGGTTCTTCAGTCTGCTAAAAAAAAATAAATAAAAGTCAGCAGCTACAACTATGGTAGCTGCTGACTTTTAAAAAAAAGGACACCTACCTGTCCAGAGATCCAGCTCTAACCTCATGCAAGCTGGTTGTTTGCCAGTCTTTAGGTCCCCAGCGCCGCCATTTTGTATTTAAGAAGCTGACTGTGACTCCCTGAAGCTTCCCACTCGGCTTCCCACTGCACTGCGCGATCCATGCTGCACTTTGTGAATAGACCTGCAGCCCCCTGGGACCTGTGACGTGTCCCAGGAGGTTATGGGCAGGAAGGGGGGGAACAAACTTCTGCTGGAATTGCCTAGGTCAGTGATGGCGAACCTTGGCACCTCAGATGTTTTGGAACGACATTCCCCATGACGCTCATGCACTCTGCAGTGTAGTTGAGCATCATGGGAAATGTAGTTCCAAAACATCTGGGGTACCAAGGTTCGCCATCACTGGCCTAGGTGTTCCCAGCAGGCGTGGGAGCAGGTATCTGCCAGAAATGGGAACCTGCTTTCCTCCTTGAAAAAAAATTTTTGGGGTTGGGGGGAGGATTAGACAAAGCAGAATTTCCCTATTAAGGTGAAGTCAACTTTTTAATCCTGATGCCGCTAGCACCAACATATTAATAGGAAGTTGTATTATATTTACTAGTTTTAAAAAAAATCGTATTCCACTTCTTCAGTTGCTTCCTGGTTTCTGGTCTAGGCCAAAATTATTTCATACATTCCAAAAGTCTTCATGGGCATTTTTTTTCTCATCTGTGTTGTCCGAGTATTGAAATCATGCGCTGGAAGCTTCTTGTGTACAGCAATACAGTTTACGTTCATGGAGGATTGCAGTACATATCTTTACATCATGGAGACAGGAAGAGAACAACAAACAAGTGCATTGAACAAAGATAGTCAATACATCCTGTTATATCATACAATACATACTATAATACTACAGCGCCACCTGCTGTATAGATCAGTATAATGCATACAGTATATAGGTCACAGTACTTTACATTACTTGCTGTTTTTTTCAACACCCCTTCTCAACAGCATGTGCTTTGTCAAATTATATTGAGCTTCTTCTGGATATAACGATGACTTTTCTTCAAAAAAAGCTTGGCGAGTGCAGTGGCAGTCATCTCCTCTGACGGGGCAGTATTGAATGTCAATAACAGCTTTCTCTTGAGTGTCCCTTGACGTCAATGTATTTGGTCCTAGGATTGACCCTTTCTGATTGTATACATCCCTGGTTGTCTTCAAAAATGGGAATTGGTTTTGACATGTCTACCCTAATGTCCACAAAAGGTTTACAAATCCATATCGCTTTTTGACATGCACGTGCTGCAATGTACTCTGCTTCAGTTGAAGATAGAGCGATAGCTGCTTGCTTTCGACTAGACCAATTTATGGTTACTTCCCGATATTTGAAGTTGAATCCACTTGTGGATTTGCGGTATGTGCAGTCCCTGGCCCAATCAGCATCCACATATCCGACCAGTTTTAGATCTGTTGATGCTGGTAACTGTATCTTCGTCTGAATTGTTCCTTTGAGGCACTGCTTCACTCTTTTTACTGCGTTCCAGTCACTCTGACAGGGAGCTGAAACTTTCCTGCAAAGTATGCCCACTGCTGTGGCTATGTCTGGTCTTGTCATAGTGGCAACATATAACAGCTTACCAATTGCTCTACGATACAGGTCATTCATGGGTAGCAAGTTTTCTGCTTCATTTCTCTTTAGATAGCCTAGTTCCATAAGAGTTTTCACTACCTTTGCATCTTGCATATGGAATTGTTCCAACATTTCAGAGATTTTCTGAGATTGGTTGAGAAGATAACTTCCATCTTCTCTCTCTATTTGGATTCCCAGATAGTAGCTAATGTTTCCTAGTTCTTTAATTTTAAAATTTTCTTTCAGCTTGTGAACTATCTGATTGAAATCCCCTTCTTGTTCTTGTTCAAAACAAGTTATAATAACCTAGATAAGGATGTATATCCGTCGTCTTGATTCCTGGAGTAGAGACGAGTCTGCTTTACTTCTTGAGACTCCCACTCTGGTAAGTACTTGGTTCACGTTCTCATTCCACATCCTTGCAGATTGCTTAAGACCATAGATGCTCTCCTGAAGTTTACACACAAGGTTGTCTCCTTGCTCAAACCCTGGTGGTTGCTCCATGTAGAGATCTTCCTTTCCTGTCTCCATATAGGAAAGCAGTTTAACATCTAGGGGTTTGACTTGTATGCCCTTCCTGGCTGCAACGCTAAAAAGCGCTCTGATGGTGGAGTGTTTTACGATAGGAGCGAATGTTTCATCGTAATCTTCACCAAATTTCTGGGCGTAACCCCCGGCAACTAGTCTGGTTTTGTATTTGTGGATATTCCCTTCTGCGTCTGACTTTACTTTGAAAGTCCTCTTACTTCCCTATAGTTTTGCGGTTACGAGGGAGCACTGTGAGTGTCCAGGTTTTATTTTCTTTAAGTGACTTGAATTATTCTTCTGCTGCCTTTCTCCATTTATTGCCTTCACATTTTGACAGTTTTTCTATGTCTTCCCAGGATGTTGGTTCAGGTATGCTGTGTTTTGACAGTGTATGACAGCTTGCAAGGTGGTATCCCCTTTGTAGTCCGAGTGGATCTTATGACTTCAGACAGCTCAGCAGGATCTGGTGGGGAACTTGATTTAGGCATTGTGAGTTCCATCTCTTGTTCTGACTCCTGCACATTTTTGCTTTGGTCAACCTTTTCTACTGGTTTGCTTGGCATTTTCACTTCACAGCTTTCAGGGATTGGGGTTTCTGATGATGGGCTCTCATCAAAATAAACACTATCGCTTATTGACACTTTGTCAGTCCTTTGGGTGTGGGATTCTGTAACCCTTTGCTCACTGTAGCCTACTAGAATGCCCTCTATGGCTCTGTTCTCTGGCCTGGATCGCTTTTCACTTGGAATATATGCATATGCGTTACATCCAAACACTCTGATGTGCCCTATGCTAGGCTTTGGTACATGCCACATTTCGAATGGAGTCCTTTTAATGGCTCTTGAGGGTAGTCTGTTCTGTATGTAGGTTGCAGTCATGACTGCTTCTCCCCAGTACTTGTGAGGTAGGCTGGCATCCAACAACATGCACCTGGCCATTTCTATAAGAGTGCGATTTTTCCTTTCTGCTACACTGTTTTGTTCAGGGGTGTATGGTGTGGTTGTCTGGTATACTATTCCTTGTCTCTTCAGGTATGAGGCCACTCCTTTGCTTATGTATTCTCCCCATATTATTCCTGGTTTCTGTTGGAATTTGTTGCTAGACATGGCAACGAACTCTTGAAGTTTCTCTGATGTTTTATTCTTGTTTCATCAGATAAGTGGTTGTGTACCTGAAATAATCATCAATGAAAGTCAGAAGATGCCTGTTCCCGTCTGACGTGGGAATTTTCGTTGAACCGCATAAGTTCCTGTGTATGAGCTGCAGGGGGTGGGTGGTTTTTCTTTGAGATGCCTGTGGAAGGGGAGCACGTGTGGCTTTTGCTTCAATACAGCACATGCATTTCATGAGCACTTTGTAAGGCGCTATTGTCAAATCTTCTGATAAACCTCTATAATGTCCTGTATAGTTTCTGGACTTCTGTACCCCAGCCGCCTGTGCCATAAGTGAATACATTTGCTATGTAGGTCATTAGAGACTATATTGGCTTGGTTGTCTGTAATGATGAGCCTGTATAGGTGATTATCCAGTTTTTCTTTTGCGAGGAAATGCTTATTGTGAATTATGCATTCATCACCCTGGAACTTAACTGTGAGACCGTTGTTTGCAAGACTTTTCACTGATAGAAGGCTGCCTTCTAGTTCTTGAATATACAGCACTTTCTTTACATTGATACTCTGCTTGCCTTGTGGTGTAATGCAGAAAATCAAACAATTGCCTCACATTTAACGCATACGTTGGCACCACATCCCTTAAATATTAAACTGCATAAAGAATAAAGAACTGGGACTTTAAAGGTGCAATGGATAACACACAGATTATATAAAATTTTTTATTTTATTTAGAAAAATTGGTAAAAACATATCAATATAAAAGAGTTTTGATTCAATGTAACAATACAGTTTCAAGTAGTGCAACTGAGGGATTGTTTCTCAACATGTTTCACCACATGCCATGGCTTCTTCAGAAGAATAGTATTTATCAGGCACTAAAGATAATAATACACACAGATTACAAAATGAACAAAAAATATATGTAGAACAAACAAATCAATCAAAATACAAATATAGAATAATACCACACATCTAATCTGCCAATGCGATACTGTAGCCAAGGAAATATATTTACCTGTATATAGATCTATCAAAAAATAATAATTGAATAAGAAATTGAATAAAAACTCTGGTATTTAAACCACATAAATCGGAAGGCGGGCCCCGCCAATGGATCATCTGCTGACCATAGAGAGTAAATAAGATCATGTTTTTAACTGGTGGAAAGAGGACCTAAAACAGGGATGGAAGGACAAATGAACGATATTTTTTATATTTATTATTTATTGAAAAAAAAAGAAAAAAAAAAGTGAATAAACATAAATTTTACCTGTGATGGAAAGACCAGACATCAAACCACCAATCAAAGCTATTTTTCTACATTGGTCAGTATCACCCCCAAAGAAACCCCAGAGGGGAGACAAAAACCTGGGAGGAAAAAGGATTGAAGTCAATCAAAAATATAGACCAAGAATGGCCCCTAAATGAGTATCCCAAGATTTACTTGATATAACATTAAATACCTGGACAGGGTTGTATGTGGAAATAGTAATAGCGTCCTCCTCCTCTCAGGCTGGCCCTCAATCTGAACCACCACCAGAGTGCTTAAATACCCTCCCCCTCTCCAAATTGGCGCCAAAGAATAGGGGAGGGGCGGACGCTGCAGGGGCGTCTACCATTAAGTAGTCGCACCGGAAGTGACACTTGAAACTAAATCAGGAAGAGAAATACATCAGTCAAATCAGCACCATCAGCGGTGCAGGGCGCACCGGAAGTGACACCAGGTGGCGCACCGGAAGTGATGAACATCACCTCTGGGGACTGTAAGCAGTGAAGTAAACATCCATAGAAGCCAAATAAGGCGTAATAAAAAATGAAAAAAGAAAAGTGCAAACGGACTAGATGGAAAAGCAACTACAGCCAATTATATGGACAAAGCCAGAATAATGGCTAAAAGGAGACGCATTGGTGCCAACTAGTGGAAACAAAAGTACCACTAAAATTGGCGTCCTGGGCATCCGTATGGTCAACTAATCCTAACGGGGGCCTCCTGTTGTGCAAGAAATATTAATAAAAATTTTAAATCTAGAACTCTAAAAAAAAAAAAAAAAAATATGTGTACCTTAATATTTTAAACTGGCAATAATGTATTTATAGCACTTTTTTTACATGGATACTCTGCTTGCCTTGTGGTGTAATGCAGTTCAGGAAGCCCTGGCCTTTACTTTCTGAAGTGATGCTTTTCCCGTTTACTAGGAAAACTTTGTCTTATGCACTGTAATCAATGTTTGTGAAGAAGGTCTCATCACTAGTCATGTGGCTTGTTGCACCCAAGTCTATGCACCAGCCACGTGGCTTGCTGCTCTGTGTCACTTTAAAGGTGCCACTCTATGATGAGACTTCAGTTTCCTTTTGTGGCTGCCTTGACTCTTTCTTTTGTGGATTCCTCTAGCTTTCGCTGCTTGGCTTTCCAGATAGAACATTCCTTTTTTAAATGACTGGTCCTTTTACAGCGAAAACAGGTTCTGCTTTCTTTGTTGTTAGGGATGCACCGAATGGGTTTTTTGGTGCCGAAACCGATACTGAAAATAAATCTTCCTTGATCCCGAAAACCGAAACTGATACCGAAACCACACCGATACCGAAAGTGACTGTTTTTAAAAATATTTTTATACAGGAGATGGTCAGCAACTGGGGACATGGTACAGGAGATGGTCAGAGACTGCAGAGATGGTACAGGAGATGGTCAGAGACTGAGGACATGGTACAGGAGATGGTCAGAGACTGGGGACATGGTCAGAGACTGTGGAAATGATACAAGAGATCAATGCAGCCTCACCAGTGCCCGTTAGATGCAGCCAGCCTGTGTCCCCAGTAGTGCAGCCAGTGTCCCCATTGCAGCCAGTGAAGGGAGAGGAGAGCCGCTGCCTGTTTGATTACAGCGCTGGGAACATCACAGCTTTCATTTTAATAGCTGTGTGTTACCCGCTGCATGCTGTCACATACAGCCCCTCCCCCGGACACTTTGATAGACAGATCACCCATCCCATTGGACGATTGATCTGTCTATCAAAGTGCCCAGACAAGGGGGAGGGGCTACATGTGACGGCGTGCGCAGCGGGGAACACACAGCTATTGAAATTAAAGCTGTGATGTTCTCGGCGCTGTAATCAAACAGGTGGCGGCTCTCCTCTCCTACGATATAGGAAGCCTCCCTAATAGGTGGCACCGGGGGCGGAGCCCCGCCCCATTCGGTATCTGCAAAAATTCTCTTTCGGCTTTTTGCAGAAAGGGCCATTTTCGGCCGATATGTTTCAGCGGCCGAAATTTCGGTGCATCCCTATTTGTTGTGCTTTGTGCCTTTTGTACATCTTAAAAGCTTTGTCATTATGGTACGTATTTTCTTACCTTCTGTCATATTCATCGATTAATTGGCTTTTGAAATAATTTAGCTTTAGTTCCTGCTCAGGTCTGGTTTCTAAAGTGTTAATAGGAGAGATATATATATATATATATATATAGATATAGAGATATATAGATATAGAGATATATAGATATAGATATATATATATATCTATCTCTATCTATCTCTATATATATATATATCTATCTCTATATATATATATATCTCTATATATATATATATATATATATATATATATATATATATATATATATATATATCTCTATATATATATATATATATATATATATCTCTATATATATATATATATATATCTCTATATATATATATATATATATATATATATATATCTATATATATATATATATATATATATATATCTATATATTGTCTCTGGAAGGCTGCAGAGGAGCAGGGCAACAATATGGTTAACTTTGATGTCCCCTTCGATGGCGTGTAGCTGCTCTATGATCTCTAGCATAGCTTTCACGTGGTCACACATTTGCTGGCCTTCTAGTCTCATCTTATAAAGCCTTCTTAATAGAAAGAGCTTACTGTTTAGACTTTAACGCCCATGCAGTTTTTTTAATGAAGTCCACATACCTTTGGCTGTTTTCTCTGTTCTGCTCTTATGTGGATAAGCTGGTTATCTTCCACTAGTAAGCTTATAATCCTTTTGCCTGTCTGTCTTTCCTGTCCCAATCCTCTGTCTCTCCATTTTTGGGTCTGCCTGTATTCAGCACTTGCCCCAAGTCATCCTTGTTCAGAAGCATTTCCAGTTTAAACTTCCACAGCTGATAAATGACATCGTTCAGGTATGCTACTGCAAACTTCACATCTGAACCGCTTGCCATCTTTCAGTAGCTTATATACAGTACTCACAGATTTGCAATATCCTCTACAGTGCCTGGATGCCTGGGTGCCTGGAGCCCATAGCCTTTTGTCAGAGTATTGGAATTATGCGCTGGAAGCTTTTTGTATACAGCAGTATGCTTTACTTTCATGGAGGATTGCAGTACATATCTTTACATCATGGAGACAGAGAACAACAAACAAGTGCACTGAACAAAGATAGGCAATACATCCTGTTATATCATAGAATACATACTATAACACTACAGTGCCTCCTACTGCATAGATAAGTATAATGCATACAGTAAAAAGTTCACAGTACTTTACATCACTTGCTGCTGTTCTGTCAACAATCTGCAGGATGGGAGGATGGACTTTCTCAGCTAAGCACACCCTTCTGCCTGCATGCCAGAGCTAAGGGCAGACAGATTTCAGGAAGTAAATGCTACATGCTGCCCTTACTCAAGATGGGCACAGGTAAAAATGCTGGTTCGGGAGGAGGGGGGGGGGGGGTGTTTTTTGAAGTGATTTCTCAACAAATTAAAGCATGGAGACTTGGATGGGTGAGTTTGCTCTGAATAATAAAAATGAATTAAATAGTGTTTTCAGGTTTGTGGTGCTCAAATACAATTTAGTACCGCTTTAACTTCCTGTAATTTTATATGCTCTAGAAATCAGGCTGGGCATGGGTGAGCCAGCAGTGTGAAACAGGCTGCCTCATTGCATTGCAATTTAAAATACATTTAATTACTTTTTTTTTTTTTTAATGTATGGGGTCTTTTTCGGCCTGTAATTCAGCTTTAGGAATTGTTAATGACTATAATATACTACATTTTGGTTAAAAGAACTCTGGGGAGCAAATCCTAGATTGAGCAGGCTGTGCAGAACTTGTGACTAGGACATTGCTTTCCTTTTTGTACGCTCTTAGTTGATCTCTGTCTGCACTCTAACCCTTATTTTCCCATGCTTCCTTAACATCATAACATTACCAGAGGCAAGACTGGCTAGAAGAGCTGTGATTGACTGGTGTGAAGAGTTATGTGGACAATGTTCTAGAAACGCTACAGATAAAATCTCTGACTCTTAAGGTGGCCATACCCTAAACAGCCTGAGTGTACAATCTACTTTAAATTAACCAAAAAGATGTAATAGGAGAACACACCCAAAAAATCTATTCAATGTGTATCAAATCAGGCAGGTCCTTGCACTACATATGATAATAGATCTCTAGCGCTTACCCTGGCAGGAGCCACTTGAGATAATGGGCTTCATCCCCACTGACACGCCTGTGCAACTTTAACGTAAGTACTGTATGCTACCACTCTATAATAGTGCACAGAAAATAGGCAACAAGCAACTTTCTATTAGATTAAATAGATGTCTACTAGTTAATGCATTGCCTAACTTTCCTTGCCATAATACAAGCAACTGAACATGTTTGATTAAGCTGGGAGGTACACTAACCTATAATATGGCACTAAACTAACTTTAATAAAGTTAAACCAAGTTTTATCTGCTATAAAAAACTGAGCAATATAACCACGTTAACCCAAAGAAATGTAATTGAGTGCACTCTGCACATACAGCCACATACAATGAGTGGGTGTATGCATTCCTGACAAAGGGGGAGGTGGCTATAGAGTACCTGGCACCTAATTATTAGGATTACCTGTCGTTGGGGCCCTTCTGTAAGGTGGTGCACGTGAAGCCGTGCAATGGATGGCTAAAAAGCAGTCTCTTTTGTATTAACTGAGGGCAGTAAGGAATTAAGCTTTGTAGTTTCACTTGCCACTCCTGGCATGCAACAGGTCCGCTCCCATACGCTTGGAGGTCAGTTGTCCCAGAAGTCTGTCCTTACAGCAATGGGTCTCCTCGGCTTTGGTCCCAAGAAACAGCAACTCTCTGTGGCTCAATCTCTCAGTTCCCTGAGTTCTCAGAACACAGCAGCGGGTCTACACACTCCTGTGCTGCTCGTCTCTTCTGTAGCTTTCCCTCTGGTGGAGTACTGGCAGGTCCAACAACAGGTCCACACTGCTCTGCTTCCATTTTGGCTCTCTGGTAGTTTGTGTCCTCCCTTGATTGCACTCTCCTTTTGGAACTATGGGTCCCATTAACCTCTCCCTTTAACTCTGATTTAATGCACACCTGCCTTGCTGCTATGAGGAGGGGGAGGGGGGCAGGAGCAAGTGAGGGATTTTATACAGAGAGACACTACTGCAGCACAGCGCTTAAAGAACAGCCCTCTCTGATGCTGACAGGGAGTGGGGTAGGAGAGTGGGTAGGAAAATTTACACCCAGCCCATAAATGCACCTCTTCCTGTCACCTGTGCACCAGTGGGTACAGAGCACTCTGCATACTCCTCATAGTAGCCTGATGGGGGGATGGAGAACAGCACAGCCAGCTACAGATCTAAAGGAAATTGTACAATCAGAATGTATAGTGTATGGCCACCTTTACTGTTAACCCTATGCAATCTGACAGAAATTTACAGTGGTGTGACCTTTCACCTTGTGAAGTTCTTACATGTGTTTTGTTTGTGCAGTGGTTGTATATGTATATACATGTATTGTTTCCATCATTTTACACAGTGTGTACTGTTTCTTTTTATCTCTTAAAACCTAGCTCCACGTTAATGCTCTTTAAATAGTTAAGTTGGCATGCTTTGTGGGAGCGCTGTGTAAACTGTACATGTAGTATACAGTGTGTGTTCTGGTAATGGGACTGGGACTTTCAGTCTTGCTACCAGAACAACCTAAGCACTGCTCAGCCATTCACAGGATTTTTTGTATTCTATGAATGAATACAAAGCCTCCTCTGACTGGCAGAGTCGTAGATCTTGATGTCATCCACCAGCCTCTCTGCCTCAGCGAATTAGAGGAAGCTTTGTAATCAGCCCAACTTTATTGTGTGCCGTGAATGGGACAGGAAGTCCTCATCCCGCTGCAGAAACACAGTGCTGTAAACCATATGTAGCTCAGGCTACATACAGTTGTTTATACAGCACTCCCAGTAAGCGTACCGGATAGTGAAGTAAATCATTTGTTTGAACCACCTTGGCCCAAATGAACTAAATAAAGGGTCATTCATTGTAGAGCTAGGTTTTAACATCTGTGCACTTCCCCTTGTAATGAAATTAATGAATATTTCCATTTATGTCAAGGTTTGAAATGGAGTGCATTCTGCAATGTACTGGCTACTTCTAAGGCTAGGTTCACACCTCTGCTTCCACTTCTTCATGCGTTTTTTGCAGTGTGTTTTTGATGCAATGCATTTTCATGCTTTTTTGGTTTTGGTCAGTGGCAAGCTATAAAAGGTTTAAGTGTCATTATAATAAGCGTATATGCATTAAAATTATGTCCATTTACTTTGGAATGCAAATGTGGAGGTGGACCCTGGTGTAGGCTCTTGGGATCTATGTCTGAACTCAGATTGCTCTGGCGAAAACTGTCTTGCAAACATGAGCTCCACTCTGAAAAATTGCTGCTGACCTCCTTCCTCTGCAACCCCTGCCTGCTAGTCTCACTCACCAGATGTCCTTGCCCTGGACGTCACAGAACTTATTCCACTTTGGACACTTGGTAGGCCCTAGATTCCGTAAATTACTGACATTTACTGAACTTCAGGAAAAATATGGTTTACCTCGCCAGGTGTTCTATGGATATCTGCAAATACGCCATTATGCCCAAACAATTACCCCAAATTTATATTTCTCAGCACATCCCCTTTCGAATGCATATTCTGGAGGGATCTGCACGTCGGGGCCTGATCTCAGACGTATATCAGCTACTTAATACATAATCCATACCAAACAGGGTTAAACATGCCTATATGCTCCGTTAGGAAAAGATGCTAGGTGAAGAACTCCCTGAGATGACGTAGGGGACAATCTGGTCCCAAATGGCTAAGAGCTCCTTTTGCACACTCTACAAGGAAAATACCTATAAAATCCTTTATTTCTGGTACCTGACTCCGGATGTGCTCCACGTCATCTACCCATCTAGTTCCGATCGATGCTGGCGGGACAGAGGTACCCTTTATCACATCTACTGGAGTTGCCCCCTGATAGTGCCCTTCTGGCAGTTAAGGCCCCTTTCACACGATCGGACCGTTCAGGTCCGCCTGTCAGTTTTGACGGCGGACCTGAACGGGAGCTCCATGTTAGTCTACGGAGCGTCGGATGTCAGCGGAGACATGTCCGCTGACATCCGACCCGATCCGCTGAAAAGCAGACGGATGGTCCTATGTCCAGGTCCGTCGCTGGCGGATCGGATCGGGTGAGATCTGATGAAAACGGACATGCTGTCTGTTTTCATCTGATCCCTCCATGGGCGGCAGCGGCGCATGACAAGCCCCTCCTCGCTCAGTGAGCAGAGAGGGACCTGTCATCCGCCGGCTCAGCGGAGATCAACGGACTGATCTCCCGTTGAACCGGTGGACCGAGGCGGACTCCGTAGAAACGGAGCCCGCCTCGTGTGAAAGGGTTTTACGCAGCGCTTACTGACCTGCCTCTTTGAGCTACCCATGATGACGAAATTCTTCCTGCTTGGTGTGTCATCACTACAAATTGCTAAACCATATAAGAAGCTACTCGGACACATCCATACCGCTGCACGCTGTCTGGTTGCCCTCAAATGGAAGCGGCGCTCCCCACCTTCCCAAGACGCTGTACACCAGAAAAAAGGATGTGGAGCTAATGGAAAAAATGACAGCTAGATTACAGAATAGGCTGGAGATGCATGATAGTGTTTGGGAGCTGTGGCATCTTCAGGAGGACCCGCCATGAGCTACTATGTTATTTCCCCATTTTTCCTTTACTTCCTTTTTTTTATTTTTTTTTCAATTCTTTCTCTCCCTCCCTTCCTTTTTTCTTTTTCTTTCTTACCTCTTACACCTCCTCTTATATCCCAAAAGCTTTAACCTAACTTATTCAAACCCCATCTATCGCCTAACAGTTCAAAGTATGGCCTAGCAGTGATATTGCACCATTTGCTAATATACTGTTTGTATTTGCTATATCCTTGTTTTAGTATTAATGGAGTTTCCTATGTTCAGTTTTTTGCTCTTTTCTCTGCTGAGATAACTAATGAAACTTATTTGAAATAAAAAAAAAATTATGTCCCAAAAAAAGTAACTATGTCGTCTGTACTGTACGCCTCTGACGCAATGTCTTGCCATGCTCCCCCACACTTGATGCGATCTTCATAGGTGTTGTCGGATGGGTCATAGAGGCGAGGTCTTGCCCCTCTAGCCGGTGTCAGCCATGCTGTGTGGCCCTCTCACTTCTTGGTTATGAGCAGACTGTAGAGTAGATGCCACTACTGTCTTGTTGTGCTATGAAATGTGTAAAAAAACACATGTACGTGACTTTTTGATGCACTTCTATTAAAGTTTAAACACTTCCCGATCGGCGACAGTATGGCACTCCTGCGCGAATCACCGTTACACTGCGGGAGCGTGCCCGCGGGTCGGGCAGACTCGATCTCCCCTGGTGACCTGCGATTGCCTTGTACACAGGCAGAATGGAGAACTGCCTATGTAAACAAGTAATTTCCCTGTTCTGCCTAGTGACACGACAAAGATCTTCTGTTCCCAGTGATCGGGAACAGTGATCTGTCATGTCACTGGTAGCCCACCCCCCCCTAGAACAAGCTGAGGGAACACACTTAACCCCTTGATCGCCCCCTAGTGTTAACCCCTTCCCTGCCAGTGACATTTATACATTAATTAGTGGCTATTTATAGCACTGATTGCTGTATAAATGTCACTGGTCCCAAAAAGTGTCAAAAGTGTCTGATCTGTCTGCCGCAATGTCGCAGTCCCACTAAAAATCGCAGATCGCCGTCAGTACTAAAAACCATTAAAAAAAAGTCCCTAAATCTATCCCCTATTTTTTAGACGTGATAACTTTTGCACAAACCAATCAATATATGCCTATTGCTATATATATAATTTTTTTACCAAAAATATGTAGAAGGTTAAACTGATGAATAAATTTTGTGTGTGTAAAAAAAAAAAAAAAAATTAAAGCGACTCGGTGCCATATCACAAAAAATGGCCTGGTCATTAGTGGGCAAATCCTTCCGGGGCTGAAGTGGTTAAGGACCCCAAATTGCACCATCCTACACCAAAAATAGTACACACAGTTCTTCCATAATTGCCCATAGGTATTCGTATCTTGTCGTGTGTTGTGCTTTGGTAAATGCGAAACAATTCGCACAGCTGTGAAAGGATCCTCACACACAGCAGTTTGAGTGTGCTTTGCAGAATGCCCCATAGTATACCGTATCGCTGCATGATCACAGGTTTTTATGACCCTCGGTTCCTGGTACTCAAACATTCTTATAGCCTGTGGCTTTAAAACTTTGTAAAATAAGCTCCTAAACCTTAAGGTCTCTGCTCAAGCTCCTGTAAGTCTATGCAGTGTTTCCTGCAATGGATGCTGGCTGGACAACTCCTCACATACTGTGTATATGCATAGAGAAAGGTCCCAGACACCTCACACCTAGCAAAGCTATTAGTAAACAGGTGAAAGCAGCCTCAGCCAGCTTCATCCAAAGCCACGCCTCCATGATTAAGGCCCCTGGGTGGGGTGAAACGTGTTGGGGGAGTGGCTTTGGATGAAGCCGGCTGAGGCTGCTTTCACCTGTTTACTAATGGCTTTGCTAGGTGTGCGGTGTTTGGGACCTTTCTCTATGCATATCCTTTGTAAAATAAGTACACAAATGAGCCAAAATTTCAGATTTTTATCTCTCTTACTTTAGTGGAAAGATCTCTTCTCCATTTTCCGCACACCCGATGCAACCATTGCTAGACAGTCCTGCTGTCTCTGGCTTTTGCTTAGAAATTCACCCAGAAGTAAAATTACATATTCTGGTAAAATGATCCCTTAATGTATATTAGGAAGCATCGACCATTTTTCTGTCCTCAAGTTAAGTCTACTAAATATATTCAGTTTTATAGCTCAAGACATCTTACTTTATTAATAAACTCTGGTATAAAATAATTATAGACCTCCGCATAGATTACATTTGAGCAGAAATATACAGTAAAGCAGTGCTTCCCAAGGGTTTATAGCGATGCCAGTATAATATCAAGAACATGGCTAAGGATCTGTGATTTGAAATGGTCATTTTTCTGAACTACTTAAAGGGAAACTATATTGGGTTTTCTATATCTCTTTCAGTTTTAAGATTCCCTTCCTACTATGTTTTGCATTAACGCACGCAGTTTTGCATTTTGAGGTGTGCTATGTTATGGCAGCAAATCCAAACCCCAAAAATATATCTGCATAATTTTTCTCAATGCAATATACCACAATGCACAGATAGTTCTTGTAGCACTGTTGCTTCTTTTCTCTATTGTCTGTGTGCGTTGGGGTGCCTCACAAAAATGTTATCATGAGTTTATTTTACCATGTGTTATCGCAGTGCATGTGTGGGAATGGGCCCTTACAATTTTCAGTGTAAGATACAACCCTAAAAGCACAAATCACAATGCAGGGGAGTTTTTTTGGAGTTGGTTACAAAAAAAAAAAAAAGAGACCAAAGTGCATACCTCCTAACTTTCTAAAATTGGAACGAGGGACACCCATTCGTAAAAAGATGTAGGCAGGAGACACACATCCTGCCACACCCCCTTAAAGGAGAATGATTAGAAAAAAAAAAGATTGGTTAAATCCAAAAGTGCTTTAATTTATTTATTATTTATTTATTTTTTTAAGCACTATTATTTTTTTTATATTAGCATTTTAAAATTTACAAATACAATAATTTAGAAACTGGATGAAGGGCTTAGCCCTGTAAAAAAAATGTTTGATTGATAAATAGTGCATTTTATATACAGCTATATAGATCAGACCAAAAAAACGGACAAATGAGAAGGAAAGTGGGACAGAGGAACTACAGTATGTTCCAAATGAGGGACAGTCCCTGGAAGCTATGCTCAGTGTAGTAGTGCAGATAGATTAAAATATACCACAAAACATTCATCAGTGCTCAGTGTGATTCATATACTGATGTAACATGGACTGAAACTGGTAACTGCTGCTGAATTTCTTCCTTTGTTACTGCTGTATTATAAACTGCAGTATGGATGGGGTTGAACTGAATATTCATTAATGCAGAAGTGCAGGAGCTTTTATTAAGGCGACCACTTTGCCGTGCTTGTCTTTGTAATGTCTCCAGTGCAGGGGGCAGCCATTTTGGTGGGGTTTGATTCAACCCTGGAGGGCGATGATTGGCTGATGCAACAGAGTGAGCAGTAGTGGTTCTGCAGGCTGAGAGGAAAAACATGTGAGGACTGTTTACAAGAAAAGACTGAGCTGCTACTGGCTGAACAGATCCCGGCCATAGCTGACCACAAACAAGTGAGAATCCTGAGAAGCAAACAGACCAAGGACCTTCTCCATGGGAGGGTGTGAGGTTGTGATTTGGAAGCCTGGTGAGATCAGACTGTACTAGAGAGGGCTCCTACTGCTTGTGAAGAAGGAAAGGAGGGACTGTCTTTGCAGGATTGAAAGAGAGACAGTACAGCAATCCTATCCCTATTCCTATCCCTGTCTGAGAATTTGAACTGAACCAGAGCACATATCTGGAGTCCCAGAAGGGGGTGCCCTAGGTCTAGTAAGAGAGTAACCTTGCGCAAGTTAATCTGTTGACTGCTGGTAACTGTTGTGCTTTCTTCAAGGGCTCCAACTTTGCTGGCCAATGATTTTCTTTTTTTCTCATCAGTCAGTAGGATAAAACTGGGACTGTGATAGCAAGTTACGACTTTCTTTATGTAAATGCAGTTCAGTTTTGTTACTGTAAGTCAGAGTACTGCAGGTGTTTAACCATATCTCTTTGAGTAACATTATTGGTGCCGATTCACACTGCCATGACTTGTAATGCGACTTGAGAGTTAAAAGTTGTATAACAAGTCACACCCCATTAATGGCAATGGAACCGTTCTAATCGGTGTGACTCAAATTACAGCGACTTAGAAAGAGGTTCCTGCACTACTTTGGGGCGAATTCATCGCAACTTGCATTGACTTCTGTTAATGAAGTCACAAGCAAGCCGCAATGAAGTCGTGCAGGATACTTGGAACCCAGAGAGAGAGGGAGGTTGAGAGAGAGAGAGAGAGGTTGAGAGAGAGGGAGAGGTTGGGAGAGAGGGAGAGGGAGGTTGAGAGACCCTAGAGCAGGGGTCTCAAACTGGCGGCCCTCCAGCTGTTGCAAAACTACAAGTACCATCATGCCTCTGCTGTGGGAGTCATGCTTGTAATGGTCAGCCTTGCAATGCCTCATGGGACTTAGTTTCAAAACAGCTGGAGGGCCGCCAGTTTGAGACCCCTGCCCTAGAGAGTAAAATGGCGGTTGCTGCAATATTTTATGTCACATTGTGTTTGCACAGCAGTCTTTTCAAAGGCAATATTTTTGGAATAAAAATACACTTTAATGAATTGAAAAAAAAAAAACTAAACAGTAAAGTTGACCCATTTATTCTTTAGTAGGGGATTTTCTTGTAGAACAGAACAAAACAATATATGTGTGCATTCATTTCCTAAACACAGAAACACAGTTCAATCCTATGTGGCACCATTTCAAATGTATTTGAACACACGTTTTTTTTTTTCAGCATAGAAATGGATTTATTTTTTATAGAATGATCTTTTGGCCAAGAGAGAGTTTTTATATGCAAGTCTGTTCAGAAGTCTGGAGTAGATTTATGTCAGATCAAAGTAATGTGCCAGCATCTGTGCAGTGTTATAGCCCATCTAGTCTAGCATGCATTTGGAGTGTGTGTATGTGTGTGTGTGTGTGTGTGTGTGTATATATATATATATATATATATATATATATATATATATATATATATATATATATATATATATATATATATATATATATATATATATATATATATATATATATAATATATTTTAGAGATCGTCACTCTACTATAAGTTGAGGATCTGAAACCTCCAGTAATCTGACTGTGTGGTGCATTACTGAATATCTATAGATAGAGGAAGTCTGACAATTCCTTATATGGGTGTAATGTTTTTATCTTAAAACATAGTTGCCAAAGAGAAGGTATCATTAATTTTATATTGATTAGTGCTGCACAGTTAAATATGACTGCTGCTATTTTGCAGCACTAGACGTTATCAGTGAAATATATTTAAGTCCATAAATTTGGTGAATATTTCCTGACACCGTAGAAATCAAGGGCTATTTCTTCTGTATATCTTCAGGGGCAGGGGCGGACTGACCATTGAGCCACTCGGGCACTGCCCGAGGGCCCTGGGCCACTAGGGGGCCCCATCAGGGTTGCCAGCCTCAGTAAAACCAGGGACAGTATGTATAAATCTGTGTTTTTTTTACATCTGTCTGTGTATACTGTGTGTACATGTCTGTGTATACTGTGTGATTGTATACTGTGTGGTCCCATAATCTCTGATTGCCTGGGGGCCCCTTGAGTTATCAGTCCGCCCCTGTTCAGGGGTAAATGAGTTTGATTTTAATAGAATTATTGGGATTTACTAAGCTAAGTTGCACATTAAACTGTTAATTAACTTTGCATTGTGTTTAATAAGGAGATAATGTTGACCGTGCCAGCAATGAAGGAGTTACGCCTTGCCAATAAGGATAATGCATCTGGTTTGCTGACAACAGTGGAGATTTAAGTTTTGTGTGAGGCCCTTTTAGTTCTGTTAATTATGCAGAAAGTAGCCGAGTTTTTCATTTAAGATAACTTAGGTCTGGATTGTTTTCATAAATTGATTACATTGCTGTAGAAGATGTTGATCAATACGTTAAGCTGCTTCATCATGGATTGCAGTTTGACATTAATGAGATCAGTAGCGGAGCACAGCGGATGGGGCTTTGATTAACCCCACAGGAGGATGTACAGTCTGCAAGTGGCCTCTGTATCTGGAGGGAAATCGATCAAAGGGGAAGGGCTCTGGCTGCGCAAAATGTATGTTTAGTGGTTTGTAGGCTAGTCCTTCTGATCAAAGCCAGGGGTGGTTGTTCAGTTATCTGTGCCCTTGATATAATAATAATGACTTGCTCCAGACAACCCTTTCTCCCATCAACATAATTGCTTAAGTAGGGGTCCCTCGGGAAGAGCCAATATCTTCTTTTAGACATTTTTCTCCCTCTAATAGGTGTGGGAATCTTGGGAACATTCCACTAATAATTAAACTACATGTCCCCTCATGCATTGTAGCAAGCCAATTGGGTGTCACTGATAGTTATTTTCATCACTCAAGACTCATGATTGTTTCCGCTCATCTGACAGTGTGCTCACTGTGAACTATAACGGCTATTTTACACCAATGATTTTGTAGCAGAGATTTTATAGCGGCTACAGAATCTCATTAGCCTTTATGTTGCTGGTAAAAAATGAATTGCAGGCTGTGAAAGCTTTGAGTTACAGTGATGTCAGCGATTTGTAGGTCAGTCGCTCAACAAATAACTTTTTGCAGCATTTTAAGATATCCAAATAGTCGCCTGCTTCAGTAGCTACTCTAGTCCAATGCAGCTGCTGCTGACTGTGGAACCCAAGGGATTTGCAGCTGCATAGATGATTATTGCATTCAATTACAGGAGCAACTGTATGGCTAGCTACAAATATTCATACAAGATAAAGATCTGTAATTGCTACAGATGTCTAGTTTCTGTGATACAAGCCTAAGGTTGGCCATGCGTACTATTTTTTTTGTAGATGTACCAAAACCATGTAATATGAGGTCATACGTAAACACTTTAAATTTGTATGCAATCAGGCAGGCCCTTCTACTATAGCCCTTGCCCTTGTAGGTAAATCTAAAGGAAATTAAATAAGAAAATGTTATAATGTATGGCCAGCTTAAAGAAGTACAGCCAAAGCTTGTTTGGCTGAACTTCTCCTGTGGATCACAGGAGTGCAGTTCGTTCTGCACTCCTGTGACCCTTTTTCAGCAGACAGCGGGCTGATGTCACAGAGCTGATCCAGGCTCGGGCAAGATTACGACAATAAAGTCAGGATCCACCTACATGCCTGGACCGGCACCCGGCTCAGCCTCTCAGTGAGCCACTGAGAACCTGAGTTGGCCACCCTCTCCACAGCCGAGCACTTCAGTGAGTGAGGGGGTCAGAGCAGAGAGCGGTGACTGACATGCACCACCTCTCTACTCAGGGAGCCCTGAGAACCAAGCGATCGGTGGCGTTTGATTACTTAGTTCTCATTGTTAAAGCTGGACAGCATCAGACCGATGCTGCATTTACCTAGGTAAATATGATTCTGCAAAAACAACAAACCTCATACTTTTCTTAAGTGATGAGTAAACTCATCTGCTTGGACATGCTGCACCATGGCAAGAGAGAGACTTACCATATGTGATAGATAAATTCTCAGTAGCAAACAAGTATTATTATTATTATTCAGGATTTATATAGCGCCAACAGTTTACGCAGCGCTTTACAATATAAAAGGGAGACAATACAGTTATAATACAATACAATACAATAGGATTAAGAGGAGGGCCCTGCTCAGAAGAGCTTACAATCTAATAGGGTGGGGCAGGTGGTACAAAAGGTTGTAACTGTGGGGAATGAGCTGGTGGAAGTGTTAGGAAATTAGCTGGAGACGTGATAGGCTTTCCTGAAGAGATGAGTTGCCAACCTACATTGACATTTCTCCACATTTATATTTGTGACGGAACTGGGCACTGATGAGGCTGCACTGATAAGCAATAAAAAAAAAAAAATTGTTGCGCTGGGAGCATATAATCTCTTAAATTAAAATTAGTATTAAACAGCTATCGGAATTTGCATAAAAATGGTCCAACATGAACCCAAAATATATTGCTGGCACAGACTCAACTGGCAAAAACCTATAAATGTAATCTACTTTTTAAAGTCCAAAGTAAGCCACAGGGATGTATCTTGAGGTATCAAATAAGTGAAGAGACCGCCACCATCACCCAAACACACTGCCTCTTACCCATAGGTAGATATTAACAAGCATGGATATAAATCACTGACAGCTCCTCAGCAGCACGGGGATGACTCGATATCTCCTTCACAGTCTCAATACCCAGTTAAGAGAGAAAAAGAGACTCCTCATAGTGCAGACATTCATATGATAGTTTATTGATAAAAAGCTAAAAGGTTTTGCACTCATTTCAGTAGGTTAATCTAAGCATTGTAGGAAACGTCCAGCGTTTCCAACCCTCAAAACGGCCACCACGTCCCAGAATGCAAGTCGCGTCACATGTTTCCAACTCCTCTTACGTGTTTTGCCATCTATGATGTCGTCAGGGGCGTGGCTTGACATGCGCTATGCTTGGTGTATATATATATATATATATATATATATATATATATATATATATATATATATATATATATATATATATATATATATATATATATATATATATATATATATATATATATATATATATATGGGGTGGCTTATTAGTGGGTGGGCATTACCTGCGTTCCAACGTCAGGAAGCAAATAGAAAATCTACTGAGTTCCAACAACAGGAAACAGGATATACGTATGCACTCCATCGACAGGAAGCATCAATACTTATAGTAAATCTTAAGCAACCAAGCCAGGAAGCAGCGCCATCTTGTGGTAAAAAAATATATTACCAAAATAAACAATCACATTACAACATTTATACACAATTCAATACATATTACGAAAACATGGATAAAACTTAAATTAAAGCTTTAAATTAAAAATGTTTAGAAGGAGACAATAGGGTAAAAGACAAAAACTGATTAGCTATTATTAATGAATTAATTAATATCCTACTCTATGTTCATACCATGTGGGGGCATAGCACCTAACCTGGTAAATCCACTTAGTTTCTAGATGTGATACCTCTTGCACCACATTACTACCTCTCCAGTTACTAGTAAATCTATCGATCCTAGATTGTAAGCTCTAGTGAGCAGGGCCCTCTGATTCCTCTTGTACCAAATTGTAATGTAACGGTAATGTCTGCTTTCATTTTGTTAAGCGATGCGCAAACTGTTGGCGCTATATAAACCCTGTATGATAATAATACCTATAAACACAATACCACTAGGTTCTTGATTATGACACAGGTCATAATGCTTAAACTGTGCTTAGGAAACCCTTTTTTTATATTGGCCACATGTTCACTTAATCGCACGTGTAGCATCTGTATCGTACGAACAATATATTGAAACCCACATGGGCACCAGACAATGTACACGACATTCCTAGTTGTACAGGTAATAAAGGGTTTAATGGGGAACTCCTCATTGGTGGAAGAGGACTAAAATGACTCTGTCCTTCTGCGCATATGAGAGTTAATTTTACATATGGGACACTTCCTGCAAGGGAAGAAGCCCCCATATTCTGAAAAAACACAAGTTTCTTCAGGGGTTTGGATAATATTGGGTGCTACCTGCAACCTTAGTGGGGGGGACCCCTCTGAACACTACACAAGGTCTCTCGGGAAGATGAGGTCCCAGAATTTGATCATTGCAGAGTACGCCCCAGTGTTTGCTCATTATTTTCTTAACAGAAAAATGTTGGTTGGAATAGGTGGTAAGGAGGGCAAACGTAAGAGTCATCCTGATCCCTAATCCTAGGGGCTAGCAGGTAATTTCTGACCCTCTCGTCAGCACTTTTGATAGCATCCTCCAATTCTGATAGCTGGTAACCCTTCTCAAGGAATTTCAACTTGAGAGAAGAGGCCACCGGGAGAAAGTCACTCCTATTGGTGTAATTTCTCTTAAGTCTTAAGAATTGGCTCTTGGGCACCGACCTTAACCAGGCTGCATGGTGACAGCTGTTGGTGTTAATAAAGCCATTTCTGTTGGTTCCTTTGAAATGGGTGGATGTAGAGCTATCACCATCCACAGCCTTGATGTTAATATCCAAAAAGTGAATGTCCGACTTACTAGCCTCATGTTTTAAGATTATACCTTTATCATTGGCATTCAGTTCGGCCATATGCAGGTCAAGCGATTCAAAGTCGCTGTCCCATAGGAGGAGGATGTTGTCTATATACCTTTTCCAGAGAATCAACTCCGGTCTAGGCCTCTGATAGACATCCTCCTCCCACTTGGCCATAAAGAGATTGGTAATGCTTGGGGCAAACTTATCCCCCATGGCCACACCTCTATTCTGTAAAAAATTAAGTGCCAGCGAACCAAAAATAATTATGGCCCATTACAAAATCCAAGAGCCTTAATAAAAATTCTCTGTGAACATCCAACAGGTCATTTGAGCTGAAAAAATGATCCACAGCCTCACAGCCATGCTGATGCGAAAGGATGTATAGAGAGACGTTCTCTGCCGTAGCCAGTATGCAACTCTCCTTCCATTTGATAGTTTTTAGGATGTTAAAAACCTGAGTGGAATCAAAGAAAGGAAGGAGTATGGGCTACCAAGGGCTGCAAGAAGTGGTCTATATATCTACCGACTCTAGAGGTGATGGAGTTGATACCACTCAGAATAGGTCTTCCAGGAACATGCACTGGATCCTTGTGAACCTTTGGCAGGTAATAGATCACAGGAACCCTAGGTGCACTGCACTGATGAGCACTGATAAGCTGCACTGGTGGCCACTGATGGCCAATGATGGGCTGCACTGATGTGCTTTATGTTAATATTATTAAAGTTATTTATTTTTGGAACGGAATTCTTCATAAAACATTTAACAGCGTAATTTCATGAGATAATTTACGAGGGCGTGTTTAGGGGCGGGGCAGGTTAAGGGTTGGGTGGGGCAACTGGTGGCGAGCAACTCTTAAGTCCTTATTAGTGGCTCAGGACTTGAAATTTTGAGCCCTGGCGTAAAGGGTTAATTGCTTAATTGATTTAACCTAGTGACAATCAATCACTCTCAGGCTGTTGGCACCTAGGTTTGGGTCCCGCAAGCTGGAAAATCTTTGTGCAGAGTGCAGCTGAGGGTGGCATTGTTACACGGTGGCCAGTCCTTTGTCACAATGTGGTGAGGAGGGCAGGGATCTGATATCCGCATTCATCACACTTTTGACCATTGTCATTGGGACAGAAAGCAATGGAGAATTCAAAATGTTACAGTTGTCAACCAAACGGGGGGCAGGAAGAAATCTTCCAATGGGGACACTTTTTTTCTGGTAACAATTGTCTTGGAGAAATGTCCTCTCGCTTATCTGTGTTCCTGCAAAATGTAAACATCCACTCTTCTTTCCAAAACAAAAAAAATAAATCTACCTCTTCTGCCTATTTGTCTTTTATTCTAGAAGCCTGTTTAGGAGGCTGATGGTGAGTGTTTTGCATGGTGGAATGTTCAGTGTAACTGCTACCCAATTTTTGGAAGGCCGGAGAATGTATTCAGTTCTTTCTCCATAGTGTTAAAGAAATTCTGCCTGCTTACTGTGAACACCTCATTTTGGAGGCTACAAGGCCAGGTCATCTCTCATATGCTCCA
Source organism: Aquarana catesbeiana (assembly GCF_042186555.1). Classification (NCBI taxonomy): domain Eukaryota; kingdom Metazoa; phylum Chordata; class Amphibia; order Anura; family Ranidae; genus Aquarana; species Aquarana catesbeiana. The sequence goes on from NC_133333.1 coordinate 239,251,578, forward strand.
GAAGCAAAACTTATGGTGGTGGTAAGGAGATCAGTGCCCAAGAAGATAATCAATAGGGAAAAAATGCCTGGTCCCTGGGACAGTATATAAGCTTAGCTCATAGAGGAAACTGTAGTGTAGTGCTCAACCCTGGAGGGTCCGGTGAGAATATGCCCAGGTCTTCCTTGCTAATACAAAGGCCACCTGCCACAGTCACAGTTCCATGCACACTGACAACTCCAGCTCTGTCTATATGATGTCTTTTTTGCAGATTTATTACAGCAAGCAGGAGAGAGGGATAGGATGCAGGATACTCCAAAACGTCAGGAGATCTTAGCAGGAGGACAAACTTTAGAAAAAAATAATTTTGGAACAGCCTTTGCTGGGGGTAGGAGGGAATGGTCTGCTAATCTGGAACTCTATGCAGTTGGTTTACTAAAACTGGTGCATGCAGAAAGTTGCAGCTGTGCATAGTAACCAATCAGATTCTGGGTTTTATTGTCAAAGTTTAATTGAACAAACTGAAGTTAGAAGCTGATTGGATACTATGTACAACTGCACCAGATTTTGTGTACACCCGTTTTAGTAAATGTCTCCCTATGTGAGCAGTCCCAGCCCTTACAGCAACCTCTGTCCTTTACATACCCAAGCACATGCACACCTGGGATCCATAATCTGTGTCTTGCTTGCAAAGTCTATTGGCAGCTGTCTGCCACTCGGCCTCCACATGACACTCTCCAGACCAGTCTACTCAGTGATACTCGGCAATGTCTCACAATCAAATCTGCTTCAGGTCTTTAGCCAAGCACATGCTGAGGCCAAAACAGCAACTCCAATACACCGATTGCAGGAAAAGAACAATCTGAATAGGCCTCTCAAATATTTATCACCCCCCCAGCCACCTTCTGGGTACCCCTTCAGAGACTGGCTGAGGTCTGATAAATATTCATAACTTAGTGGTTAGCCCTCCTACTCTATTTGTTGGAAGGCCCTTCCAGAGGCAGATAGAGCAATCAACCACTAAACTTATGGAGACCTGACCAGACCTAGAAGATAGATTGCTGTACCCCTGAGTATAGCAGAATTAAAAACTAACTTTAGCCTAACTAGGGAAAGGCGCTACAGTAGGATGGCTTAGGAAGAGTTGTTTGGAATCAAGACTGAGGAGTAAGGTAATTGATGCACAATTGAAATACAAATTTGTCCTGAAGTTGGGCTTTAATACTCACTGCTCTGCTTCCTGGCCCACCATTTTCTGCTGTGGTAAAGAAAAATGGCTGCTGAAGACACTTCAGAATCACAAATTTCCATGAAAGTCAGAAGCCTGGTCCTAAGCTGCGGTCAGTGTTTCGATCATCTGGTCCCTATGTCATTGTGTCCTCCTAATGATGTTGGAATCTGGATGGCAGAAGGAATCATGATGCAGCAGGGGCTGGGAAATTGACTTCTGGAAGTGTCAGATTCTGCTGGCTAAAAAAATCTGCGGAATCCGACATTTCTGGTCAATTTCCCAGTCCCCTGCTGCATGCTGTTGTTCCTCCCGCCATCCAGTTTCCAATACCATTAGCGATTCTAATAAATGTTGTTTTCTTTGCAAGGGACCAGTTATTTTAGTGACAAGTTTGCTTTAATGTTATTGTGACGGAACTGTTTGGCACCCCACTTGGGTGCTTCCTTCTGCCCACCATTCTGAGCAGATGAGAGGTAATACCAGCCAAGCATCGTACACAGACAAGATGATAAGGAAAAGCACCAAAGAAATTACTCTTTATTGAACAGAAATACAAGTTTTTTTATAGAGTTGAAAATTAGGTCACTCACCACATGAAAAAAAAAAATATATATATTTACCCAAAACATCACACAATGGTTTACATAATGAGGTAGAGCTGACAAAAGGTTTAACCCCATCATAGGGAACTTCAAGAGTTAGTCAAATTAGCCAACAGAAAGAAACAATAGGTGAACGGTAATAAACAACTAGATAATGCTTTGATTAATCAGGAAGCCCAGACTGTCCAACAATAGTATTCCAGAAGATCCAGGGCTGTCCAAATCCCATTAACCAGCTTTCTTTTCACATACAGTGCATCCGGAAAGTATTCAGTGCTTAACTTTTTCCACATTTCATTATGTTACAGCCTTATTTCAAAATGAATTAAATTCATCATTTTCCTCCAAATTCTACAAACGATACCCCATAATGACAACGTGAAAGAAGTTTGTTGGAAATCTTTGCAAATTCATTAAAAATAGAAAATGAAAAAAAATCACACGTACATAAGTATTCACAGATGTTTCTACAACTAGATTGGAGTCCACCTGTGGTAAATTCAGTTACTTGGACGTGATTTTGAAAGGCACACCCCTGTATATATAAGGTCCCACAGTTAACAGTGCATGTCAGAGCACAAACCAAGCCATGAAGCCCAAGGAATTCTCTGTAGACCTCCGAGACAGGATTGTATTAAGGCACAGGTCGAGGGAAGGGTACAGAAAAAATTCTGCAGCCTTGAAGGTCCCAATGAGCACAGTGGCCTCCATCATCTGTAAATGGAAGAAGTTTGGAACCAACAGAACTTTCCCAAGAGCGGGCCGCCTGGCCAAACAGAGCAATTGGTGAAGAAGGGCCTTAGTCAGGGAGGTGACCAAGAACCCGATGGTCACTCTGACCAAGCTCCAGCATTTCTCTGTGGAGAGAGGAGAACCTTCCAGAAGAACAACCATCTCTGCAGCACTCCACCAATCAGGCCTGTATGGTAGAGTGGTCAGACGGACGCCACTCCTCAGTAAAAGGCACATCATGACAACCTGCCTGGAATTTGCACCTGAAGGACTCTCAGACCATGAGAAACAAAATTCTCTGGTCTAAAGAAGCAAAGATTGAACTCTTAGGCCTGAATGGCAAGCATCATGTCTGGAGGAAACCAGGCATCTCTCATCACCTGGCCAATACCATCCCTACAGTGAAGCATGGTGGTCTCAGCATCATGCTGTGGGGATCTTTTTCAGCGGCAGAAACTGGGAGACTAGTCAGGATTGAAGGAAAGATGAATGCAGCAATGTACAGAGACCTCCTTGATGAAAACCTGCTCCAGAGTGCTCTGAACCTCAGACTGGGACAAAGTTTCATCTTCCAACAGGACAACGACCCTAAGCACACAGCCAATATAACAAAGGAGTGGCTATGGGATAACTCTGTGAATGTCCTTGAGTGGCCCAGCCAGAGCCCAGACTTGAACCTGATTGAGAGATCTGAAAATGGCTGTGCACCAATGCTCCCATTCCTACCTCATGTAGCTTGAGAGGTCCTGCAAAGAAGAATGGGAGAAGCTGCCCAAAAATAGGTGTGCCAAGCTTGTAGCATCATATTTAAAAAGACTTGAGGCTGTAATTGGTGCCAAAGGTGCTTCAGCAAAGTATTGAGCAAAGGCTGTGAATACTTATGTACATGGGATTTTTTTAATAAATTTGCAAAGATTTCAAACTTCTTTCATGATGTTGTTATGGGGTATTGTTTGTAGAATTTTGATGAAAAGAATGAATATAATCCATTTAGGAATAAGGCTGTAACGTAACAAAATTTAGAAAAAGTGAAGTGCTGTGAATACTTTCCTGGATGCCCTGTACGTTTTGCTTACTGAGTTTTAAGTTGGCAGAGACCATCATGGCTTCCTTGACTGTTAAATGTAATAATGTCCTCTTGCAATATATAAAAAAGACCTCTTCCTAAATGCGTGTAGCTCCCACGTATGCCAGGGCCCATAGTCAGTAGGCAAGAAGCTAGGCTGCAGTCCCCTCAAAGTCCTTATCCTGGTTGGATCTGTCACAGTTATGTTTAAATAAAGGAACGTTGTATGTAGATTGTTCTAAAAGTGAACCTGTCAGGATATCCATTACCTGTCACAGCTGTGGTTGACATTGCCTGTCCTTCAAAAGCTTGCTGCTTCTGAATCGTGCATCTCAATTCCATGCTGTTTTGTGCTCTGCCCTGGAAATAACTCTGCTTCCTCACAGTGACTGTTTCCAGCAGTAAAAACAAGTGAGTGTTAGATGTAACAGCTCCTTAAGAGGAGCATAGGCAGGCTGCCATTGTTTTGGATACACAGCATTTTAAAATGCATTTGTTGTGCTGCGGGTCACATGTGATGTTAAAGAGTAATTAACAAAATGAGTGACAGTTCTGTATATAGCTGCAAATACCTGGGGAAGTCGCGGGTGTCTGTCAGGGGGAGAATAAAGCAGTACTATTATGCTAAATATAATTAGCGTCACATTATTCTGGCAGATATAGTGATGTTAGGTGGCACTGAAACCTGTTAAAGCAGAAATGGGGGGGAAAAAAAATCATTAAATCTTAAAGCAGTAAAGATTTGTTTTGTGAACAACACACTCCTCAGCAAGGCGTGAAGGAATTTTTTTGAAATCGCCTACTGGTGGTGTCAAATCACATTATCTTTACATATCCTAAATCCGGGGAAAACACAGTTCTCCTTTCCAGTCACGCTCTGAGTGGGGAAGCCAGAAAACTTGGCAGTACCATGAGGATGAGATTTTTTACCGTCCTAAAGGCTTTTGGATATTTTCTAAATGTAGCTTGGACTGGAATATGTGCTTATGTGCATTTCTGCCGTACAAGCAAGTAACTGAATGGTACTGTAAAAGCATCTGGAAATGGCTAGAAACTTTAGACTAATGTCATGGACATTAGCCAGACATGGCTATTATTGAAAGGAAAGCAAACACAAATATGTCCATGCTCAAAGACAACAGATAAAAAAAAATATATATATATATAAATGTATATACACACACTATATTAGATTATGTGGGATCCTCCGCTCAAAGAGGGGCTTAAACCAGAGCAAACCAGAATAACTGACGCGTTTCACACTTATACCAAGTACTTACTCATAGCTATGAGTAAGCACTTGGTATAAGTGCAAAATGCGTCAGCTATGCTTGTACCACCCCACAGTTGTGTTTTGTGTACCCCATGATCCTGTATTTTGAATAAAAAGACGGATTTATCCATTCCGGTGTGCAGCTGTCCAGGTCTTCTTGTTCTCTTCTACACACACACACTATATTGTCAAAAGTATTGGGACACCTGCCTTTACACGCACATGAATGTTAATGACATCCCAGTCTTAGTCCGTAGGGTTCAATATTGAGTTGGCCCATCCTTTGCAGATATAACAGCTTCATCTCTTCTGGGAAGGCTGTCCACAAAGTTTAGGAGTGTGTCTATGGGAATGTTTGACCATTCTTCTAGAAGCCCATTTGTGAGGTCAGGCACTGATGTTGGACGAGAAGGCCTGGCTTTGCAGTTTCCGCTCTAATTCATCCCAAAGGTGTTCTATAAAACGATAATTCTCCCGCTCTACAAGACTCTGGTCTGGCCGCACCTAGAGTATGCTGTCCAGTTCTGGGCACCAGTCCTCAGGAAGGATGTACTGGAAATGGAGCGAGTACAAAGAAGGGCAACAAAGCTAATAAAGGGTCTGGAGGATCTTAGTTATGAGGAAAGGTTGCGAGCACTGAACTTATTCTCTCTGGAGAAGAGACGCTTGAGAGCGGATCTGATTTCAATTCATAAATACCGTACTGGTGACCCCACAATAGGGATAAAACTTTTTCGCAGAAGGGAGTTTAACAAAACTCATTAAAATTAGACGAAAAGAGGTTTAACCTTAAACTGCGTAGAGGGTTCTTTACTGTAAGAGCGGCAAGGATGTGGAATTCCCTTCCACGGGCGGTGGTCTCAGCGGGGAGCATTGATAGTTTCGAGAAACTATTAGATAAGCACCTGAACGACTGCAACATACAGGGATATACAATGTAATACTGACATATAATCACACACATAGGTTGGACTTGATGGACTTGTGTGTCTTTTTTTTTTTTTCAACCTCACCTACTATGTAACTATGTAACTATTGGGTTGAGGTCAGGACTCTGTGCAGACCAGTCAAGTTCCTCTACCCAAAACTCGCTCAGCCAGGTCTTTATGTACCTTGCTTTGTGCACTGGTGCAAGAAGGGACTATCCCCAAACTGAGAGACTACAAGCCAGGCCTTCTCGTGCAACATCATTGCCTGACCTCGCAAATGCACTTCTGGAAGAATGGTCAAACATTCCCATAGACACACTCCTAAACCTTGTGGACAGCCTTCCCAGAAGAGTTGAAACTGTTATAGCCGCAAAGGGTGGGCCAACTCAATATTGTACCCTACGGACTAAGACTGGGATGCCATTAAACTTCACGTGCATGTAAAGGCAGGCGTCCCAATACTTTTGTCAATATAGTGTGTGTGTGTGTACGTGTGTGTATATATGTATGTATGTATGTTTGTATATGTGTGTGTATATATGTATATATATATATATATATATATATATATATATATATATATATATATATATATATATATATATATTATACATACACACACACACAGTAATACCTCAGATTGCGAGTAACGCGATTAATGAGCGTTTTGCAATACAAGCTGCTATTTTTAAAAAATCCTGACTCGGTTTGTGGATTTTGTCGCAAAACGAGCAGGATTCAAGCCTCTGCGGTGTGTAGTACCGCATTTGGCCAATGGTGTGGGGGCGCCGGTGACACTCCACCTCTGGCCACATGAGGTACTGCATACAATAGAAGCCAATGTGGGACAAATTATTTTCATTTCCATTGAATTCTATGGGGAAACTCGCTTTGATATGCGAGTGCTTTGGATTACAAGCATTCTTCTGGAATGGATTATGCTTGTAATCCAAGGTTCCACTGTATATGTATGTGTATAGACCTAAACCCTATTGAGCATCTGTGGGGCATCCTCAAACAGAAGGTGGAGGAGCGCAAGGTCTCTAACATCCACCAGCTCTGTGATGTCGTCATGGAGGAGTGGAAGAGGACTCCGGTGACAACCTGTGAAGCTCTGGTGAACTCCATGCCCAAGAGGGTTAAGGCAGTGCTGGAAAATAATGGTGGCCACACAAAATATTGACACTTTGGGCCGAATTTGGACATTTTCACTTAGGGGTGTACTCACTTTTGTTGCCAGTGGTTTAGACATTAATGGCTGTGTGTTGAGTTATTTTGAGGGGACAGCAAATTTACACTGTTATACAAGCTGTACACTCACTACTTTACATTGTAGCAAAGTGTCATTTCTTCAGTGTTGTCACATGAAAAGATAGAAGAAAATATTTACAAAAATGTGAGGGGTGTACTCACTTTTGGGAGATACAGTGTGTATATGTATATATAAATTAACATTTTCTTAAGGATCTTCTTAGTGTCAGTGTGACACAATGAGCAGAAATAGAAAGAATTGTTGTGGATTTATAGCCAACCTACGCTATGACTTTTCCCATTTACATATGTCCTCCAGTCTTTTCTCTATAAGGTCTATTCTCTATAAAGTCATAGACAAAGTTGTAGACTCAGTCAGTGGTACTGGCATCATTCAAGTGCAGTGAGCCTATTCTAGGTTCTATATGCTGATATTGCTTATTTTTTATTGACATTGCAGCTTAGCCATCATCTGTGTGCTTGCCAGGAGCCATTTATATTTACCTTGCTTTTTCCCTTTAAAGGTTATAGCACAATGCGCCATGCAGTGAGATTGTATTTATTTCAGGATGTTTACCTTGCTTATGAATTTCTTTTCAGTTCATCTATTGATGGTTATAAGTGTTTTGAAAGACTGGATTTAGACTTACAATGCTTTCAGGGAATCAGTGTTCTACAGTAAATTTTCCAGGAAAGGCATCTGCGTTTGGATTGTTTATCTCCTTTTCTTGAGATTGTGCAGCTTATTTTTTTCCTGTGTTAAAATAAATACATCTACAATAATCCTCAGCAAACATAGATTTATGTACGTGTCGCACACTGGTTGTTTACAACAGAATGTAGGATGGTAAAAAACACGACTTATGTGCAAGCTATGTGAGAGATTTGAGCATTGCTTGTGGCCCTAAATATCTGCACAAGGTTCATATGGACTTTACTCTTACAAATGAGATGACTTAATTCTCATAACATTTTTATACATTACTTTATTAAAGTGATATTAAAGTTTCAATGTTAATTTTCCTAAAATAATAAACGTGATATATTTTCCTGCTCTGTGCAATGGTTTTTGCCCACAGCAGGCCTGGTCCTCCTCTTCTGGGGTTCCCCGCCAACACTTCTGGCTCTTCCCCCCCCATTCGAGTACCTGTGTCTCAGCCCCGCTCCCACACCCTCTTCACTAGATTTGATTGACAGCAGTGGGAGCCAAAGCACTAATCCTAGATCAGGTATGTATTTAGAGGGGGTAGGAGGGGAGCTGTACCTAAAATGTTTTAAACCTTAATGTAGAAAATGCATTAAGGTAAAAAAAAACCTTTAGCCTTTACAACGACTTTAATGTTAATAAAAATAAATGGATATCCTTGATCCTAAAAACTCTAATCGCATGATTAACAGTATCTCTCAACTGGCCTTTTTGCATATACATTCTGGAATCCATTCACACATATGCGCTATATAAATATCACTTTTTTAGGTTGACACATTTCCCGTAAAGCTTATTCAGGACCAACCAAGGAACCAATGAGGAGATAATAGGTAACACTAAATATAAAAAGACAATTCATTAAATCAAATATATACATGAAATACAGTTCACATATGGGCAAAACAATACATTTTCCAAAAATTACATATATTCAACATACCAATGTGCAAAAATGCACCTAAGATGAGTAGAACCAGCGGCCAAAAGCGAGGTAATCCCCTGAGGTGGACACTGGGGCAAAAAAAGAATGAATCCAGACCAGAACCAGACAGAAATCCACCTAGGCAAAGAATTCAAGTTCTCTTATTCAGAGAACAAGAGAGGAACCCACACTAATCCTCCCCTTTTTCCCCAACTGTCATATATACCAACCAGCACTTGTTTCCTAAATATGCTTGCTTGGATTCTTAAATGTCCTCTTATAGTGAATTTCCCATTGTGCCAAAAAAAAAAAAAAAAAATTACTTCTTAGCACAGAGCCAATTAAGAGTACCGCATTCCAAACAATCATACAGTTGCCTCAAAATACTCTGGACAGAGAAGAGTATTGACCCCTAACTGGACTTTTAAGGCACTCAAATGTATATAGATAGAAAAGTATAAATATTTTATTGGTAACATACATATATCAAAAAAATGCAGAATGAAAAATAGCGGAATGTTAGACAGACATTGAAACAGTCACCACAGTGATTGATACTGTTGTCTTATGGTTCACCCAACGTGTTTCAGAGTTCTTTCTCCTTCGGGGGTAAGATCAATCATGTGTCTATAATCTCAATCCTCAAAATACTCTAAGCATATACCTAATAATCTTATGATCAGGTACTTGGCACCAAAAATTATTTGGAAACAGTCACAATGGGCCATCATAGGGATCTCTTATTCCACGCCGAGGCTTGATTGCCATATAAAGCACTGCACAATATATAGGGGAATAGCAATATTACCATATTCACCCTCTAGCTGGTATATCTCTCTAAATAGTCTATCAAAGGCAGCCATCTCCACACTTACCATGTAAATCTCCTTTAGAGTCAACAAACAATGGGGTAGGGGGAACCCAGAACTCACGCTTGCATACCTGTCTGGTTACAGAGTCAGGCACCTGAGGCATCTATGGGAATAGATAGATATCAAAATTAAATTATTAGTATCCTTCCCTTCACTCCACCACTGCAGTCCACAAAGGCCAATGTCATGGTTATGCAATAGAGTTTGTCGATCAGCATACCTGTCTCCATGTGTTCATCTCTAGAGACCAGCTGACCCTCACCTGACTGCTTTTGTAACCTCTCCTCTAAGCATGGCCCCACCCCAGGCCCGATCAGGGAGTCCTATAGTAACCTGAGCACTGCAAGCCAGCAGTGCTGATCAACCATTGTGTGTTAGCCTCTGTGTGTACTTGCTGTGTTTCCTACATCTGATTCCTCTTACCGACTTTGGCCTGTTCTTAACTATTCCTGTCTGCTCGTGACCCTGACCTTTGGCGTGTTCCCGACCATCCCTGTTTGCCTGTGACCCTGAACCTTGGCGTGTACTCTGTTGTCCTTGTCTGCTTGTGGCCCCGACCTTGGCTTGTCCCTTACTTTCCTTGTTGTCCCAGCCTGCTGCCTCCTTCCTCTTCTCCTGTAGTCTACCGTGAGCGTGAGATGTGAGACACTGGGGGCCGCGACCTGGAGCCAGACTGCAGCTCAGTCCATCCTTACCATTAAAGGCTCTGGTAAACACCTGCTGGCTCTTAGACTCCGCACCCTGGGGAATCTATGCTCTAGCTCCCAGTGGGATCTGGTCAGTGATCCAGTAGACCTGCTTTCTAAACCTCCCAGGGTTCAATCCGCAGCAGTCAGCCGTAGGGTCCACTACCTTGCGGTGCACTCCTGATCCCAACGGTGTGCATCTGTCACCCAGCCTCTTGGTGACCTGACAGCCAATACCCTCATAACAGCTCACCCTTGTCTGGTTTCACAACTACAAGCTGCTGCTTCAAGCTCTTCAAAGATGTAGACAATTGCAGACTTCTGGACCCATCCTTTTTTATATGCCCCCACAACCCGCCAACGTCTGGGCCGGCAGATAATCTGATAATCCGAGTGACCTTTTATTATGCATATTGCTTGCAGCCATCAAGTTATGCAGATGTTACCTACAGGGAGATATTGATTGCTTATAACCTTGCGAATAGCTTGTTACATTTTGCAACCTAATGATAAATTGTTCTGTGACTAGATCATCATGCCTTAGGTGCTAATGCTGTGGCTGGAGGGCTTTTGGCAATTAAACCCAGCAGTGGACTTTTTCATGGCCTCTAGGCATTCCAAACATTGATCATCTCAGCCAAATGCATTATAAATACAATTCAAGTTTGCATTTCCAGCTGTAGTGCAGGCTACCGGGGGGGTTTGAAAATCGTTCACCTTCTGGCCCCTTTAAATGACCGGAAGCTGGAGCAAGGAGGATGCAGTAGATGCCTGTTTCTACAAGTAAATGTTAGGCAAGAAAGTAAAGATAAAGCTCCTCTAAGTGCAGACAACATGACCGGTTTATTGGTAGGATTAAATAACAAGGGGCAACTTGCATTAGGTGAAGTTAAAACATTGGTCTTGTTGCCTGCACTAAAGGCGCTTTCTCTTTTTTCTTTTCTGCCTGTTTATATAGAGCCTGCTTCTGCTCCATTAATTAAGGTCGAATTAGTGCCTGGACACCTTGCCTTAGGACCTCCTCGCAGATTGATGGAATATCCCATCTTGTCCTATGGACTGTTGATTTTTTATGTACTATCATATCAACTACATTAGAGACTGCCCCATATTCTAGGTCAAGGTCTAGTCACCTTTTGGCGCCTACTTTCTTTGTTGTTTACAGGTAAATGTTAGTCTGGGTCTAGGAAGGAAGCACGCATTGCTTAAATCCAATTGGTGCTGCATTTTAAGCGTAAGCAGGGCAATGAAGCTGTGACCACCAATATATCTTCAGGGATGAATGCTACTGCCTCAGTGGTGTTCTTTGGCTTAGTTTTTGTCCCTCTTTGTACTGTTCTGGGTGGATTTTTTATTTTTGCTGCTTACTGTTATGTTATTTCCAGTATACATTTAACCTTTTCCTCTAAAGTATGGGGTTTTCCCCAATCTTCTCTTTCTTACTCTATACACTGCAGTGTTTCGGTCATTGGAGTCTTCTAAACCGTTTTGGTTGAGGCTTTCAGGATTTTGTGGGAATTAAAGTCAATTTTAATACAAAGAGAAAGAAGCCCATAAATGCAATTGCATAACAAATATCACACCGACATCAAGAATCAGTGAAGAGAATATTTTTGTTTAATTACAAGTGTAGCTGGTGTTTTATACATTCTTTAGAAATAGATTACTCATTCGTCAATAAGAGATAATAAGGCCAGCAAAATATATAGTTTGTCTATCAAATATCATTCAGTTCCTGATAAATGCATTTCTCAAACAAATTACATTTGTTACATCAAGCAATGTTTGCACGAGACTGGTTGAAGACAATAGGACAATTTAATAGTATTAGCGATTTGTGTATTCACTGCAAACTAACAGCCAAGAAAAACACATTTTTAATTGCTCCTATTATTTTAGAGAGAGTATTAAATCCACACATTTGCTAGACTATTGTAGCAAAAATCTGGCCTTGCTAGCCAAACAAAGGAACAAAGATGGAGAGTTAATTTCAAACACTACTTACTATTACAAAAAATGTCTCATTTATGTGTTCTGGGTAGTCGAAGGTTTCTGAATCATTGAAAGTGTCACTAAACCCAGCTACATATCTTTGGTAAAAAATAACCCAAATCTGTATATATTATTTGGTCTGTGTGAAAGTTAGAGTCTACAAGCTATGGTGCAAATCACTGAAAATTTATCTCACCTGATCACACCTGATGTACTGAGGCCTATCATTTCTTGAGACACTAACAAGCCAGGAGTACAAATACCCCCTAATTGACCCCTTTTTGGAAAGTAGACAATCCAAAGTATTTAGTAAGAGGCATTGTGAGTTTTTTGAAGTTGTAATTTTTTCCCACAATTCTTTGCAACATGAAGATTTTTTTTTTTGTTTTTTTTTCCCACAGAATTGTCATATTAACGGGTTATTTCTCGCACACAGCATATGCATACAACAAATTATACCCCGAAACAAATGCTACTCCTCCTCCTATGTATGGCGATACCACATGTGTGAGACTTTTACACAGCCTGGCCACATACAGAGGCCCAACAAGCAGGGAGCAACATCAGGTGTTCTAGGGACACATAAATTACACATTTCATTTTTTGACTACCTCTAAGGCCCCTTTCACACGATTGGACCGTTCAGGTCCGCCTGTCAGTTTTGATGGCGGACCTGAACGGGCGATCCAGGTTAGCCTATGGAGCGACGGATGTCAGCGGAGACATCCGACCAATCCGCTAAAAGCAGACGGATGGCCCTATGTCCAGGTCCGTCACTGGTGGATCGGATCGGGTGAGATCTGACGAAAACGGACATGCTGTCCATTTTCGTCCGATCCCTCCATAGGCGGCAGCGGCGCCTGACAAGCCCCTCCCCGCTCAGTGAGCAGAGAGGGACCTGTCATCCGCCGGCTCAGCGGAGATCAACGGAGAGATCTCCCGCTGAGCCGGCGGACCGAGGCGGGCTCCGTGGAAACGGAGTCCGCCACGTGTGAAAGGGGCCTTACACTTTTGAAGGCCCTGGAGCACCAGGACAATGGAAACGTCCACAAAATGACCCCATTTTGGAAAGTAAACACCCCAACATATATTCTATGAGGCATAATGAGTCTTTTGAATATGTCAATTTTTTCCACAAGTTTTTGGAAAACGTGAAAAGAAAATGAAAACGCTTTTTTTTTTTTTTTTTTTTTTTAATAGAAAGTTGTCCATTTATAAGAGATTTCTAACACATAGCATGTACATATCAAAAATGACACCCTAAAATATATTCTGCTGCTCCTGAGTATGGCGATACCACATGTGGGAGACTTTTACACAGCCTGGCCACATACAGAGGCCCAACATGCAGGCAGCACCACCAGGGACATACAAATCTACAAATCTCAAATTTCAAATCTTATTTGACTACCTATTACACTTTTGTGAGACACTGATGGGCACTGTAGTGGCAAGGATGCAGCATGGAGGAGAACTGATGTGGCATGGATGAGCACTGATGTGGCATGGATGGAGCATGGATGAGCCAGGGATGGATGGAGCATGGATGAGCCAGGGATGGATGGAGCATGGATGAGCCAGGGATGGAGCATGGATGAGCCAGGGATGGAGCATGGATGAGCCAGGGATGGAGCATGGATGAGCCAGGGATGGAGCAGGGATGGAGGATGGAGCATGGATGAGCCAGCGATGGAGGATGGAGCATGGATGAGCTAGGGATGGATGAAGCATGGATGAGCCAGGGATGGAGAATGGATGAGCACGGATGGATGGCGCATGCATGAGCCAGGGATGGATAGGGCACGGATGAGCCAGGGATGGATGGAGCACAGATGAGCCAGGGATGGATGAAGCACGGATGAGCCAGAGATGGGTGGAGCATGGATGAGCCAGGGATGGAGAATGGATGAGCCAGGGATGGATGGAGCACGGCTTGAGCATGGATGAGCACAGATGGATGGAGCATGGATTGAGCATGGATGAGCCAGGGATGGATGGAGCATGGATGAGCATGAATGGATGTATGAGCACGGATTGAGCATGGGTGAGCACAGATGGATGGAGCATGGATGAGCCAGGGATGGATGAGACAGATAGATGGAGCATGGATGGGCACATGTGAGACATGGATGAGCACATGTGAGGCATGAATGAGCATGTTTGGGCACATGTGAGGCATGCATGAGGATGTTTGGGCAAATGTGAGGCATGGATGAGGATGTTTGGGCACATGTGAGGCATGGATGAGTCAGGGATGAATGAATTGATGGGCACAGATCAGCACTGTGGGCACTCCAGAGACAGCTCACAGTGCTGCTGCACCCGGCTCCCCCTCTCCTCGCACACTGTACTGATTGGTGCGAGGAGAGGGGAGGAGCTGCACCGGACAAGCTCCGGTTTGTCCGCTGTCATTGGCCCTTTACCCCGTTCCGTGACGCGCCGGGTCCGGAGGACCCGACAGTCTGGGACGTTCCCGGGTGCGCGCGATTCTGTGAGGACGTCCATGGACGCCTTCCCAGAATAAGCAGACCGCGCTGTAGCAGTCTTTCGGCTATGGCCCGGTCGGCACGTGGTTAAGGCTTTGTTCACACCTATGCGAATTGGATGCTGGTTTCCCCGCATCCAATTCGAAGGACAGGAGATTGTGGCCGGCTCTCTATGGAGCTGGTTCGCATATCTCTGTTGCGGCTGCAGAGTGGCTTGCACAGGAACGTTGTGTGATTTTTGGCTCTGTTTCGGCGCCTAAAACGGAGAACAGGGATGCACCAGACCCCCTGCTGCGAGCCGCATCCATCGGAGGTGTGAACCCAGCCTTAGCTAGAGCAACTGTATCTTATGACAGAATCACTGAGAACCTGAATTTTGTAATCACTATTATTTTTCTACTAAATTGGTAGCTTTCATTGCTGAAGCTTTGGCTTAAACTGTAGGAATAATGGCTAGATCAATTGTATGTGTTCTAGTGTAAGAATTCTGCTGTCTGTCTATGGTGACATTTCCTCAAAGCCTCGGTAATGTGGCATTTCTTTCCAGGAAGAATTACATTTCTCTTTTTAATAATTTTTATTCAGTTTTAACAAGGTAACAAAAACGTACCAGTTCAACCTGCGCAGGGACTAGCATCGATCGCATTACCAATATAAGGCATATGTGGTGCCAAAAGAAAATATAAAGGTAACATAGCACCAATAATTAAGCGTGACAAATGGAGCCTAGGGTTAAAGTCCAGGAGAATGTCCCAGTAACCAGAGGCGTGGCGGACAGATTAAATTTCAATCTGAATTGGACAATCTTCTCAGAGAGCTACTGATAAGGATAGAATGTTTTCCTAAAACTTAAATTTGTTAGCACACAACTGCTTTCACATCCACAAGAACCAGGATCGGGCAAAGAAAAAGGCGAGGTCAAAGATGGCTTTTTATTTAGCCCTTTTTTATAGCACCTGTTAAGTTAGATCGGCCTTTCTCAACCCGGGTGCCGCCTGAGGTCATTGAGTGTGCCACGGCATCCTGATTGAGAAAAGGTGTAGATCAAGCTCTGTGCGCAGAATCCTCCGGACTCAGCCCCATACAGATAGACCGGTAGAGCTCTGAATTCTACACACTGGGAACTCGATCAAGGAAACAAGCAAAGCAAGCAGTAGAAGGTGGAGGTGTTTTTGCAAACTAACCATTCACCCAGCAATGCAAGTGCAGGTTCAGTCTGCATTTGGCAAAAAGGCATGTGTGTTTGTGTGCGTGGGAGAGTTTATGTATGAGTGTGTGTATGTATATATGTGTGTGGGAGTTTGTGTGTATGTTTTATATGCATGTGTGTGTGTATTTTTGTATTTGTAGTTCTGGCCCCTAATCCTGTAGGTCAGAACTGCTTTTTTTAAGGGCTTGTTCACAATAGCGGTAAGGAGTGCCGCTCCTCTGAAAACTGATTGATGCTCGGACCGCTTTTCAGGGGCTCGGTTGCCTAGTGAGTAACCGCCAGGTGGTTATGCGGGAACCCAGTAATTGTAAAATGAGGGCCATCGGATAGCAGTTTCCTTTGTAGCTTTCTTTTTCTGGATCCCCAGACTGATATTCAGTGTCCTTTTTCTCTGCTCATGGCATTTACATATTTGCCTTTGTCCCTTTTTTTTCAACTAGCCTTCATTGGGCATTGATAGCTTCATAAAGTACTAGATTCCAGGTCTGTTGAATCCTTGACTGTTGCCCTCCCCTCAGTTGGGCTGCTTTTGGATGGTCCCATATATCTAAGAATTATTATCTTCCTGTTACCCTTAAGGCTTGGTTCACACTACTGCGACCTGAAAGTTACGACTTTGTAATGTCCAATCCAAATCCCATCAATATATAGATGAGGATCCAACTTGGAGAAGACCTCCATTAAAGTCTATTGGCACAAGTCGGATAGAAGTCGTCTTGAAGTAGTACAGGAACCTTTTCTAAAGTCAGAGTGACTTCAGTGGTGCTAATTAAAACGTTTGTTACCCCAACATTTCATATTCCTAATATGTGCCCGCTGTATCGTGTGTTTGAATGAGAAAGTCTCCTGTTCTTTGAATTGCTTCCTTTTGTTTAAAATCCCTGGTGTTCCTGCCAGTCCTTCTGCTTTCATATTAAGAACTGAACACACTAAGCAGGAGAGCACACTGTGGTCAGTTCTCTAGCTGTGCTGGGAACTCCGCCTGCTCTCAATGATCAGACTAGTCCTGACACACCTCCCTTGCATAGCCTTTCACTGTGAAGCTCAGTGTGCTGCTGTAGTCCCCCCCCCCCCCCCCCCCCCCCGAGGCGGTCAGAGTCTAGTCTCGGGAGGGGCACTGCCAGAAAATATATTTTTTTGGGGTACATCTATCGGGGAAATGGCTGGTGTTGGCGCTTCAATCATCACAGCACCATGGTTGTTATGGTGTCAGGATGATTGAAGCGCATTATTACTATTATTACATTGTTATAAAAAATTAAATAGTTTAACTCACCATAATGCAGAATCGGTGGGAGCCCCGAGTGTGTCACTTGCCACGTCACCTGTCACCAGATGCAGATTGTCACTTGCCACGTCGCCTGCCACATGTTGCGGATTGTCTCTTGCCACGTCGCCTGTCACCAGATGAAGATTGTCACTTGCCACCTGCTAAGGTGGTCTCTTGTGTCCCAGAGACAGGCAGCAGAGAGATGTTGTAATCCCCATTAGTATAGAATCCCCCCTCAGTACAGAGCCCCCCATTAGTATAGAATCCCCCCTCAGTACAGAGCCCCCCATTAGTATAGAATCCCCCCTCAGTGCAGAGCCCTCATTAGCATAGAATCCCCCTCAGTGCAGAGCCCCCCATTAGTATAGAACCCCACCTCAGTGCAGAACCCTCATTAATATAGAATCCCCTTCAGTGCAGAGCCCCCCCCCCATTAGTATAGAATCCCCCCCCCAGTGCAGAGCCCCCATTAGTATAGAATCCCCCTCAGTGCAGAGCCCCCCATTGGTATAGAATCCCCCTCAGTGCAGAGCCCCCCATTAGTATAGAATCCCCCTCAGTGCAGAGCCCCCATTAGCATAGAATCCCCCCTCAGTGCAGAGCCCCCATTAGCATAGAATCCCCCCTCAGTGCAGAGCCCCCATTAGTATAGAATCCCCCCTCAGTTCAGAGCCCCCATTAGCATAGAATCCCCCCTCAGTGCAGAGCCCCCCATTGGTATAGAATCCCCCCTCAGTACAGAGCCCCCCATTAGCATAGAATCCCCCCTCAGTGCAGAGCCCCCCATTGGTATAGAATCCCCCTCAGTGCAGAGCCCCCCATTAGTATAGAATCCCCCCTGCACACGTCAACCCACATATACATAAATTTTACAGACCTCAGAACAGCGCGGACGATACACACAGCCGTGTGTGTCCCTCGGGCTCCTCCTCCTCCTGTGTGGATGTAAACAGAGAGGAGGGGGAGGCGACATCAGGGATACAGCGCAAGACCTGAGGAGCAGATCAGGTCAGCCGCGGGCGGTGTTAGCGGTGCGTGCCGCTACCTACGGGTGTCACCCCTCTGGTGGGTGTCACCCGGGTGCGGACCGCACCCACCTAACAACGCCACTGCCGCTGTCTCTCTCTGCGGAGTCGCCCCGCGGCTCTTTCACTTACGGAGCCTCCCGCCGGCTCACTCACCCGCATTTCTCGGAGGGGGCAATTGCCCCGTTACCCCCCCTGGATCCGCCCCTGCCCCCCCCGCTCTTATGCAACCGAGAACAGAGGGAATGTAATTATTTATAATGTGTTTTTTTTTAATATCTATACACTGTTTTACAAGGTGACCGTTTACATTCACTTCATAGGACAGCTCTTATTGACTAACATAGGATTTCACATATCATGCGACTTAGTCTCGCAAGTTGGATCCCAAGTCAGGGCAGTGTGAACTGAGCCTAATGGACTATAAAGAAAATAATATTTTTTATACTTAAAGTGTTACTAAACCCAGGAGCCTATATTTGGTCTCCCACAGTACACAGAACATGGATATGCAATTATTTTAGTAAATACAAACAGCTAAATACCTTTTCCTATCAGCAGTATATAACAGTCTTGTGACTTCTATCAGTGTCTGGGTAAAGCTTGTAGGAGGAGTTTTCATTCTTCTCTGACTGTCCTATCAGACCACAGGACCCCTGACCCTCTGTATGGACAGTGCTGATTTGCCTGTGCTGCTGATCACATGCATTCTCCAAAAAAAAAAAAAAACTTTCTAGCAATTCACACCGAACTGAGCATGTGCAGCTTGTCCCCTAGCATCTGTTGTATCAGGAGATGGATTGGGGACAGTGGAAGGAGGGGAGGAACAGAGAAGACAGGATCAAAAAGCCTTTTTACACAATGCGTAGGATTAACCCCTTAGGTTCCATAGTGAGTATAACAAGCATGCTATTCTGCATATACAGATTGATTTTACTGTTGTGGGTTTAGTAACACTTTAACGTAAAATAGTGTTCCTAAGGGACATAGGTCCTGCCCCTCTGTGTTATGGCCTTATGTACTTCATGCACACAAAACTGAGGCATGACGGTAGGCTGACTTACTGTACGTAGGGGCTGTCTTAACGTTTATCAGTGTCCAAATTTTATTTTTATGTGTCCCTCAATGAACTTCAAGAAAAATATTTTATGGTCAGTATAAAAAAAAATCTTTTTCCAGTTTTTATATACAAAAATGATTTGGGGAAATATCTGAGGGAAGGGGGGTACTTATGCAAAGCAGTGCAAGTACGGAATTGCCTTTTGTGATCAATTTTTTTAATAGAAGGCCTTGTCGTTTTTTTTTTTGTTTTTTTGCAATATTTCTTGAGGCTTATTTTATCTTTCTAAACCTGTCGTGCTTTAGAAAATTGTGCTTTTTTTTTTAGTTGTTTTTCCAACAAGGTTAATGTCTTGTTTCTGATTCAGTGTAACCAAGGAAAATGCAGGTGTAAGGACCTTTTATGCTTGGTTCAATAAGGGATTTAAATATGTTATATAGCACAACAATGTCATCATTATTTCTTCTTTCTAGAAAGAAAAATGTATTAGTTGGAGACCTTGGTTATGACACATTTCTACTCATGATAATACTGCAGAATGTTGGAACAGCTCCTTGAAAACATGTATTTAAAGTGGTTCTAAAGCCTTATGGGTTTTTACCTTAAAGTATAATTAAAGTCAAAACTTTTTTTTAGTTTTGAATAGATGGGAGAGGAATTAGAATACTTGTCTGTTTTTACTGCTGTCTGTGTCCCCCTTTAAGGAGATACACCTTCTCTATTTGTCCTGTTTACCATTATCATTAAAAATGAAAGCAAAAGAAAATCCCAAATTTTGGGTTGTCCCCAGAAAAGTAATAGAGGGGAAATCTTCCAATTTGGACACTAGTTCTGGTGACTTGGGGGTCCCCAAGGAATTCCCTTAATTTGCAAGGATTTCCTCTCACTTCCTGTTTGTCTACCGGACAGGGAGTGAAGGGAAATCTTTGCAATGGGACACAGTTGGCGAAAAAAAAAAAATCTGAACAGGGGATATAACCCTCACTTGCTCTATCCAAAATGGAAAAATAAGTTTTGCCTATAGTTCTACTTTAATGCAGAATAAAAGAGCAAAGAAAGACACCGCTCCAGGTGAGTAGGTCCAGGTATGGTTAGGTGGGGCGGAACTCCTTGTGCGGCTGCACGCCTCGGCTCACCTGCCGTAATCAGCCAAAATGAAGAAAGTGGCTGCACACCGACTAAAGTCCATTTATTGAGTAATATTAAAAGTGCATGACATACATCACAGATCATCAACTGGTAACCAAGGTTTACGCGTTTGACACAACTAACCGTGCTTACTCATAACCAGTTATGAGTAAGCAGTTGTGTCAAACGTGTCAACCTTGAAGTACAAATCTAAAAATAAAATATGGTTGCATAAGTGTGCACACCCTTGAACTAATACTTTGTTGAAGCACCTTTTGATTTTATTACAGCACTCAGTCTTTTTGGGTATGAGTCTATCAGCATGGCACATCCTGACTTGGCAATATTTGCCCACTCTTCTTTGCAAAAACACTTCAAATCTGTCAGATTGCGAGGGTATCTCCTGTGCACAGCCCTCTTCAGATCACCCCACAGATTTTCAATCCGATTCAGGTCTGAGCTCTGGCTGGGCCATTCCAAAATGTGAATCTTCTTCTGGTGAAACAATTCCTTTTATTGATTTGGATGTATGCTTTAGGTCGTTGTAAGATGAAGTTCCTCTTCATGTTCAGCTTTCTAGCAGAAGCCTGAAGGTTTTGTGCCAATATTGACTGGTATTTGGAAGTGTTCATAATTCTCTCTACCTTGACTAAGGCCCCTGTTTCCGCTGAAGAAAAACAGACCAAAAACATGATGCTGCCACCACCATGATTCACAGTGGGTATGGTGTTCTTTTGGTGATGTGCAGTGTTGTTTTTGCACCAAACATATTTTTTGGAATTATGGCCAAAAAAGTTCAGCCTTAGTTTCATCAGACCAGAACATTTTCCCACATGCTTTTGGGAGACTTCAGTTGTGTTTTTGCAAAATTTAGCTGGGCTTGGATGTTTTTCTTGGTAAGAAAAGGCTTCCATCTTGCCACTCTACCCCATAGCCCAGACATATGAAGAATACGGGAGATTGTTGTCACCTGTACCACACAGCCAGTACTTGCCAGATATTTCTGAAGCTCCTTTAATGTTGCTGTAGGCCTCTTGGCAGCCTCCCTGACCAGTCTTTTATTTGTCTTTTCTTTCCAATATTTTTATTGAATATAGTATATGAAAAATATACAATACATATTTCTTAAATATAAACGACAATGCAGAAGAAATTAAAATAACAGAACTCGGCCAACATGGCCTGCACACATTACATGTAGCAAAATGTAAAATTTTTACTGGCCGAGTATAACATCTCTACATCTGTCTGTCCTTATACTTTAGTTGCCCCAGAATCATTACCATATCACTTATGTATTCCTTGTCGAGAGGGTGCGGCGCTGGGCACCCACCCGTCCACCCCCTGTGGGATCTACTCTGTGGACGGGAGGCCCACAGCCCCCCCCCCCCCCGACATATAAGCAGCAATGCTACTTTTGCTTCTTGATTCTTTGCAATATTGCGAGGGCAATAACACAAGGCAGGAAAACCTGCGTGGACTAACAAAAATAAAAAGGGGAGAGTTAAAGAACAAGGGAGAGAAAGAAGAGGAAAAGAAGGGGTGGGGAGAGAATTGGGGTTGAGTGCACCCCTAGGGATCTTCTCTAAGATCCATTAGTTATCAAAGCACGTAGATAGGTATGTCCACCATGGTTCCCAAATCCTGTCGAAAGCCTGCTGTTTATCCGAAAGGATCGCCGACAGGCGTTCATTAATCATGATCCATGTCAGTTTAGCTTTTACCAGTTCAAATGGGATCAGAGGCTTTCTCCAGGATCTAGCAATCGCAATTCTAGGTGCTGTAAAGACAAAGGATATGAGTTTTTTCGTGTACCGAGGCACTCCTTCCACTGGACCTCCCAGTAGCGCCTGTTGTGGGGATTTGGTTAGGTTAACTTCGGTCAGTGAGTAGATAAAGTTTATAGATATGTATCCAAAACAGTCTAACTTTAGGACAGGTCCACCAAGTATGATATATTGTACCCTCCCTTCCACACCCCCTAAAACATAGTGGGGATGCGCCGGGGATGTATATAGCAATTCTCGCCGGAACCATATACCACCGTAATAAGACTTTATAGTTCGCCTCTATTAGGGAGGTATTTATATAACCTTTTGAGGCTAATTGAGCCGTGTTAAACCATGTGTCTGTTTCCATCGTTACCTCCATATCTATTTGTCTTTTCATCAATTTTGGAGGGATGTCCAGTTCTTGGTAATGTCACTGTTGTGTCATATTTTCTCCACTTGATGATGACTTCACTGTGTTCCATGGTATAGCTAATGCCTTGGATATCCTTTTGTACCCTTCTCCTGACTGATACCTTTTAACAATGAGATCCCTCTAATGCTTTGGAAGCTCTCTGCGGACCATGGCTTTTGCTGTAGGATGCGACTAATAAAATGTCAGGAAAGACCTACTAGAACAGCTGAACTTTATTTGGGGTTAACCAGGAGCACTTTAAATGATGGCTGGTGTTTACTGACTCCTATTTAACATGAGTTTGAATGTGATTGCTTAATTCTGAACACAGATACATCCCCAGTTATAAGAGGGTGTGCACACTTCTGCAACCACATTATTTTTATTTTTTAATTTTACTTCCTCCTCCTAAAAGATTTCAGTTTATTTTTCAATTGAGTTGTACAGTTTATACGTCATATTAAAGGTGGAAAAAGTTCTGAAATGATTTATCTTTGTCTCTGTTTTTTTACATCACTGAAACCTGACATTTTAACAGGGTTGTGTAGACTTTTTATATCCACTGTATATCATAGAGTAAAGCAAAGAGAGTATGAAAAGAGATAAATTTGTGCTGCATCTACAGATTTTCTAAAATGGCCTGGACACATTTGTTGGTTCCACTAGAAAAAGATTATTAATAATTGGATCATAGTGATATTTCAAACCGTTTCCTATAATTAGTATCAAACGTGTCTTCAGTACTGTGATCCATCAAGCAGCCTATTTAAATGTAGAAAAATAGTCACTTTGCTGTTTGTGCACCACACTGAACATGGACCAGAGTAAGCAAAGGAGAGAGTTGTCAGTCTGAAGAGTTCAGAATGAAAAGAATAGACCAGCATGTCAAAGTTAAAGTCTATAAGACTTTCTCCAATCAGACTGATGTTCCTGTGCCTACAGTTGCAAATATTATTAAGAAGTTAGGTCCAAATCAATAAAGCCTACCTCCTTGAACATGGCCACAAAAAGGAAGAATTGATCCCAGATTAACAGAAGGATAGTGTGAATTTTAGACAAAGAACCAAGGAGAACTTTCAAAGAGAGACCAGATGAATGCTACAGTCAAGGTATATCGATGTCTGGTCGCACCATCTGTCACTTTTTAACAGTACGCTCAATTAGAGAAGATCCAAGAAGACTCCACCCTTGAAAAAAACATATTCTAAAGCCAGACTGGAATGTGCTAAAATGCATGTTGACAATCTGCCATGCTTCAGAAAGAATGTCCTTTAGCATGTCGCATCCGGGCTGATTTACTAAAAATGGAGAGTGCAAAATCTGGTGCAGCTCTGCATAGTAACCAATCCGCTTCCAGGTTTTATTGCTAAAGCTTCATTGAACAAGGTGAAGTTAGAAGCTGACTGGCTACCATGAACAGCTGCACCAGATTCTGAGAGCACCAGTTTTAGTAAATGTACCCCTTCAGCTCTATGTTCACAGATGAAAAATAAAGCTTTCATAGAAAAGAATACTATACCTACTGTGAAACATGAAGGATGCTTCATTATCTTTTGAGCCTGCATAGCTGGGTCTGGCACAGGGTGCTTTGAATCTGTGGCACAATGAAATCTCATGACTATCAAGGAATTCTGGAGCGAGCCATACTACCCAGTGCCAAAAAGCTCTGTCTGAGTTGTGGGTCATGGGTCCTCCAACAGGCTAATTACCAGAAATTACCAAAAACAAACAGTTAAAAGCACCCAAGAGTGGCTAAGAACAAAACGCTGAACTATTCTGAAGTGCCCTTATATGAGCCTATATCTAAATTATATTGAACATCTATGGAAGGAGCTGAAAAGTGCCATCTGGAGAAGGCACGCTTCAAAGTTGAGACAGCTGGAAGAGTTTGCTCAAGAAAGGTGGGCCATACTACTTGTTGGCAGGTGCAGAAGTCTAATTAAGAGCTACAGATTAAATTGTTTGCAATGATTACCTCTAACGGTCCCATCATTTTTTTGTCCATGCCGTTTTATTTACAATATTCTGTTGAATCAAGAATCCAAACAAAGTCTTTTTTTTTTATTGAACATGGAATAAACTATGATGAATGCCAATTAATTTGTCAGTTTAAAGTTATTTCAGAAAAAAATGATAGGTTCTTCCTTATTCTTGGAAGGGTACCAGCAAATTTTGTCCAAGGTTTGCTATTCTACCAAGATGGACATCTGCAGACAAAGTTTGAGTGGAGATGGAGCTCGAATGATGCGCTCAAAGCTGCCTAGTGGCAAGTTACTGTGTGGTAGGTGTAGAGGGAATTGCTTCCGATGGGTTGTATCCCAGTTGTAGGTGGTAAGTGATAGACTCCGTTGGGGTCTAGGGCTGCTACTTTTCTGATGACAGTGGAAGCGTTATCGCAGTGAACACTTTAGGTGATTGGAGAGGAGCACCCGAAGTCCAAAAAGAAAAAGGTCTCACTTAATGAATTTTGTAGTTATTTATTGGATATAAAAGTGGACAAGTAGAGCAGCGCATATTGGGGAAATTGCCTCATTCTTCAGGGCTAGTATATAGAGAAAAAGATGCATAGTAATCAAGTGAAACCTACCCACCTGGGCGGAAAGACAGTGCTCTGAGCAATAGCATTTAGTGTTAAACTCTTTTTTGCTATCTGCATTTGTAACCTTGACATCTCGTGTTTGTATACCATGCATACCAGAGCTCATGTAGTTTTTTATTAAGTCGTTTTTTTTTTTTTTTTAATATATATTTGTATGCAATAAAGATCTTTTGCTGATATATTCTATTCAGTGCAACTTTTTCTAGCTGTCTAAAGGCCCGTGGGAGCAATTTATCAAATTAAAGATGCATAGTAAAAGCTCATAGCTAGGCCATAGGAAACCTACAAAGTGCAAAAAGAAAAAACATCTGTGTAGTTAAAAATAATTGCAAGATGAATTAAAATCCACAGTTAGCCTTTAGAATATATATTGTTATTGGTATATAGAATGAAAGCATATCCACATTAAATTTTATATGATACAAAATGAAAAGCAGTGAGCACAAAAAAAGGTATATATTCAACTTAAAAAACAAAAACTATGTATGTAAATACTTTAACCCTTTCATGACTAAGCCTATTTTTGACATTTGGTGTTTACAAGTTAAAATCTGTATTTTTTGCTAGAAAATTACTTAGAGCCCCCAAACATAATATATATATTTTTTAGCAAAGAATCTAGAGAATAAAACGGTAATTGTTGCAATATTTTATATCACACATATTTGTGCAGAGGTGTTTTAAACGCAACTTTTTGGGAAAAGGGACACTTTCATGAATTAAAAAAAAAAACAAACAGTAAAGTTAGCCCAATTTTTTTTTATAATGTGATGAGAAAAGATGTTAGGCCGAGTAAATAAATACTAAACATGTCACGCTTTATAATTGCACGCACTTGTGGCATGGCGACAAACTACGATACCTAAAAATCTCCATAGGCGACGCTTTAAATTTTTTTTATGGTTACCAGGTTAGAGTTACAGAGGATGTCTAGTGCTAGAATTATTGCTCTCGCTCTGACAATCACGGCGATACCTCACATGTGTGATTTGAACACCGTTTACATATGCGGGCGTGACTTCCGTATGCGTTTTCTTTGCTGCGTGAGCTCGTGGGGACGGGGGCGCTTAAAAAAAAAATTTTCTTATTTATTTTATTTATTTTTATATTTATAAATTGTGTTTAAAAAAAAAAAAAAAAAATTATCACTTTTTTTGCTGTCACAAGGAATGTAAACATCCCTTGTGACAGTAATAGGTGGTGACAGGTACTCTTTATGGAGGGATCGGGGGTCTAAAAGACCCCCGATCCCTCCTTTGCACTTCAAAGTATTCAGATCGCCATTTTCGGTGATTCTGAATACTGTATATTTTTTTTAAAGCCGACGTCATTGGCAGCCGAGTAAACTGGAAGTGACGTCATGATGTTGCTTCTGTGTTTACTATTAGGCGACTGGAACAAAGCCGCTTACTGTCACTAGCCGCTGGAGTGTCAGTAGCCACGGCAGATTGGTGATCGGGCCTCCCGGTGGATCAGGAGGCCCGGTAAGAGCGGCAGGAGGAGGTCCCCTCCCACTCCTCCGGTATAACAGCTGACCGGCTTTTAGCCGCATTGGTTATTATACCTGGATAGCCAATCGCCGGCTCTAAAAAAAAAAACAGTACCGGGATGATTCCTGCAGCTGCGGGCATCATCCCGGTATAACGCCCGAAAGCCAAGTACGCACATCTGCGTACGCTCTGCGGGAAGGGAATAATATAAGACCTGTCCAAACCAGTTGGGCATTGCAATGTAAATAAATATTAATGTACATTAATGGCATGCCGTATGATGGATAAAGGGAAAAAAAAAAATGTCCAAACCTCTTCCTTATATCAGGTTCTTTAGACATGGAGCATACCTAATAAAAAGTTTATAAGAAGATAAAAGAAATTAACAATTAACAATAACAATTATAACCTGTGTCCACTGGCTAGATAAATGATCAAAATATCTAAAAAAAAAAAAAAAAAAAAAAAAAAAACTTAAAATTGATAGAAGAGTTTGTTTGCTTACAGGCCCTAAAAGTGAATGTGGTCAGTGGTTATATCTGTTTAATGAGAGATTAACCACTTGAGGTCCGGGCCATAGCTGAATGATGGCTACAGCGCGGACCTCAATTTCCGGGAGGCCGTCATGGGATGTCCTTGCCTGTGCACGCGCACCGCGCGCACCCTGCAGGTCCGAGTAAGGACAGCTGATCACATGATGTAAACAAAAGCTCGGTGATCGGTTTTGTATTCTCCTCACGCTGACAGCGTGAGGTGGAAAAAAAAGCTGATCACCGGCTTATGTCAAAGGGACATCGGTCCCGAAGAGAAAAGAGGCACATATGCCTCATCTGTCATTGCCACCTGCCAGTGCCACCTATCAATGCCCACAAGTGCCACCTATCAATGCCCACCAGTGGTGCCAATCAGTGCCACCTAGCAGTGCTGCCATCAGTGCCCATCACTGCCACCCATCAGTGCCCATCACTGCCACCCATCAGTGCCCATCACTGCCACCTATCTGTGCCCATCAGTGCCGCCTCATCAGCGTACATCAACGAAGGAGAAAAATTATCTGTTTGCAAAATTTTATAACAAAATATAAAAAAAATATAATTTTTTTTTTTTTTTAAATTCTGTCTTTTTCAACTTTTTTAACAAAAACTAAAAACCTCAGAGGTGATCAAATACCATCAAAAGAAAGCTCTATTTGTGGGAAAAAAATGATAAAAATTTCATTTGGGTACAGTGTTGTATGACCGCGCAATTGTCATTCAAAGTGCAACAGCGCTAAAAGCTGAAAATTGGTCTGTGCAGGAGGGGGGTTTAAGTGCCCAGTAAGCAAGTGGTTAAAGGAACAGGGCTATGAGACTAACCTGTATTTTTTAAAGAGTGGTTAAATTCTGTGGGAAAAAAAAATCAGAGAATGTTGCGTTTACAAGCTTGTTATACCTAGGAGTGGACAGATCAATGGTGCCCAAAGGGTTAATAGGTGGGATAGTAGGAGACATGTCTGCAGACAAAGACATTGTGGAGAACAAGGCATGGTAAGTCAGTAATGGGGAAAGATCAGCTGAAAGGAAGACCACAGGCAATACTTTTTTTTTTGTGGGCACAAACTCCAGAGATTAGGAACTCTGTAGGAGATTCCTCTCTGTAAATGATGTGTATGGTTTCAAGCACCTTCAATATATGCTGGCTCATAAAGTGATACAGGGATTTTGTACTGGAAGAAACTGAAAATTTTGTTTGGTGGACCACAATGACTTTAAACAGACCTTTAAAAAAAAAAAAAAAAATCTTTTTACAGCCAAGCCAGTTCAGTTAATATAGGTAAGGGCTTAATGTAAACTATAAGGAGTGGCTGTAAAATAACAAACTGTGTTAATAGATTGTTTACGCTCATCCTACATTAGTACCAGCTTGATTTTCTTCCTACTTTATTTTATCGGTAGTTGTGTTTCCAGAAGTGGCTGTAAAAACGTGTACACCTGTGTGAGTAAAATGTTCTCGGTGTCCGTTGAATCTTTTCAGGTTTGATAGCTTTCAGCGATCCAGTGATTGAGGATTTCTGGAAGGGAACATTTTCATTTATCCACCAGCCTGTGTGTTATATTTGTGCCCTTGTATTTCTATGGGTTTGGAAAAGCAATTCAGCAGTGGGCTGTCTCATACACAAATATCCCTGTAAATTCTCTATCTGCTTCCAGTCTAGGCGATGGGGGCTTTATTATATGGTGCAATTACTGCTGCTTCTCACTTCTCAGTTACACGGAGATATTGAACTGCGAATTATGGTTTGGGCCTTGCTGATAATACCACCTTGTCTTCATGCCTTGGACTCGATTTAAAACAGAAGCCTATTCTAGCAGATGGACTGATGAATTAAATCTAGCATCCGGAGAAAAGATTTAAAGCTAATGTTTAATCTGCTTACATATGCCTTCCTTTGCCCCCCCCCCCCCACGAGAACCTGCATCATTCATAGTATCTGCTGACCAAATCTGACTTTTATTTTCCAATATTTTTATTCAGAAAATTTTTCAGCAAATACAAAATTGACCTTTATCTTTTCTTTTGTATGAAGTATTGGAACAATTGACAAGTCGTTTGTAGGAAGGTTACAACACAAATTATTTCGTATTCCCGTGAAGTTTTACGTTTGGGACTATATAATAAAGATCTCAACTGAAATAAAAAAAAAAAAAATTTAAACAAAAATAGAACATAGAAAGGAGGAACTTTCTCTAGTAGGCACACAAATGTACTTCACAAGTAATGTGGGGAATCGCAGGGGGAGGACCATCTCCCCCCGACCCCTCCGCTTGGTGTAACCATCTAATTTGGCCCCTAAGTGAGCCCCGGGGCCTCAATTGGCCCGTGAGCCCCCTGAGGCCCATTCCAGCTGAGAGAAGAGAAAGAGGAAGAGAATAAGAGAATGAAAAGTAGAGGATAGGAAAGAAAGGTGCACTCTGGCCTTGGAGAGAAATATTCCTGGACCACTCCCATCTCATTATGTAGTTGAAAGATAGTTAATCCAAGGGTCCCATATTCTTTCAAACAAAGCCATTTTATCATTTAAAATTGCAGAGAGGCATTCATTAACCATATTATAATTTAGAAAGTGCAGCGCTGGACGTGTGAAGTGAATTATGAAATTTGATAAACAAATTAATAAATTAATAAAAGAAAAACAGTGATACAATCATACGTATTAATTATGTGAAGTGTTTCATAAACGTAAACATATAAATAAGAAAGGAATCTTTCTTTATAAAAAACTTGAAAAAAAACACATAAACGTCCACAACAGTGTATTAATACAAGTGTAGATTCCAGGGGTGCATTCTTCAATGTTCCATGTTGCCCACCACCAAATAGGAGAATGAAAGGCTTACCAGAAAGCCTGTGACCGCCCTTACTCAGGGGGGTCAAAACAGGCTAGGTAGATATGCTGAAACCGCCACAGAGATGTTCCAAGAGCCACCGATGGGTAGGTGCGTCAGGAATCCTTGGCTGATAGCCATCCAACCAACAACCACTGTAGAAATTCTCCTGAGTACTATCCTCTCATGGGGTAAGCCACAGATCCAATGCAAAAAGGGTAGTTATCATGTCAAAAGAAGCAAAAAGGAGATGCTCCACTAGTGCAGGTAACTTTTGGTTTTCTTTTTATTTGCAAAATAGCATTAAAATGACAAAAGAAAGGAGCGAAGTAAAAAAACGACACTACCGCCGTTTATTTTAAAATCGCGCATGCGCGGTGCGTGCAATGTTGTGACCCAACAGGGTCACAACATTGCACGCACCGCGCATGCGCGATTTTAAAATAAACGGCGGTAGTGTCGTTTTTTTTACTTCGCTCCTTTCTTTTGTCATTTTAATGCTATTTTGCAAATAAAAAGAAAACCAAAAGTTACCTGCACTAGTGGAGCATCTCCTTTTTGCTTCTTTTGACATAACTACCCTTTTTGCATTGGATCTGTGGCTTACCCCATGAGAGGATAGTACTCAGGAGAATTTCTACTCAGGAGAATTTCTACAGTGGTTGTTGGTTGGACGGCTATCAGCCAAGGATTCCTGACGCACCTACCCATCGGTGGCTCTTGGAACATCTCTGTGGCGGTTTCAGCATATCTACCTAGCCTGTTTTGACCCCCCTGAGTAAGGGCGGTCACAGGCTTTCTGGTAAGCCTTTCATTCTCCTATTTGGTGGTGGGCAACATGGAACATTGAAGAATGCACCCCTGGAATCTACACTTGTATTAATACACTGTTGTGGACGTTTATGTGTTTTTTTTCAAGTTTTTTATAAAGAAAGATTCCTTTCTTATTTATATGTTTACGTTTATGAAACACTTCACATAATTAATACGTATGATTGTATCACTGTTTTTCTTTTATTAATTAATTTGTTTATCAAATTTCATAATTCACTTCACACGTCCAGCGCTGCACTTTCTAAATTATATTTTGGTTTTTGTGCCCTCATATCGGGGTTATAGTGTACAGCAGCAGGATTTTTTTCATTTTTTTCATTGTTTTCACAAATTTTTTATGCACCTAGCGCAATCTCTTTTTCTTTAAAATTCATTAACCATAATCCATGACAATTTGGATTTTAGCAAGTGAAAGGGAATCGTTGGAGATTTCCAAGACTTGGCTATCGCTATTCTTGCTGCTACAAATATAAAAGCTATGAGTCTCTTCATGTGTTTCGATGTCCCCTTCACTGGGCCTCCCAGCAGTGCCTGTAGGGGTGACTTGGTGAGGTTCACTTGAGTTAGTCAATATATGAAATTATATGTGCGAATCCAAAACCTATGCACTTTTGGACAAGTCCACCATGTATGGAACATGGTGCCATCTATAATATAACCCCTGGAACACCATGGGGAGGCCCCTGGAACAAAGGCTGCCACTCTCGCTGGGACCAAATACCACCTCATCAAAACTTTATGCAAATCTGACTTTTAAGAAACGTCTGTAATCCATGCTTTTTAGCTAGACAGGAATATGGCAAAGTTTAAACCATAGGAACATTATTCAATAAGCTAGAATTCTTCTAGATCTTATTTGGAGCATTTAATCTTTTTCCTGCCACCAACGTAAGGCTGATGGCTGCAGCGGCAGCTATAGCAGCCAGGAATGTGTGTGTACTACTACAGCTGACTATTGGCTTTCTTGCTGAAGTAATTTGGGCAGCTGTAGAGTAACCCAATCACTTTCATGGGGGCAGCAAAGTGTCACCCCCCCCCCGCCGCCACCTCTCCTGGGCTCTGCTGCCCCTCCTGAGTGGCCATGTGCGTGCCGGCTGAGAGAGCAACAAATGATCAATCGCTGATCATCTGTGCACTGAATTAAGTTGGAAGCAGCAAGCTTCTTGTCACTTTCAGAGCCATCATTCCCTGGCTGCTGTGGCCATGGAAGAAGCAGAAGAAGCAGATCAAGCACAATCTGTGCTTCACAAGTTTCTTGGAGGTCTAATAGAACCCTCATATCTTCTTAAAATGGGAGTAAAACTATAGTAAGGTTTACCTATAAGTACAGTGAATATCTCCTAAACATGCACCCTTTAAGAGATATTTACTTGTGAAGCCACCGACGACGTCACCGGTGAATGCACCCTGTGTCGTGAACAGCTGCTCCTGCATCATCGCGGCTCGTCCAATCAAAGGACCAGAGACCGCCAACCTGGACGAAAGACCAGTATAGGATGGAAGCCCTTTAACTGTCAGCAATGACCCCGCTCTGAAGGGCTTTGTTTTAAGGTAGGCTTTGCATAATGTGCCAGTATCAGATGCATACTAGCACATATGCAGTATATAACACACATATACTGCAGCAGAATGGCTCCCCTGGGCGAAATCCCATACGGGTACATCCTACCCGTTTTCGGCCACCAGAGGGTGCGCACGCCCGCTGCATAGCAGGGGACCAGATGTGCGTGGCCGGCGGGCACGCGCAATTGCGTGCATGATCGCTAGCATGGGGATTTGTGTGTGTGTGTGTGTGTGTAAACACACAAATCCCTGTGCTGTCAAAGGAGAGGAGCCATATCGTTTGTTCCTACTAGGTAGGAAAAACGATATGTCTCCTCTCCTAGTCACTCACATCTCCATACAGTTAGAACACAGTTAACCCCTTGAGCGCCCCCTAGTGTTAACCCCTTCCCTGTCAGTGACATTTTTATAGCACTGATCGCTGTAAAATTGTTAATGGTCCCAAAAAAGTGTCAAAAGTTTCCGATCTGTCCGCCCTAATGTTGCAGTACTGCTAAAAATCGCAGATCACCGCCATTACTAGTAAAAAAAATGCCATAAATCTTT
Organism: Aquarana catesbeiana; assembly: GCF_042186555.1. NCBI lineage: Eukaryota > Metazoa > Chordata > Amphibia > Anura > Ranidae > Aquarana > Aquarana catesbeiana. The sequence continues at coordinate 239,284,582 of NC_133333.1, forward strand.
TCCATAGTTTGTAGATGCTATAACTTTTGTGCAAACCAATCAATATACGCTTATTGCGATTTATATATTTTTTTCCCCCAAAAAATATGTAGAAGAATATATATTGGCCTAACTGATGAAGAAATTTGTGTTTTAAAACATTTTTGGGGGATATTTATTATAACAAAAAGTAAAAAATATTGTGTTTTTTTTTTTTTCAAAACTGCCTTTTTTTGTTTATAGCGCAAAAATAAAAACCGCACAGGGGATCAAATGCCACCAAAAGAAAGCTCTATTTGTGGGAAAAAAAGGATGCAAATTTCGTTTGGGTACAGCATTGCATGACCGCGCAATTGTCAGTTAAAGCGACACAGTGCCAAATTGTAAAAAGTGCTCTGGTCAGGAAGGGGGTAAAATCTTCCGGGGCTGAAGTGGTTAAAAAAATTAAATTAAACTGCAGTTTACTACTGCTTTAAAGAGGAGCTGTAATGTACATGTAGCACTCTGATGTCTAGGCAGGGTTACTAGCAAATTTTGGCTGATTGATAGGTCAATTGATTTTACCCTAATTCTAGAGATGTTGCACTTCTCTCTTCTGTCTTCTATATATGGCTGGGTATCTGGTGGCATTAGATAAGACAAGGGCATTGCAAGGACAGATTAGAAATAGATGGGGGTGGCTCAGCCAATGGGCAGGGATTTTCTTGGGTCCCTTGGCCTGCTGGGTGAGCGTATTTATTTGGGTGAGGTCAGGTGATCCGGGTTCTGTGCCACCTGGATGGCTGTCTGGGTGGACGTGTGTTGTGCTGCCCTGGGCTGCTAGGCCAGAGGCTGAGGCCTATCCTGGGGACATCTGGCTGCTATGCTGTCTGAGGGCCTATCCAGAAGCAAGAGACCAGTGTGGGGTTGGGGTTGCGGCTCCAGTCCAACCAGTAGTAACAGTTCTGTCGGCCGGAGAACCTGTCGAGGGGAAGCTGTCGCCACTAAGGGACCGTCCACTGCACTACAGGGGACCACTGTGAGTAGCTGAAGCAAGTACCAGTGCAGTATTCTCACCAATCGGGGACAGTGAAGAATTGGGAAACTCCAGCAGATGTCAAGCCAGAGACCCGGCCAGTGGAGGTGACGCTTGCAGAGCAATATTGTGTGCCAAGCCAAGGACAAAGCAGGCCAGTAGGGTGACGCTTGAGTATCTGTGAAAAATTTACCAGTACCATAAATTAATAAAATATAAAAACATTTTCCAAAGACCAACCGCACTTACACGCACATGAACACATGCTTCTGGAGCACTTGTGTATAAAAACAACAATTGTGCTACTCGTATAATATATATATTAATAATATATAATATATATATTATAAGATAATATAATATAATATAGGTTTGATAAGCAGTTATGCTAATATAGCAACTACCACCATTTTATTCTCCAAGGTCCAAGGTCAGTATATTGTTATACCACCTTTTGCTTTAATTACAGCCTTTAGTCTTTTAGGATATGTCTCTACCAACTTTGTACATCTAGACTTTGTAATATTTTCTCACTCTTCTTTGCGGAACTGCTAAAGTTCCGTTAAATTTGATAGCAACACACATTCACCACCTTCTCCTTTTTTCCAATGTGTATGTCAGGTCACCTTGAGGCTAGGTGACAGATGCACACCGTTGGGATCAGGAGTGCACCGCAAGGTAGTGGACCCTACGGCTGGCTGCTGCGGATGGGAGTCAAGGTGGTAAGGAAGGCAGGGCCGCTGGAACACCAACACGGATCCCACCGGGGTTAGAGCATAAGATTCCCTAGGGCGCGGAGTCTAAGAGCCAACAGGTGTTCACCAGAGCCTCTAGTGGTGAGGATGGACTGGGCTGCAACTGGCTCCAGGTCTCGACCCCCAGGGTCCCCCAGCTCACACCCACAGTAGGCAACAGGAGGATAGGGATAGAAAGGGAATAAGCCAAGGTCGGGGCCACAAGCAGACAAGGACAACAGAGTTCACGCCAAAGGTTCAGGGTCACAGGCAAACAGGGATAATCAGGGACACGCCAAAAGGTCAGGGTCAGGAGCAGACAGGAATAGTTGAGAATACGCCAAGGTCAGTAACAGAAACAAACATAGAGCACACGGCAAGCAGGAAACAGGAAGCCAAACACACAAAGTTTGATCAGCAGGGCTGGCCTGCAGTGCACAGGTTAATATAGAGTTCTCTGATAGGAGCTGGGGTAGAGCCATGCTAGAGGAGAGATTATAAAAGCAGTCAGGTGAGAGTCGGCTGGTCTCTAGAGATGAACACATGGTGACAGGTAAGCTAACAGACAAACTTTAATGCATAACCATGACAGTGTAGTCATGTTTGCTGTGTGCTTTGGGTCATTGTCATGTTGGAAAGTAAACCACCTTCCCATTGACAACTTTCTGGTAGAGGGCAGCAGATTTTCTTCAAGAATTTGATGGTGTTTTGCCACATCCACTTTTCCTTCTATCCTGACAAGTGCTCCAGTCCCTGCTGCAGAGAAACACCCCCATAACAGGATATTACCACCTCCATGCTTTACTGTGGGGATGGTGTTATTTGGATAGTGAGCTCTATTGGATTTTCGCCAGACATATTGTTTGGTGTTAAGGCCAAATAATTCAGTTTTAGTCTCATCTGACCGTAACACATTTTTCCATGTGGCCTCAGAATCTTCAAGGTGTATTTTTAGCAAAGCTCAGTGGTAAATGCATGTGGTATTTTTTGAGGAGTGGCTTTTTTCTTGCAACCCTCCCATACAAGCCATTGGAGAATTTGTGATATTGTTGTCACATTAACACAATGACCACTATTTGTCATAAATTCCTGCAACTGCTTCAGAGTTCTTGTAGACCTCTTGGTAGCCTCTCTGACCTGTTTCCTCCGGGCTCTTTCATCCAGTACAGAGCAACGTCCTGATCCAGGGAGAGTCTGTGTTGTACCAAATGCCTTCCACTTCTTAATAATAGACTTCACTGTGCTTCTAGGCATCGATGAAGACTCTGACATTTTTTGTGCCTGTCCACAACTTTATACTGGAGAACTTTTGACAGTTTCTTGCCACCCATAGTTGATTGTTTGCACTACCAGGGACTGAAATTCACCAGCAAAGCTCTTTTCATTCTGAGCTAATCAAAATCACCACAGCTAGTCACAGTTGAAAGGCAAATAGCTTGTGTGACATTGAGAAGTTGATTAGCTACACCTGATTGAGTTTACAAGTCATTTTTAGGAGGGGTGATCCTTTTTCCAACTCTGACTCTTTTTGAATTTTTTTAATTTTTTTTTATGACAGGTTGGCGATCTTTCACTTGGATGTTTTATAAGTTGCAGTAAATACATGCACTTTAATATTGTATAGATTTTTTTTTTGTTCCAAAATATTCTATAACATAAGGGATTCCTGTTTCTGAGATTTAGATTGCAGTATTCAGCAGTATATGCCCAATCAGTCGGATTTAGCAGCACGGGATCCTTTTTGTGGAAGTGCATACATTTTAGTGCAGTTTCTTTTGGTTCCATAATATCATTATACAGCCATAATTACAACTGAATAATGAAATTAAATTTGCTTTTGCAAACTAGCCAAGTTGTATATGCTCCTGCTGTATGGAAATGTAAAATATGAAATAACATTTTAATATGCGATTTATGAAGTGTAATTAAAATGTTCTTCCTACACGATATTCCTCCATATCTCTGCTATTTCTGGCACATCCGTGGGAGTTTTAGGTTTCAAACCTCACAGGATATGCTTTCATGGTAAGTCAGAGTGTTGATTTAGATTAATTTATCTGATTTGGAAGTTGCTAAACTTGTGACAGATTCTGACAGTGACATAGCAATGTAACCATTTGGTATGGGATGGGTCTTTCTGAAAAGCTTCTAAAGAATAGGTGTGTAAGCCATTTCTTGGTAGTAAGTTAGCAAAAGATAAATCAAATGTTATCTTCAGCCTCCATAACTCCCTGTGACTATTAACAACCACTTCAGGCTATAGATATTTTTTTTTTTCTTCGGGATGGTTCAGCCCTCGGAACCGAGAGAAAAACAGTTAGGCGCCACAGCAAATTGTTATGGCAAAATTGTGCTAACAAAGTGGATGGCTTAAAATTCGAACCTGGAACGTGTTTCATAGTCAGGAGGACCAAAAAGGTACTGATGGTCAGAAGGAGCCCGAAGAGGTACTTGAAGCAGTAATGCTGCAGCCAGGAGACTGAATGTTATGTTCAATTCATAGTGATGGTGAGAATCCCTGTATGGGAAGATATGCCTATGTGAACTTTGACTTTCTTTTAAAATGATTGTAAAGTCTCTTATGTTTTTTTGTTTTTTATTTTTAAATAACAGTTATACTTCCCTCCTCTGTGTAGTGGTTTTGCACAGAGCCCCAGACCCTCCTCTACTCGGGTCCCTCTTCGCTGCTCCTGGCCCCTCCCTTTGGTGAGTGCCACCACTGTCAGCATCTTCCTATGGGCGCACCTGAGCCGAGTCACAGCTCAGTGTGTCCATTCAGACACTGACCCCTGCCCCAGCCCCACCCTTCTCTCCCCTGATTGGCTGACTGACTTTGATAGACATCCCCGGGAGCCAATGGCGCCGCTGCTGTTTCTCAGCCAGTCAGGAGGAGTGTCCCGGACGGCTTAGACATTCGAGGACATCGCTGGAGAGAAATGGGGCTCAGGTAAGTAATTAGGGGGGCTGAGGGTGGCTGCTACACGCAAAAAGTTTTTTATGTTAATGCACAGAATGCATTAAGATAAAAAAAACCTTCTGACTTTATAACTCCTTTAAAAGTGAGCAGGAAAGCCTTAAAAACGATATTTGGCGTGGAGTAAGCTCACTAGTGTTTTGACACTACCATTGAGCTAAGAAACCCCATGTGCCACAATGCATGTAGCTGGTGTCCCTTGTTTGTACTGGGAGCGTGCTCACTCTGCCCCCCCCCCGTACAGTGACTACTCTGTCACTGACAAATTACGTTCAATGTTTACAATCAGAAGCCAATGGGGGTGGCCTACCAATCACATAATCACTGTGATAGCTAATCCCAGTAGTCACATGAGTAGTCACAGTGGGATGTAGTGGCCATCTTGGTTGGAAACAAAACGTGTATTTATGACATGCTGGTTTTACCTACTTTAATGTGAGCACTTTACTTTAAATAAATGCTGTTATTAGATTTTACTACACTGAGATGCTTCTTTTCTTTCTTCTGATTTAATACTTTTTGGGAGTAATTTTGGCCATCTGACTGGATTGACCTCTAAACTCGAGAGCGTTGCATGTGGAAGAAGTTGGTGGACAGTCCCATACCTGAGGTTTCCATCGCCATCTATGGGTTCATATTACGCTGTTTGACTGTACCTTTAGGCTCCATTCACATCAATGTGTTTTTTTTCATGCTTTTTGCAGAAACGCAGGACATTTTTATAACATGGGTTTCTATGGAGCACGATCACATCAATGCATTTTTGTGCCTCTGTGTTTTTGGAAAGGGTCAGGGACTTTTTTTAAAAGCAAAACCGTGCTGTTTTTGGTTCAATAGATTTCAATGGAGAAACTGCAGAAAAGCATGTAGTGCGTTTAACGCAATTTTTTCACGTTTTGCGTTTTTTAATCTGCCCGACAACAGATTTGCCCCCCCCCAAAAAAAACCCATAAAAAATACAAAAATGAAAATCACTGTAAAATCGCGGAGAGCACAGCAAAAAGCACTACAGAAATGCTCAAAAGCAACATGCATAGGTGTGAATGAAGCCTAAGACCCCACACACACTATTAGATTTTCTGCAGACTTTTGTCTTCAGATTTACCAAAACCATGTACTATGGAGGGTCAAACCTTAAGCGTTTTAATTTGTATGCAATCAGGCAGGCCCTTGCACTACATGATTTTTGTAAATCTGAAGACAAAAATCTGCAAAAAATCGAATCGTGTGTATGCGGTCTTAAGCCTCGTACACGTGGTACGATTGTTGGCCAACTGAGCATCTGATTTTTGTCTTAAGGGCGTGTGCCAGTATCATGTCTTGCATACTAAGGCTACACAATTGTCGTGCCACAAATATGAATGTAGTGACGTACTACGAGGAATTTGAGCTCTTGAGCGCCACCCTTTGGGCCCCTTCTGCTAATTTTGTGCTTGGTGAGCGTTGATTCCGAGTATGTGTGTTTGTACTTTCCACTTTTTGTGTGATGGATTTGTGTACTGACCATACGAAAATGTGACGTTGAGCCTTTGTCCGCCGAAAATTTACTAGCCTGTCATCCAACATTTGTTGGCCCGAAAATTGGAAAACAATTGTCTAAAGGAGCGTACTAATGGTAAGAATTTAGGACAACAGTCTGTCAACAGACAATACGCTTCCAACAATCGAACCTTGTACGAGGCTTTAGAATGGTCAAATTGTTATGGTAGGAGGCAGTGTGATCGCTTTGAAGATGAAGGGTCTAAAGAAATCGCTGATCATCTTACAAAGACTCTTTGGGTGTACTTTTAACACTCTCTTGTCAACTCCAGTTGATTTACACTAAATATCCTTTTTTTGGTGATTTTTATCTCATTATAAATGCTTTGTTGCTCTAATTTTAGAAGGTTATCTGTTATTGATAGCGCTGCACTGTTCCTGATACTTTCATTACTATTCAAGAAAGACTTCCATTATGCTAAGTTCAAAAAATCCCATCAAAGTTTGTTAGAAAATTGTATTGTCTAGTGAAATGATAAGCGCTCCAATTTTGCATTTCCAATGTATTTAACTAATAAAGAAATGTTAAATTTAACTGTGTAAAATTGTCATAATTAATTGCAGTACGATTGAGCAGGGCTTTGAGAGTGCTACTTTGTGGAACTGAAGCCTCTAAAAAGTAGAAATTAATTTACATATTTTAATGGCTACTGTATTTTTTTTTTTTTTGTGTATAATAGAAGATATTGTCATATCATATTCCACGTGCAAATGAACCGTTCTGTGAAGATATATGTTTCATTATTCCACCTAAACCAATAATGACGCAGCGCCCTTGTGCTAAGACCTCATCATCAATGTTCCTGCTTTTTCTTCATTCTTTTGTTTTACACTCTGCCAGAAGCAAATATTTCTATATCATTTGTATTTTATCTCCATTTTATTTTTGAAGGCCGGAGAATTGGAGTTTCAGCACTTCTTTGAATTTTCACATAATTAAGGCAAACAGTAGTTTTGGGTACAGAGGTTTTTAGAACATGATTTCCCACTCAGCTGTCATTGTATAATTATATGTCTGTACTTACCTTGACTATTATGGTTGGGTTTCACTTCAGCTCTATCATTTTGCTAATTGTGATGAATCGTTTCAGGCTGTAGAAATGTACATGTGAGTCATTCTGCATTACTTTTCTTTTGGATTTACAAAATGTAGTTTTACAAAACTATATGAAAGTTAGATTGTCTTTGCTTCTCCTAAATATGTTACATGATTAAATAGATTGGTTGAAAAAAGACACAAGTCCATCCATATATATATATATATATATATTATATATATATATTATTTATATATACACACACAGTGGGGACAGAAAGTAGTCAGACCCCCTTACATTTTTCACTCTTTGTTACATTGCAGCCATTTGCTAAAATCATTTAAGTTCATTTTTTTTTCCCATTAATGTACACACAACACCCCATATTGACAGAAAAACACAGAATTGTTGACATTTTTGCAGATTTATTAAAAAAAGAGAAACTGAAATATCACATGGTCCTAAGTATTCAGACCCTTTGCTCAGTATTTAGTAGAAACACCTTTTGATCTAATACAGACATGAGTCTTTTTGGGAAAGATGCAACACGTTTTTCACACCTGGATTTGGGGATCCTCTGCCATTCCTCTTTGCAGATCCTCTCCAGTTCTGTCAGGTTGAATGGTAAACGTTGGTGGACAGCCATTTTTAGGTCTCTCCAGAGATGCTCAATTGGGTTTAAGTCAGGGCTCTGGCTGGGCCATTCAACAGTCACAGAGTTGTTGTGAAGCCACTCCTTCGTTATTTTAGCTATGTGCTTAGGGTCATTGTCTTGTTGGAAGGTAAACCTTCGGCCCAGTCTGAGGTTCTGAGCACTCTGGAGAAGGTTTTCGTCCAGGATATCCCTGTACCTGGCCGCATTCATCTTTCCCTCGATTGCAACCAGTCATCCTGTCACTGCAGCTGAAAAACACCACCACAGCATGATGCTGCCACCACCATGCTTCACTGTTGGGACTGTATTGGACAGGTGATGAGCAGTGCCTGGTTTTCTCCACACATACCGCTTAGAATTAAGGCCAAAAAGTTCTATCTTGGCCTCTTCAGACCAGAGAATCTTATTTCTCACCATCTTGGAGTCCTTCGGTAGCAAACTCCATGCGGGCTTTCATGTGTCTTGCACTGAGGAGAGGCTTCCGTCGGGCCAGCTCTGCCATAAAGCCCCGACTGGTGGAGGGCTGCAGTGATGGTTGACTTTCTACAACTTTCTCCCATCTCCCAACTGCATCTCTGGAGCTCAGCCACAGTGATCTTTGGGTTGTTCTTTACCTCTCTCACCAAGGCTCTTCTCCCCCGATAGCTCAGTTTGGCCAGACGGCCAGCTCTAGGAAGGGTTCTGGTCGTCCCAAACATCTTCCATTTAAAGGATTATGGAGGCCACTGTGCTCTTAGGAACCTTGAGTGCAGCAGAAATTTTTTTTGTAACCTTGGCCAGATCTGTGCCTTGCCATAATTCTGTCTCTGAGCTCTTCAGGCAGTTCCTGAAGAGCATGATTCTCATTTCCTCTGACATGCAATGTGAGCTGTAAGGTCTATATATAGACAGGTGTGTGGCTTTCCTAATCAAGTCCAATCAGTATAATCAAACACAGCTGGACTCAAATGAAGGTGTAGAACCATCTCAAGGATGATCAGAATAAATGGACAGCACCTGAGTTAAATATGAGTGTAGCAGCAAAGCGTCTGAATACTTAGGACCATGTGATATTTCAGTTTTTATTTTCAATAAATCTGCAAAACTGTCAACAATTCTGTGTTTTTCTGTTAATATAGGGTGCTGTGTGTACATTAATGAGGAAAAAAGAACTTAAATGATTTTAGCAAATGGCTGCAATATAACCAAGAGTGAAAAATTTAAGGGGGTCTGAATACTTCCCGTCCCCACTGTGTGTGTGTGTGTGTGTGTATATATATATATATATATATATATATATATACACACATACACACACACACACACATATATATAATCCCATACAGTTGATCCAGTGGAAGGCAAAAAATAAAGCATGATCCAATTTGCTTCAGAAAAAAAAAAAATTCCTTCCTGATCCCCCAAAGGGGCAATCGGCTATTCCCTGGATAAACTTTACCTACAAATGTTAGTAACCAGTTATATTGTGTACATTTAGGAAAGAATCCAGGCCTTTCTTAAAGCGGTAGTAAACTGCAGAAAAACAAAACAAAAAAACCTGCAAGAAAATAGCATAATGTGCTAGTATGCATCGCATACTAGCACATTATGAAATACTTATCCTAAAACGAAGCTCCGGCAGCTCGCCTGGTAACCACCGAGGGGGCTGACTCGTTCCCTCTGCATTTCTTCTGGGTTTGCGGGCTCTGACGATGTGAGTGGCCGTAATTTTATATTGGGTACTGTTGCTTCTGTTAAAAAAAAAATCTAACTAGCTGCTCCTCCTAGTAGAAACTGAATTATTACCTTTCTGGTGGGCATTGAGTGAAATATTTTCTGTCTTCATGAGCTCCTGGCCTTGTTGCTGATGGCTGATACTTTGTCCACCAATTGGCATTGTGCTTCCTCCTGCCAGCCTCTACATCACTGCAAGATGTAGCGGCAAAACTACGGCAGCCAACAGGGACCTGCGGTAGGACACGCCTTCAGAGGTGCTCCTAGGTTTGCATGAGAGCGTTTTCTCTCCACTTGCTGGATTGGGGTAAGTATTCAGCTTCTTCTTTTTTTAAGAGTATTATAGAAACACTTTGTTACTGCATCGCTGCAGTGTTTCTCTCCACTGACCATCACTTTACTCACAAACTTCTCCACTGACTGCCAGAGCACCCATGAGCACTTCTGATCAATGCCCACTCCTTTACTGATAAAGTGGAAAAAATAACAGATCAACAGGTAATTAAAATATGCTAAGGGGGGGATACAGTGACAGGCAGCATCATATATCTGTCTCATCTACAATGCTTAAAGTGGTACTCGACCTGCCCCACATGTTTTTGCCCCCCTTACCTCTTTTCCCCTTTCCTCTGTATTACTGGGTTCTCTTCAGAATGAATACTCACCCACACAACAAATCCAGCATTGTCCCACTGCAATCCATTGTTCCTGTGCCATACAACAGGTCTTACACTGCCATCTTGGTCCTCTTCAGCTGGCTGCCTATTCTGGTTGCAGGCAGCCAGGTCCTGTGATGCACAGGCACCCGTCCTTTGGCCATTCTGCATGCCTGTCCTGCAGCCTCCCGGGAGATGTGATGTAAGTATACCATGAGGCTGCAGGAACAGTGACACATCATTCTGGCCTAGGTCAGAGTGGAAGAAAACCCTAACTATAACTATTCCTACAAATCTGTATCATTGTATGGTGTTCACCCATGATCTGTTTATTGAATGCTCCAGTATAGCAGGTGATAGAGCTAGATTAAAGTGATTGTAAAGTTAAATTTAAAAAAACAAAAAAAATCTCTATACTTACCTGTTCCATGCAATGGAATTGCACAGAGCGGCTGCAAACCTCTTTTCGGGTCCCCCGCCTGCACTTCTGGCCCCTCCCCTCTGTCCAGTGTCTCCATGGGAAGCCACTTTCCATGGGGGCACTTGTGTGTACTCACACCCGATCCCCGCTGCTGCATCCATTGACACAGGCAGTGGGACTCGGCCCTGCTCCCTTGTCACTGGTTTTGATTGACAGCACTGGGAGCCAATGGCTCCCGATGCGCCAGTAAGACCCGGAAGTGAGGGGAGAGAAGAGCTGCTGACGTGAATGGTGCTGGATTGAAGGAGGGCTGAGGTAAGTAAAAAGGGGGCTGAGGGGGGATGCTGACACCTAATCATTTTGTACCTTAGTGCAGGAACGTATTTAGGTAAAAAATGTTTAGACTTTAAAACCACTTTAAGTTTGAGGTCATCACTATAACATTGCTCTTGTTGTTTTATCTAACTTCTTTAATCGTAACTTTTTAAATACATTTTGTACCAATAAAGCTATATTGTTTTTATTAAAAAAGAACTGTATATTCCTGTGGTGCCTCAAATGTCCTCTCTCCAAAAAAAAATCTTTTTCTGCATATATTTATTCTTTAAAACATTACTCCCTTATACTATCTTTCCTGTTTTAAAAAAAAAAGATGTATTTACCTACCTATTTTAAATCTGCTCTTGTCCAGTCACGTAATTCCACAGCACTAGCTTCCCCGTGAGTGAGCAGCTGCTGCAGGGGAAAAGAGGCATCACCAATAATGGCTGGGACATGGGTGCGTATGGGTGACGTCACCGCTCCCAGATTTCACAGACATTGTTGACCACTCCTTAACACAGAGATGCAGGATTATGTGACTGCGGTGGATTTAAAATGGGTAAGTACACAGATCTCTTTTTATACAGGATGGGGGGACGGGGGAGGGGACATTTTTGAGAATAGTTTATAGTTAGGATTTTCTTCCACTGTAAGCTCTGCTTTAATATGCCACAGACTTTTGCAAATCTGTTTCAGTTGGCTGCCCAGGATTGCAGACTCGGGTGTTTGAAAATCCAGAAATAATTTGCATTTACTTTGCTATGTGTTGGGTAGCCTGGCTTGCAGATAATGCATTTAATTTTGTCAATCGTTTGCTTAAAACAATATCAATTTTTTTAGCTAGACAAGAAGGTAGTTCTTTAGTGGATAACTAAAATGCTTCGCTACCGTTTGCTGCTTTTTTTTTTAGCCAAAACCAAAATGTGTGAAACCACCCGTTTAATCCTACTCCATAGTAAACGGATTGTATTGAACCTGTTTGTACAAGTGATTTTGAAAACATGCCTGCTACTGTGTTGTAGCTTTTTTTTTTTCCATTTTTTGTTTTTTTTTTATCTTTTCTGGTTGACATGTGTAACATCTTATTATTGCAGAGTGACAGCTCCCAAAAGTACATAGAGTGGGATATCTTCAAATTAGCTCAGATGAAGTAATCTGGTTTTACAGGCCATATAAATCAGACTTTATGGCCCTAATGACTATTATGAATTCTGTCGTAAAATCTGATGTATAGTGCAATTATACAAACCGCTTGAATGAAAACATTCCAGGTCATCAAGCTTGTAACTGGATTGTGATATGATGCCCCTTAGAACATTTGTTTTATCATGCGATGAGTGTTTTGGGGGGTGCTCGTCATGTTACACGTCAAAGCAAAGATGCTCTTGACACAATTAGAACAGCCTCAATCACTTCCTGCAAATTATGCATCTATTTTTGAAATAATTAGGATGGGTTTCTTCTTCCAATAGGGAAAGCTTTTATAAATTGTAATATTGATAGAGAGGAATTGTGCTCCATCGTTGATGTTATTGGGAGGAACTTTGCCCCATCGTTGGTTTCTTTGGGAGAAATTGTGCCCCATCGTTGAAATCATTAGGAGGAGTTGTTGCCCCATCTTGGTGCCATTAGGAGGAACTATGCCCCTTTGTTGGTGTCAGTGAATGAAATATTACCCAAAGGGTTGGATAAAAGCAAGCAAAGGGCTGCAGTTAGAAGACCACTGACCTAGAGGAATGCACTCCTTCCTTTATCCATCAGCTGTTATCCTTTGAGGTCTTCTGCTTATTCGTAGTTACTATGACCTCATTCAGAACATGAATGATTATTTTTGAACATAAAGGCATCTTGTTTTGAAGATGGACTGTTTTTTTTCAGTTACAAAGTTAAACCATATAGATCCAGGTTCAAAGGTTGCAGCATGGGTTGACCATAGCATGACATTGGAAAAGGAAGCACAGATTTCATCAACAATGTGACTACATTTGGATTGCCACCGGTGAAAATGAGCGCAGAAGGGTATCTCTGCTGTCACTGCAGTCTTGTTTTCTTCGATCGTGTATAGTTGATTCTCTGGTTTCCTAAATTGTTAAAGTGGATTGCCCTCCTTGTCCCCATGTTGATGAGGACAAGGGTCTCTTCCCGACAAACCTGGCCGTTGGTTGTCGGGGTCTGCGGGCGGGGGGCTTATCGGAATCCGGATGCCCCCTTTAATAAGGGGGCCCCCAGATTCCTGGCCCCCCACTCTATGTGAATGAGTATGGGGTACATCGTACCCCTACCCATTCACCTAGGGAAAAAAGTGTCAATAAAAAACACAGTACACAGATTTTTAAAGTAATTAGGCAGCTCCGGGGTCTTCTTCCAACTTCGGGGGGCCTTTTCCGACTTCGGGGGTCTTCTTCCGACTTCGGGGGTCCTCTTCCGACTTCGGGGGTCTCTCCAGCGTCTTCTCCCGGTGTCCGCATCTTCTGCCGGCTCCACCGCTATCTTCTGGCGCTCTTTTGCCAGCGGTGGCCCGGACTTCTGGATCGTCTTCTTCCCTCTTCTCTTCCAGAGATGTTGACACGACACTCTCTCCAGCCGGAATGCTCTCTGTGCGCTCCGCAACAGACTTATATAGGTGGTGACCCCGCCCCCTATGACATCACAGTCCCGAGCATGCTGGGACTGTGAGGTCATAAGGGGGCGTGGTCATGTCATCCTATGTCCATGCCCCCTTATGACCTCACAGTCCCAGCATGCCCCGGGACTGTGATGTCATAGGGGGCGGGGTCACCGCCTATATAAGTCCGTTGTGGAGCTCACAGAGAACATTCCGGCTGAAGAGAGCGTCGTGTCAACATCTCTGGAAGAGAAGAGGGAAGAAGACAATCCAGAAGTCCGGGCCACTGCTGGCAAAAGAGCGCCAGAAGATAGCGGTGGAGCCGGCAGAAGATGCGGACACCGGGAGAAGACGCCGGAGAGACCCCCAAAGTCGGAAGAGGACCTCTGAAGTCGGAAGAAGACCCCGGAGCTGCCTAATAAATTACTTTAAAAATCTGTTTACTGTGTTTTTTATTGACACTTTTTTCCCTAGGTGAGTGGGTAGGGATACGATGTACCCCATACTCATTCACATAGGGTGGGGGCCGGGAATCTGGGGGCCCCCTTATTAAAGGGGGCTTCCGGATTCCGATAAGCCCCCCCGCCCGCAGACCCCGACAACCAACGGCCAGGGTTGTCGGGAAGAGGCCCTTGTCCTCATCAACATGGGGACAAGTTGCTTTGAAGTGGGGGGGCCCGCAGGGCACCCCCCTCCCCCAAAACACCCACCCCCCATGTTGAGAGCATGTGGCCTGGTACGGCTCAGGAGGGGGGGCGCTTGCTCGTCCCCACCCCCTTTCCTGACCGGCCGGGCTGCATGCTTGGATAAGGGTCTGGTATGGATTTGGGGGGACCCCCACGCCGTTTTTTCGGCGTAGGGGCTTCTCCTTAAAATCTATACCAGACCGAAGGCTTGGTATTCCCTAGAGGGGAATTCCCTCTCGCGCCCGCCACAGTAGGAAAATGTGTTTTTCCTATTGCAGCTAGCGCGAGATGTACAGTACCCTGCCGCCGAGAACCAGCGCGATCCGATCGCGCTGGAAACATTCTCGCGGCTGCGTACTGTAGTTTGTACAAAAGTCCGATGGCTTTGTGTACACACGATCGGACTTTGCTCCATCGGACTTTTGTTGCAGGAAAGTTTGTCCGTTCGCACAGCCAACAAAAGTCCGATGGAAACTGAAAAAGTTTGTCCGATGGAGGGTATACACGGTCGGATGTTGCTCCAAAACAGCTAATTTGCATGTTTGTTGTCAAAAAGTCTGATCATGTGTACGGCCCTTTAGTGTAGCAATATGGTTACATTTAATTAAGTTATAACATTTAGCAACATATTGCTACACTCTCTTCTCTTTTATACTCTGGAGCTCCTGCTGGATTTTGCTTCTAATCCCCTTGTGGAGGCTTCCATTTGTGGATGGACATTTTATGGTTACACAACCCATCACATTGCTATGATCTTTTTATATGAACTATAGACTGAAGGACCTATGAATAAATGGTTGTGGAACAAATCATTTGAGTTTCCATTATTTCTTATGGGGAAATTCGCTTTGAATATACAAGCGCTTTAGATTACAAGCATGTTTCTGGAACTAATTATGCTCGCAATCCAAGGTTTTACTTTACATTATCTTTCTTTTCTCACGAGAGAATTCCATTGCACAGAGCTGATAAGTATAGAGATGTTTGTTTAAAAAAAACAAAAAACCTTTACAACCACTTTAAGTGTTTGTGAGTTCCTGGCCCAGAAATCCTTACTTAGACATTACCAACCACCTTATTCCCCTGACTTAGGCCCCTTTCCCGCAGGCTTATCTAATCGAACCCTCCAACCAGAGCGGACTCATAGGTTTTTTTTTTTTTTTTTTTTTTAAGCCACATGATTAGAACCTGAGGCACTAATTGGCTTGAAAAAGGTTGGGCTCTGCGCCCCGAACCCACCCACTGGTGACACTAGCGAATCAATATTCGATATTGTCTTGCGGCTTCTCCTCCAGGCCAATCAGGACAGGAGGCGGATCGGGCTGTCCGGGAGGAGAGGCAGAGGATGCCGCGACCTGCGTGAGTGTGGACCTTGGGGGGGGGGGGGGGGTTGTTTGCTGCCCCCCCCCCCCCAAAAAAAAAAAAAGTTTAGCACCAGCTGCCACTGCCATCCGGTCTCTACTATGGAGTGGCGGATGTCAGTGGACATATGTCTGCTGACACCTGCCGCCATCCAATACGAACCTGTCTGCCAAAAACAAACGAATGGTGGTCCTTTTCCCCATCTGTCTCTCGGATTGGATGGCATCAAATGGAAACAGACAGGCAGTCCATTTCCATCTGATTGCCCCATAGAGGAGAGCAGGACTGTCACCCGCCTGCTCAGTGGGGATGAGCAGAGAGATCCCCCGCTGAGCAAGCAGATTCTGCATCACGGAGGCGCCCGTGTGAAAGGGGGCCTTAGCACCCTGTGAATTTTGGCAGTTTCCAAAATTAAAAAGTGCCTTAAAAGGACACAGATTTGATGCCATACTAGACATCAAAAATACTGCACAGCTATCCAGAGAACACATTTAAGGAATGTTTCTGGCAGTTGCACAGTCGTCAAGAAAAGTGCGTTGCTTCACAAAGGCAACAGCCGAATGTGTATAGGTAAGCAGTCCGTTTTTGCACTGCAATGATGTAAACAATGCTCGTTAATATACATTAATTTTTCTTGCATATATATTTGTACTGCATTTAACAAAAATGTTCGGTTGCTTCTGGTGTAAACGAGCCCTTAGAGTCACTAATCTGCCCCTGGATGCACAGAAGTATATTTCCAACCTCAAGTAAATGCACAATATAAATGGTACCATTAAAAAATCATTCCAGTAGATGCATGTGTCTGCATTTAGCAATGTCCTCTATATGCTTGAATGAGGCCTGTAAGACCTTGAACATCTTTTGTTTGTTGTACCTGGAATGCATTTAGTTGATATCAACTGAGCGTTCATTTGGGCTTTGGAGCCATCTCCGTCACTTACATGTGCCAATTTTTGACAAGCGAGGTCTACAGTATAAGAGAACTGTTCTGTTTTTGGCATCTTATCTGAATCCATCTGTCCAGTTTATCTTAACCATTTAATTCCAGCTCAACACCTTCTCTTCCCTGAAGCATAACGTTTTCTGCTCTCACCTATTGGTGAAGATTTTGTGGTCTGGTACCTGTGAGTCGGAGAGAACGCGGACTTCTTGTTTGATAAAATTATAGAGCTATTACAGGAAAACAAACAAGCAAGTGGAGAGCAAACAGCAGGCACTGATTGCCAGGGGACTGAGTTTAATTATTTTGGCATCGACAAGATGGGAAGATGTAAGTCGCTCTTTTGCCCCTTGGCTTTCTGTCTTCGCCGATTATTTCAGGTTATTGGTCAAGGAGATTGAGATCTATGTGACACATTATGTACATGTTAATAAAGTTTATGGGCCCATCTAATGCTGTTTAGTGCTCTTCTCTGCAATATATAAACTTTAATTTTCACGTTGCTTAACCAAATGTAATTAGGACAAATATCCAAGGCCTTCCTTTTTTATAGATATCGTTCATCACATAGCCAGGCCAAGCATCCTAGCATTTAGAATAAAAAAGTGAATCACAATGACGCCCTATTGTATGGACGATTAATTTGTAGTTTCAGTATATTCAGGATTTTTATTATATTGTTTAAAATGCATAGCGATTTTAAAATGCTTTACATGCATTTACAAACTGAAATAGTAAATTGCAAAGACAATATTTTTATCAGTATTTTTACTGAGATTTAGATTTGCAGTGATATCTATGTGTAGTTTAACACGTTGCAGATTGTGTGGCCATTAGGGATGAGCTTCGAGTTCCGTTCGACTCGAACATCGGCTGTTCGCCAGTTCGCCGAACAGCGAACAATTTGGGGTGTTCGCGGCAAATTCGAAAGCCGCGGAACACCCTTTAAAAGTCTATGGGAGAAATCAAGAGTGCTAATTTTAAAGGCTTATATGCATGGTATTGTCATAAAAAGTGTTAGGGGACCCGGGTCCTGCCCCAGGGGACATGGATCAATGCAAAAAAAAGTTTTAAAAAAGGGCCATTTTTTCGGGAGCAGTGATTTTAATAATGCTTAAAGTGAAACAATAAAAGTGTAATATTCCTTTAAATTTCGTACCTGGGGGGTGTCTATAGTATGCCTGTAAAGGGGCGCATGTTTCCCGTGTTTAGAACAGTCTGACAGCAAAATGACATTTCAAAGGAAAAAATGTCATTTAAAACTACTCGAGGCTATTAATGAATTGCTGGTCCGACAATACACATAGAAGTTCATTGATAAAAACTGCATGGGAATTCCCCACAGGGGGGCCCCAAACCAAAATTAAAAAAAAAAAATGACAAGGGGGGTCCCCCTAAATTCCATACCAGGCTCTTCAGGTCTGGTATGGATATTAAGGGGAACCCAAAATTAAAAAAAAAAAAAGACAGCCTGCAGCCTGCCAGGTTGCGTGTTCTGATAAGGGTCTGGTATGGATTTTTGGGGGGACCCCACACAATTTTTTTTTTCTTTTTTTGGCGCGGGGTACCCCAGGTATGTATCTTCCTTCTTTTTGTTTTTTTTTTTGTTTTTTTTTGTTTACAGTATATAAACAAACGTTTTTACCTTGCATTTCTATTTTAAACTGAATGGATAATTTTCTGTAAAAAAAAAAAAAAAAAACTGAATGGATTGTTTTACAGAGTAAGGGTTCACATATACTTTAATACAGCTTGATCACCAACCTACCTCAAACTTGATGGGGCAAGGCAGAGACATCACCCTTTCCTCCTACTGTTAACAAGTTTCCAACATTAGGTCGACACACTATGCAATGCAATAGAGACTAGTTTCCACTCACCATACACTAGTAGATTTTCAAACAAACATAACTATATTGTCAAAAGTGTTGGGACACCTACCTTTACGCATGAAATTTAATGGCATCCCAGTCTTAGTCCGTAGGGTTCAGTATTGAGTTGGCCCACCCTTTGCAACTATAACAGCTTCAACTCTTCTGGGAAGGCTGTCCACAAGGTTTAGGAGTGTGTCTATGGGAATGTTTGACCATTCTTCCAGAAGTGCTCGCACTCTGCACTGGTGCGCAGTCATGTTGGAACAGGAAGGGGCAATCCCCAAACTGTTGCCACAAATCTGGAAGCATGAAATTGTCCAAAATGTCTTGGTATGCTGACGCCTTAAGAGTTCCCTTCACTGGAACTAAGGATTCAAGCCCAACCCCTGAAAAACAACCCCACACCATAATCTCCCCCTCCACCAATTGATTTGGACCAGTGCATAATGCAAGGTCCATAAAGACATGGATGAGCGAGTTTGGGGTGGAGGAATTGACTGGCCTGCACAGAGTCCTGACCTCAACCCGATAGAAAACCTTTGGGATGAATTAGAGTGGAGATTGCAAGCCAGGCCTTCTCGTCCAACCTGCGCCTGACCCCACAAATGCTCTTCTGGAAGAATGGTCTAACATTCCCATAGACACACTCCTAAACCTTGTGGACAGCCTTCCCAGAAGAGTTGAAGCTGTTATAGCTGCAAAGGGTGGGCCAACTCAATATTGAACCCTACAGACTAAGACTGGAATGCCATTAAAGTTCATGTGTGTGTAAAGGCAGGTGTCCAAATACTTTTGAAAATATAGTGTATATATGAAAATTCATACAACAAATCTCAGTACGTGCGATGACTTTGACGAATGTCATTTGAAAGTACTTCAAAATTTCATTTGCTTTTAACGTTTGTATTATGAACATGTGGACTTTACTGAAAGAACAGCATTTGCACCATTAGAAAATCGTTTGATTGAGAAAATCTTTACATCCTGCTTTGAATTTTCTCATTACTGCGGTCGAAAATGAACATCAGCTTGACCCCCCTAATGATTAGAAAATTAAAACATGTTCTTAAAACAGAAAAAAATCTAAGTAACATCTACTAGTGTGTGCCCGTCTTTACACATTTACCTCCCCCCTCTGTCAAATGGAGTCATTTACAAGAAGCTAATATTCAGACCGGTTGAACTATTTATACTAGTTATATTCATCATGATTAAAGAAGATCCTTACATTTGTACAATTATCCTTTAAGTTGGCCCTTCCCTTTCAAACGCACAGCTTGGATGTTTCAGCATCAAAGACTGGTGAGTTTATAACTATGAAAGGAAATATCCTAATGGATAATCATAAAAAAGTATAATTATCTATGATGGTTATACTTTGTTTGTTTTTTTTTTTTCTTTTTTTTATCCAGGGTACAAAAACTAAGGTACATTCCTGTCATAGTGCAATTATGACAATTTGGTGGATACATTTCCTTTGGAAGAGAGTCAGAATTGTGAGCTTATGCAGTTCTGTACAAAGATTACAGAGTGCGCATTATGGGGGTGATTTACGAAAGGCAATCGGGTTCACATTGCAAGGGAAGTTACTTTGCAAGGAATTTGCCCCAGAATTTAGTGAATGAGTGGAAGCTCTACTGACTTTCTTCATCCAGTCATGTGCAATTAGTAATTGGGTATATTTTGTGAGACTATCGCATTTACTAATTTAGGGAAAATTCCCTTGCAATGTGCAATGTCCTTAGTAAAGTAAACAGTTTATTTTTCTTTAGTAAATAAAAAGAGTAAGTAACCAGCTTTTCAACCGAGGTGGTGGGGAGGGGGAGGTGGATATTTGAGGGGGTATAGATGGAGACGAGGGGTGAGATGATTACATTGCAAGCCATTATATTATATTTGAGGCAAAAAGAGAACTTGGTCTCAATCAGTGGACGAATTGGTATCTTTGTTGCATGTTTTCTTCAGCACTTCCATTCAATGTCGCCGCGGCGAGGTACGTCACCTTCGCGGTTTAATGTGGGCCCCCCCCTTGCCTAGACATGCACAATTTGTTTCGTTCCCAATTTGTTTTTCGATGAAATTCAACAAATTCTTTAATTCGGAAATATTAGAATTAACGAAAAACCGTTTAAAGAATTTTTACGAAAACGAAAATTTGTAAATTCAAAAATCCAAAATAATAACTAACTAATAATAATAACTAATACTAACTATTCAATTCTAGGTATGGAATCTCTTTTCAAATTTGGCTGTTGGTGAATACGAATTTATCCAAAGTTACGAATTATCTGAAATATTGAATGCCGCATCTAAACGAATGGAACGCAATGAATTAATAATAATAATAATTATTAAAACTTTGTAATATTAATAATTTGTTACGTTCCATTCATTTAGATGTGGTGATTGTTATTTCGGATAATTCGTAACTTTGGATAAATTCGTTACATTCACTAACAGCCAAATTTGAAAGGAAATTCCAATACCTATAATTTAATAGTTATTAGTTGGTAATTTCCGGATTTTCAAATTTACGAATACTGCATCTTAACGAATGGAACATAACGAATCCTAATTTTTCCAAACTTACGAATTTATTCGAAATAACGAATTTTGATCATAACGAGTGACCCAAAAAAAAACAAAAAAAATTAATGAAACGAAAAGGAACAAATATTTTGGCAGTGCGCATATCTACCGTTGCCTTCTGGGACCTGTGTGTCCCCCAGAAGACGATGGGACCATTCAGAAAGTGGCGCGTGGCGCGCCCATGCGCAGTAGGAAACTGGCTGTGAAGGCTTCACTGCCGGTTTCCCTTACTTGCAATACTGGCACCTGCACCCGAAGCATGGAACAACTTGGGGTACCGAGATCACGTGTTTCCTGGACAGGTAAGTGTCCATATATTAAAGGTCAGCAGCTACAGTATTTGTAGCTGCTGGCTTTTATTTTTTTTCCCTAGGCTGGAACTCCTCTTTAACCGCTTAAAGACTTTGACAGCGGCACAATGGCTCCCCTGCGCAAATCGCCTTAGCTGTACAGCGGCTAGCGCAGGCTCAGTTGCGGGCGGTCGTGTGCCGTGGGTATGCACTCGCTCCCGCTGCATGCTGCTGGATCGTGCCCATGGGTCGGGAGGACTCTATGTCCTCCGGTGGCCCGCGATTGCCTTGTAGAAAAAAGTAATAGTAACTGTAAGCGCAAATACGCAAGTGCATACAATACTTGGGATGTTAACTGGCTAGGCAATTAGTCCATAGCATTAGATCTGACAGTTCAACGGTTAGGCAAGTATCTGGCAGTTCAAGGGTTAAGCAGAAAAGTATTGTGGCTGGTCAAATGGCGGCTGCTATCCTCAGAGAGCTGGCTCTGTAGTAGGCAGGAGAAAGGTAGAGAAGGAAGCGCCACCTGAGTGTAGTATTAGGGAATGGTTTAATGACACAATATGAGGTCACACTTACAGGAAAAGGAAGTTAAAAAGGCTCATCTGTATATGAGATGGTCCTCAGTGGTGATGCAGGGCTGCAGATCATTGATTCTCGGCCTTAGGAACGTCCTGTAGGCCTATTGAAGGAGCAGCAGCTCCGAGCACATAGCCAAATCTTTTGTGCTGCAGCTCCCCCCAAACCCCCCCTTTTTCTTACCTGAGCCCGATCTGATCCAGTGATGTGCAACGGCTCTATCCGCTGTCTCTCTCCTCATTGGACAGATTTACAGCAGCAGGAGCCATTGGCTCCCGCTGCTGTCAATAAAAAACAGTGACCCCGGAGCGAGGGGCGGGGCCAAGTCCCGCTGTCTAAGTCGAAAAACGCAGCAGCGTGACTCGGGAGCGAGCATGCGTGGGGACCCGATGAAGAGGCGGGTCCTGGCGCTTGCAGGGGACCCCAGAAGAAGGGGCTGCTCTGTGCAAGACCATTACACAGAGCAGGTAAGTATAGGCATGTTTGTTTTTATTTACAAAATGAGGGTTTACAACCCCTTGAAGTCTGATAACAATTCTTCACAATACCTTATTTGGTAAAAGATGAGCGATTGGGGACATCCAAACAAACACAGGAAGAGTGCTAATACGTTTCAACCCAAGCTCCAGCCATAGCTTTAAATTGAGATGTCTGTGGAGAACTCCTATTCAACAAGAGCTGCAAAATTAACTGCAATGAAAACTGTTTTACAGAATTGCATTATTAATTAACAATTGCTTGTCTTGTTCAACACAAGATTTTTATGGGCTGGTAGATAATATTTTCAAAGTGCAATAGCATTCAAGAGAAAAAAAAAACGATTGCAATGAGAGGAGCCTTAACTGCTGCGATAACTGAATACTGTTATCATGCAAACAGAAGATTTTAATGGGTTTTGTTATGTGCCTATAATTGTGACAACCTACCTCTCTTGTCATGTAACAATGTGCTGATAACAAGATGTCTTGTATTTGTCTAAAACACATAAATTTGTATTTTAGCTGTCAATGTATACATCAAAAATTCTAGTACATCATAAATGGGAAAATGTTAGCTTTTCAGCTCTGGTACATACATAATCGTTACAATCACATCATCATGTAAGAAATGTTAAGTAGGTACACACTGCCCACTTAGACTAGTGAAAACGATCTTGGATGCAGAAAAGGAAGTGGACCTATACATGTATGATATTTTCAGATGTGCTTTGAATATTGTGGATGCATAGTGGTTGATTTATGAAAGGCAAATAAGCTGTTTACTTTGCAAAGGGAATTTTCCCCTAGAGCTTAGTGAATGTGGTTAAATCTCACTTTGCAAAGAATCCCCAGTTGCATGCAAAGAAAAAAAAAAACACAATTTTTGCTTGCACATTGAATGATAGAAGTCCGCAGAGCTTAATTTAATTTACCAAGCTCTGGGGAAAATTCCTGTGCTAAGTGCAACTTGCCTTGCAATGTGAACATTCTATTTGCATTTAGTAAATAAACCCCCCACAACTACAACTGATCAGGATAAGGGATAAAACATTTTAAATCCAATGGTATGAGCATACTAAAGCCTTGGAGTTTCATTCCTTTTTCTCTCGAGTCCTCTTTCTGTAGGGGTTCCTCAAGGTTCTGTCCTTAGACCCGTTTTCTTCTCTATCCATACCACCTCCTTTGGTCACTTGATGAACTCCAACAGCTTTCAATACCATCTCTATGCTGATGACATCCAAATCTATTTCTCTACAACTCATCTTACCCCTTCGGTCTCCTCTCGCATTACTAACTTATTAACAGACATACCACTATGGACGTCACACCACTTTCTCAAACTCAAATCTTTTTTTAAAACTGAGCTCATAATAACATAATAACCCCCCCCCAACACACACACACACACACACACACCTGTGCTCTCTTCCCAGACTTTACCATAAAGATCTGTAATACAATTATCAGTTTATTATTATTAGTCCCTCCCCTCATGGCAGGGTGCTAGGTGAAATCCTAGACCCTGACCTGTCCTTTCAGCCCCCAAATCCAATCATTGTAAAATCTTGTAGACTTCACCTCCATAGCATTTCTAAAACTCACCCATTTTTAATTAATGAACCTGACAAGCTACTCATTCACTCCCTTGTTAGCTCTCACCTTGACTATTGCGACTCCCTCCTCATTGGCCAACCTCTACACAGGCTATCCCCTCTTCAGTCTTACTTTAAAGCTGCTGCTAGACTTATCTACCGTACCAAGCGCTCAGTGTCTGCCACCCCTTTACTGGGCTATGTTGACTGCTCAAGCCACTAAAGCGGATTACTGTCATACGTGGGTGGTTTGTGGCTTGGAGACCAATTGCACTTAAGTGGACCAACCCACATCCTTCGACTATATCTGATTGGATAGTCGATCTTAATAAATGCATCTCCTATGAGATATATAATTTTTTTTTTTTTAAAGAAATTCATCTAAAAGGTTCAACTCTATTTGGACCACATGAGTTCGATATCGAGTTAGGGTTTAGGATTTTTTAGTTTATAGATGTATAAAATGGTTAAAAATGGGCCCCATCTACATGGTTTAAGGATTGTTGATTGATAAAAAAGTGAAAAATCTTATTTTTCGATTTTCTTTTGATTTTGTGGATTTTTTTGGCTTGATATGATTACTCATGATATGATCTTTGTCTTTTGTGTATATTTTAGGTGTTTTATAAAAAACTTAAAATAAAATAAAATAAAACATTATACCCTGCCATTTACAACTCTGCCCCCAGCTTACATCACCAATCTTGTTTCAATATATTACCCAAACAATCCTCTCTACTGCTCCCAAGAACTCCTGCTCTCTAGCTACCTTGCCCTACCATGCTCATCTCCAGGACTCTAATCCTCTGGAACTCTCCTCCCCAATCAGCACAGCTATTCTACTCTACACTTTTAGGTGACTCCTGAAAACTCATCTATCCTCAGGTAAGCCTATCTCGCATTCACCTAACACTGAATTGAATTAATCAGCTCATTGCTCATAAATTATTACCTTTTGTATCACTTGTCCTTTCCTATTAGAGTGTAAGCTTTCAAGAGCATGGCCCTCCTACCCCTCTTGGTTGACTTGTATTATAACTGTACTGTCTTCCTTTTTAACTTGTCGTCACCCGCTCACTGTCAAATGACAGGGGCGGTGCGGCACTCGTTCTGGGACGCCGTCATATGACGGCGGCAGCAATCGCGGCCACACCGTGTTGCTAGGACATGGCGTGACCTCGATCTCTGTAGAGACGTGTACATGGCTCTTTAACCATGTGATTGGCTGTGTCCAATCACAGTCGCTCACATGTAAACAAGAAAGTAATCGGCGCTCCTCGCCTCACACTGTCAGAGTGTGTGGCACGGAGAGCCGATCAGCGGCATCTCCACTACAGTATAGTAAAACAGTGTCAGCAATCAGTGCCCATTAGCGATGCCAGTCAGTGCTGGCAATCAGTGCTGCCCATCAATGCCCATCACTGCTGTCGATCAATGCCCATCAGTACCGCCTATCCATGCCGCTTATCAGTGCCCATAAGTGTGGCATATTAGTGCCTCCTCATCAGTGCCACCTCATCAATGTCCACCAGTTAAGCCTATCAGTACCCATCAGTGCCGCCTCATCAGCGCACATCAATGAAGGCGAAAAATTACTTGGTTACAAAATTTACTGACAGAAAAAAAGTAAACATTTTTTTTTTTTTCAAAATTTTTGGTCTTTTTTTTTTTGTAAAAAAAATTAAAAACCCAGCAGTCATTAAATACTACCAAAAGAAAGCTCTATTTGTGTGAAGAAAATAACAAATTTGTTTGAGTACAGTGCTGCACAACCGCACAATTGTCATTCAAAGTGCGACAGCGCTGAAAGCTGAAAAATGGTCTGGGCAGGAAGGGGATGTAAGTGCCTGGTAGGCAAGTGGATAAAGTACAGTGCTTTTGGTGCTTTTATAAATCCTGTAAAAATAGTATTACTTACCATTAATGCCGTGTCCCCTGCTGTGTGCTGTGGTTTTACCTGCTTGCTGCGATGACGCTGCGGTTTCCTGTTTTGAAATTGCCGGAGTTGGGTGGACATTGGCGCACACTGGGGGACCAGGCATTCTTCACTGCCAGAAATGTTTCAAATTTCTAAAGATTCTTTGGCTATCATTGCTCTGCATTAGAGCCAAGATTGGAGACATGGGCAACAGGATAGACAAGTATTAACTTTTCTTTTTATAGGGAGATTAAATTAATTAAGTTTTCTTTTACGGGGTGCTTTATTTTAATATAGCAACAGAGCACGTTTAAACATTTTTTGAGCATTATGTCAATTTGATTATGGAATATACAAACTTTAAGTTAATGGTACAGCAATTAAAATATGTTATTACCATAGTGTAAGAAAATTGATTGAACTAAGATATTACAAAGTGTGCGGCCAACTTTTTCTTAAATCTAATGAAAACTTTACAATATATTCAATCGCTCTTTCAGTGCAATCCTTTCCATATTTCATGATTAGAAAGCATCCCATGTGGCTCATGCATATTGGAATTTCTGCACAGTTCTGTCAAAACTTTTAAAATTAAATTGTAACACATGACCAGCTTTACATTTGTTAATGTAATACAATAACATTGATGGATGAATTGCCTAGAAATCTTAATTTTATCTGTGATACAAAAAAAAAAATGTAAAGATTTTTTCATATAGTTTTAGGTGATCTAATATTGCACAACTCCCATTTAACAACCTGTATATTGTCAGTAAATGTCCCTATTTGTTATGAGCTGATTTGTCCCCGTAATCCTTTTGTATTATCCACAGCAGCCTTTCTCAACCTTTTTGCCCCAGAGGCACCCTTGAAATAGTTTTCAGGTCTCAAGGAACCCATGAAAAGATTAGTCTATCAAGGATCATTGGGAATTTTCCTTTACATTGATGGTAGTGAGTGAGAAGAGTGCCCCCCTTACAGGGGTGGCCAGAATGACACCCATACAGTCATGTTGTTTTCTCTGCCAAGTGGCGTTGGACCTGAAACTATGCAGGCACCTTCAGATAGGAGGTCAGATGGCCTCAGCTCAAGGAACTCCTAGCTATCCCTGTAGGAATCCTAGGGTTCTACAGAACCCTGTTTGAGCATGGTTGATCTACAGCTTTGGTTATTATCCATATCTGCACCTTAGCATGCCTTTTGTAGCAACATAAGATCTACTAAAGTTTTAAAAATCACCAGCACTGACAGATAATTGAACAATGAGTGTTCATGAGGCTGTAATTGACGTGTGTTTTTGCTAGTTAGTAGCTCCCAGCAAGCAGGGGGAAGCAAGTCTCTTAACTAACATAGTAATGTGTTTATAATGTGTTTTTTTTAAGTATTTGCTCCAGGGTAGTCATCCTTATCCTTGCCTAATGTCTCTGATGTGTGAGCAAAAGTGCTGGACCAGAAGGGAGGCTTGATTCTGATGGATATGCACTACTGTGCAAAAGTTTTAGGCCTCTACAGTTATGCCGCGTACACACGAGCGGACTTTATGGCAGACTTTGCCCGGTGGACGGGATTTCGTCGGACAATTCGATCGTGTGTGGGCTCCAGCGGACTTTGTTTTCTCAAAAGTTGGACGGACTTAGATTTGAAACATGTTTTAAATCAATCTGTCGAAATCGAGTCCGGTCGAAAAGTCCGCTCGTCTGTATGCTAGTTCGACGGACAAAAAGCCACGCTAGGGCAGCTACTGGCTATGAACTTCCTTGTTTTAGTCCGGTCGTACGTCAATACGTACGAATTTTACGGATTTTGGTGGATTGTGTGTAGGCAAGTCCGTTCATTCAGAAAGTCTGTCGTAAAGTCTGTCAAAGTCCGCCGAGCAAAGTCTGCCGTAAAGTCCGCTCGTGTGTACGCGGCATTAGAGATGTATGTACATTGCATTGCAATTGTTCTCCAGTTAACTCTCGGTTTTCATGACAATGTGCACCTTTTCTGTAATGTGCATTTAGGAGGGACACGCTGAACCAATGCCCACATCTACCTGTCCAGCGTTTTCCACTACCACTTCCCAGAGCATGGGCTCCACATGTGTACCTAACTCTCGAACCTCTGTACAGAATGGGAACCTCTGCAATGCGAATCTGCTCCCATTGCTATGGAAAACAGACTGCTGGCTGAAGGAGTGCCGACAGCATCTACCACACTTCTTGAAGCTGTTCCACCTATAACAGGTACACTCTATCGACAGACTGATGTAAAACTTCAGTTACTCTTCTGTCCTCACACTATTCCACTCCACACTGATATCTTCATACCTCAATGTGTTTAAAAATCACTTGGTGAACTATTTGTGCTGGGTACTTACATTACACCCCTTTCAGTAACTTCAGACCAGACAAGGACAAAGTTTCAATGTTTTACTTAAGGTGCACGTAGACAGTTCACAGTCCAACAGATAAAGGCATATTATTTCCTATTACTTAACTCTAACTACAGGCTTGAGTGCTGCCCCTCCATACCTGTTAAGGTGAAGTCCAAGCAAAGTCAATTTTTTTTTTTTAAGCATCTCCATGTAGGTACAAGTCCTGGAGCACAGACCATTGCTGGCGTCTTCGGGGCGAACCCCAGGTTCTGATAGTTCTACATCTGGTTGGTAATGGATAGCACCCTTCTCCTCCTCCTTCCTTTTCCACCTCCTCTTCTGCTCTGGACCATGGTCCCTTTTATATCACACAGGACCAGTGGGTCAGGGCCCAGAGAAGTAAGTACCTGCCAAAAAACGAAGCAGGAAAGCCATCAACTCCCACCCTCCTGGCAGGGACAGCACTTAACTGTTACAATCTGCTTTCAACTTTAACCTTTCTAGTATAGCTAAACAAAACTTTTGATTTAGCTTTGAATGGCGTTAGGAGAGATTGGAACCCCTGTCCGGGTTTTTATTGCTGCCTGCGCCCACGTTATGGAGATTCACCCTCTCTGTCCTGTTTATTGTCATCAAGAAAAGTGAAAGAAAATCTCCAATTTTGGGTTGTCCTCAAAACAGGAATAGAGGTGAAATCTTAAAATGGGGACACTAGCTCTGGTGCCTCTGATGACAACCTCACTTTAGAAGGTTTCACTTCTTGTCAAGGGTTATAACCCTCCCTCACTCTATCCAAAATGAAGAAAGGTTTTGCCTTTAGTTCTACTTTAAGAGTAAAATCTTGGCACTGTACAACATGTCGACCTTTTGTTTAAACATCAAAACAAATGCAGCTTTATGTAATTTTTTAAATGCATGTACAGATGTATTTTTTAATTTTTTTGGGCATAGTTTCTTTAAAGCACAAGCCGTTCAATGCCTGCTTCTTACACAGAACATTCCCTCAGGACTGAGTTGATTAGTGTTCTTTTTTATAGTCTCTGCTGTGTATAGTACTGTGTCAGCAATATGTACTAATCTCTTTGTCTCAGAACAGAATACAAAAAATTAATGTTTTACCTCAAGCCAGCCTTTTGGCTTTAAAAACAAGTTAACCCTCCGGCTGCTGACTGCACCCATAATTGCTGGCGCATGAAGGGGGCAGAGTCTATTGACGACCTTCCCAGACGAAGAATAAGCATTCTTTTTTTTTTTTTTTTTATCTTCTCCTCCATCCAGTCGTTGTTTGTTCTGGACTGGTGTAAGAAGAACATTCTCCTACATCTTCTCTGTTCTTTTTTAGCATTGAAAGCAAAAAGCATTTCTGCCTCTCTTCCCCCGAGCTGCAAATTAAATAAATCAACTGAATTGTGGAGGATAAAGTGCTTTATAAATTCTTTAAAAACTTGTTTGGTAGTCTCGGAGTGGTCATTATGATGCATTATTCAGTTGGTTAGGAATACTTTGTGAAGAAAACACTTTAATATATCTTCATTCTGAGCACATGTTCTGTTTCCTTAAGTGATTAGCAACCACCATATTGTACATTGTTGCCTCATTGCGATCTTTTAGTCATTCATCCTAATTACAGGCTGGTTATTGGCTTGAAAAGTGACTTTTAAGTATTGTTTCGAACAATATTATTTTTCCTCTCCTTTTTTCTCCCTTGTTTTAATCACTTCCGATAGACACTTCAGTCATACACGCTAATGAATTGTTCAGTGGCTCTGACTGCCATTGAACTCATCAGGGCATTCTGTTGGCAGACTAAACCTGGAGGCAGTAGCGGTTTCCGATTCACTTAGACGGTCCTCGATAACCGCTTTTTAGAATAATGCAAACCACCCCTCACTGCAAATGTACCTTAACTACATTAATAATGCTTGCTGTCATTTGAGGATAGAAATGACCTTAAAAACAGTTAGGTAGCCATATCTGATGCATAGCAATGTTAAAGCAAACCCGTACTTTGCTCATTCAGGTTCATAGAATAGCAGACATGCTAATGGCCTGTACTTGTGTGCCGTGTTCTCCCACACTGCCAATCACATGAACTGAAAAACCTATAGTACTTCTACATATGGAAGGGCATGTGGCTCTCTCCCCTGCCTCCCTACAACACAGCGTTTAGTGCCATTTACCAGGACATAGCATTCTGACTTGGGGGATGTTCCTTAGTGCTGTAAAAACGATCTTCCACATTTTTTGGGGGAGGGGCAAGCCACGAGCTATCAAGGCAACGGAGCAGTACATATGCATACGCTTCCTACTGTATCTGCTGTCCTTCATTTCTGTCAGCTAAAGTGGAAAGAAACCCTCCTATCCTTTGATTTTGTTTCTTATTGGACAGGGTAGGGAATGGTTAATCCTGTCAGATTTTTATTTTTTTGCAGTCATGTTCGTAAAATTTCGCTTTCACTTTTTGTTCTATTAGAAAGTGGAAGGTAATCTATCCAAAGTGAATCTCCTTTTAGTTGTCACTAGAACAAATGTCCCCATTTGACAATTTCCCTTATTCCTGTTCAGGTGACCGCTCAAAACCATTTTTTTCCCACTTTCAGTCCCGGTGACAATGGCCACCAAGACAGCAAAAAAATAACATTCATGGTCCAGTTCACTTCTATTTCATTTACATTGTGTTCAATCAGGTCTTGATAAAGAGAGCATTTTTAAAATCCCAAAATTATGATGACCACTCTTTTTGGATTGTCCCCCTGACCTTTATGGGAATAATGTTGTCTTTGGACCTTTTAGCAGTGGTGTGGCACTTCAGTTTCCATTTTGGTAATAATAAAAATCCGATCTCCATCCATAGTTAAAGAAGCAGAACATCCCACTGCATTTGATCATAAATGTATAATCAATGTAAATTACCTACTGTATGTCTAGCAACTTCTATTTAAAAGGGTTTTATGATAGAGAGTTAGGCCGGTGATCTACACTACAAATTTCTTCTCTGAAACCATGGGTTGCATGACTGAGGTATATGCATATTCTGCGGCTGCTTTTCCTTTGTCCCAACCTTATCCTTATAAACCAACCCAACAAACAATCAGATGACACCAATTCTCTTTTATGGGTTTTAAAGGTCATAGCAGCCACTTTATTAAATATAAAATACTACTTTATTACCAAAATATACCTCTATTCTTTATTTTACATATCTGAACATTAATACCCAATCCTATTACACCAATTCAAATATTAAAGTCTAGGATCTTGGGCAAATTGTATCCTACCGACTGGCTGTATCCACCATCAAAATAGACTTCAAGGCCCTCGGCCGTAACTACACCAGCTCGAGGACTATTACTATTAAGATACCTGAGATACAGCCAAATGACTCACTAAACCGTTACTGGCTTACATTTACCAGGGTAGGTACACCAATAACTGAGATGGGCCTCACCCCTTCTTCTCCAAATTTTAACCGTGACTGCCTCCCAAGACCTTGACTCATGCATTGCAAACTGCAACGACATTCAAGATAACAGAAGCAAACCCCCGCACAGAATACCCCACACAACAACCCTGTTTAAACCAAGCCCCTGTCCACAGCAAAGACCTCAGATGTAACCACAAAAGGGAAGGAAACAATCAACTGATTAAGGGAGGGAGGGCGAGAGAAGCTAGTTCCACACTGTCCAAACTCTGACTGCCCTTGTGAACTAGTACCACCCCCTATATTCCTCCACAGGCTACACCCTACCATACCCTGCCCCACCCCTGCTACCTCCAATCGGCATGCCCTTACTTTGAACCACCACTAACCTATTTAACCCACTGCTTTCCACCATCCTATCCTGCCAACCCAGTCATGTCTGGCCTTCCGCCTATGTTGTCCCTCCGGCTCCAGGCCTTGTTCTGGAAAGAAATTTGCACGATTCTCCCTTCAGCACAGACCATGCTGACAGGGGAATCCCTCCTGTGAGCTATTGTCTGCTCCCAGTGGGAAGGTGGGGGTGGACAGGGCAAACTGTCCTCGCCAGCAGAAGACAGTGATTATTGCTAGCAGCTATAGATGCCGCTAGCTATAATTGTAAGAGGATCCGGCAGGCTGGTTGTAGCCAAGTTAATCGATCAACTTGGTACATTCAGCCTGCCCATTAACTGTTGGAATCTCAGCCGGTTCCTGCTGAACCAGCCGAGATTCTAACCGTGTATTGCCTGCCTTGTATGCAGCATCTGGAATCCTCATAAATATTCAAAATATCTGTTCCTACACCAAACTGTATCTTAGTTACCTTTGTAGCACTTACCGAATTTAGTGTAATTCAGTTGAAATACACCTGGAATTTCTCTCCGCCTGACTGACCATAGCAGCCAGAAAACTTTTTTTAAAATGTCACTTTAGCTGCTATAAGAGGTCTCTGTTGTTCCTGAAAATGATGTCTATTAATTCACAAGTTTAAACTGATAAGATGCCCTTCTCTAGTCCCCCCTGTGCCGAAGAACAGCAAGAGGGTTAATATTGTTTTTTAGTAGTTTAAAGAGCACTGTTTATTTCTTGAAAATGGTACTGGTTTTATAGACTTGCTCTGTATTGTATACAAGCCACTCTGCTATAATTCTCAATAACTAGGCCAATCATTGGATTTGTTGCTAAATACAGCATACTGAAATGAATTGATACCCTCAGGACAGATATAAAATGCTGTGATAGTGGGCCTGTGCACAGCAGATGGTTGCACTGAGCTGGTTTGTGCTGGAAAAGTGACAAAGTGGGGGATATGTGTTGTATAGAATATTGAAGAAAGCACTAAATATACTTTGTGGCAGCAACAAAAATGTTTGCCAGGCTTGGCTAAAATAACAAATAATGGAGCCATCACTGCCCAGGGAATAGGGGGTTTGCATTTTACATCTATCAAACATTGCTAGCAAATCGGGAATGCAGACATAAGGAGAGGTTCAAGATCATAAATAAGCTCTTTATCTAAGAAACTCAATAAAACTTTAGCATGGCAGATTTAGACACCACACTAAGCATGAAACGTAAAAGTAGAGATTGTATGCATATCTAAAGAAAGAGCTAGCTTTCATAAATGTTCAGATGTTTCTTGAAGTATGGACTAGCTTTCACAGACTGGAAAAGAAGCATGTTATTACAGAAGAGAAGTATTTGAAGAGATAGGATTTGTTGTTCTTGTGGTGGCCAGTCCTTGCCAAATCAAAAGGTCTGAATACAAAGCTCTAAAAAGCACTAAAAACAAACAAACAAACATTTCAGACTTTTTGTTTGAAATATATACTGGGGTATGGCGCTACCTTTAGGATAAATGGGATGATATAATGGGAGGGAGATTTTATTGTATAGTCCCTTGCTTTCCTGGCATAGGCTAAACTAGAAGCAATTTTTACCTCCAACTGTGCCCCTAGTGGTGGTACAAATTACCACCAACCCTATTATGTGCGAAAGAGTTCTAATGTGCAAAAGTGCAGTCTTCAGTGAAAAAATGTATACAGTTCCAAATTCATAAATCATACATGTGACCACACTGTATCAGCGACGGTCGCTGAGGACGTCAATGACGAAATGCGTACGACGGCGCCACGCACGCTACGTCGCTTCCGGGTACGGACTTTGCTTGGAACGCAGGTGGAGCGCAAACACCTCGTTACCAGCGCACGCTGTTGCATCCACATTAGCCTGATTTCAGGCATGTTCCACTTGGCATATGCACCCAGGATGGTGCTTTGACTTATCAGTACTGGATTTATTTTATTTTATTTATTTATTTTAGTTTTTAGTTTGTGTTTTTTTCAGTCATTTTAATTATCCTTATGGTGTAATCATATGGAGAGTTGTAAATAAAACTTCTTACCTTACTACACTATGGGAGCCTTCTATTCCTTTTTCCACGAGGGAGCCATTGGGAACATACTTTAAACACAACACGGTGAGCGGAGACAGATTTGGATACCTCAGATAATCGTGGTGGAGAGGAGCCTGTGGCCGTGATACCCTATGCTGTTTGCCCCTTTTGGGGTTGCGGGATTCGGTGAGTGGGGACCCGTGAGGGGGAGCACAATAAGTCACCAATATCATCTGAGAGCACCCCAGTCACAGTTTCTTTGGAAATAATTTTGAACATTGGATTTGAAAACTTTTATTACTATATGATCACTGTTTATATTATTAATTAATTTGTGTATTTACTTTAAGGTGTATTGTATATTTTTGCTAATAAGTCATTACTACTAGTGGTGGCCTGTTGGTGAAGATCTATCACATAACAGGGGTTCAGCATATAACCCCCCCCCCCTTTTTTTTTTTTTTTTTCTAGTGTGGTCACATGTATGATTTATGAATTTGGAACTGTATAAATTTTTTCACTGAAGACTGCACTTTTGCACATTAGAACTCTTTCGCACATAATAGGGTTGGTGGTAATTTGTACCACCACTAGGGGCACAGTTGGAGGTAAAAATTGCTTCTAGTTTAGCCTATGCCAGGAAAGCAAGGGACTATACAATAAAATCTCCCTCCCATTATACCATCCCATTTATCCTAAAGGTAGCGCCATACCCCAGTATATATTTCAAACACTTTGTGGAGTCTCCTTAGGGAAGCTTCTTTAGGGGGGCTGCACACCTTACCCTCTGTCCTAAGCGCAGCAGTTTCATACATACTCATTAAACATGTCAGACTTACCTGCTCTGTGTATTGTTTTTTTACACAGAGCAGCCCCGATCCTCCTCTTCTCGGGTTCCCCGCCAGCACTCCTGGCCCCTCCCTCCCGTTGAGTGCCCCCAGAGCAAGCAGCTTGCAAGGGGGGCTCCCTTCCGAGCCGCTGCACTGTGTGTCCATTCTCTGTCCTCATCGCCCCCTCTCTCTCTTTATTGGCTGTCTCAGGCAATGAGGAGGGAAGATCCCCAGAGAGCAAAGGCTCTCATGCGCATCACTGGATCGTGATGAAGCTCAGGTGAGTATTAGGGGGTATGCTGCACACAGGTTTTTTTCCCTTCATGCAGAAAGCCTTTAGAATCACTTTAAATGTGTTTGGTTAGTGGAGCTCAATTGTTCTGGTTAGGTAGCCTCAGTGATTGGTGATCTTGTGTCTTATTTCACATTTCCGGTTTTATTGTAGCCCTGATAAAGACTAATTGTTCTTAACCCCCAAAACATGTTCGCATGCCAGATGACATAGCTGCTCATGATACAATCTGTAGTAACCCAAACACATAGTTTTAGCTTAGGGTAGAGGGCTCTTCATGAGCACTTAGAGATTGCACTTCTGTAATATTGGCACAATTGACCAATGGACAAATGCCCAACTCCAGGAAACCTAAAGCTCCTCCTTTGCAATGGGGCTGCAACCATGCTGCAAGGGTTAACTGCGTGTTTCTACCTAAGGGATAGTAAAAACATTCTACTTGCCTGATTCTGCACTCCCCCCAGCAGATGCGCACCCCTAGACTCCATCAGTGGACTGTCCCTCAGTGCCCTTATGTCCAATGCAGGACTACATTGGTCTTAATGACATCAGAGGACTTGCCGGAGTGCAGGGGAGAAGAGGCTGTAGAGACTGGTCTGGTAGCATCAAGGGGCTTGCAGGAACAGAGGATTGGGTAAGTAAAAAGTGCTTTTCTTTATCGTACATCAGGGGACACAGAGCAGCTATAGTAATTACTATCTGGGTTATATGCCACCTATAGGTGAATGGACATTGGCACACCCAAAAGACAGGAAGTCCCCCTCTATCCCCTCCTATACAGGAAGTACCTCAGTTTTTTTTCACCAGTGTCTGTAAGGTGGTGTTCACTGATGTGATACATGTGCTCTTGGAGCATACTTGGAGGTCTGGACGGTTCTATTAAGAATCATGGACTTCAATCGGATCCATTCAAAAAAGCTGTCAGCCAAAATGGATGTTAGACATGTACAATTAGTTTAGTTCCAAATTCGTTTTTTTTTAACGGATTTTGAAAAATGTGGTGTTACTTTCGAACTTTTGAATTTCCGGATTTCGAATTTCCAAATTTTAAAATTTCCGAGAATTCAGAAATTGGAAATTTCGGAAATTGGAAATTTCGGAAATTGGAAAATTCGGAAATTCGAAATTTCGGAAATCCCAGAGATCATCTGGGCTGGACGTCTTAAGTAGGCAGGACTGACTAGCAGGATATCATCAACAGGTGAGTCATTGTGGAGAGAAAGGAGCTGGCAATTAGCCGACAGCTGAGCGGCCAGCTTTGAGAAGGAAAGGCTGAGCCCAGCTCTGACACCGAGCCTCATTGGAAGGAGACAAGATTCCCTGAGGTTTGCCTGTAATGCAGCCTTACGGCGCTGGACCCTGCAATCGGGAGCAGTGATTGCTGTCATGTCAGTGGTAGCCCCCCCCACAGTTAGAATCACTCCCTAGGACACACTTAACCCCTTGTTCGCCCCCTAGTGTTTAACCCCTTCCCTGCCAGTGTCATTTACACAGTAATCGGTGCATTTTTATAGCACTGATCGCTGTATAAATGACAATGGTCCCAAAATAGTGTCAAAAGTGTCAGATGTGTCCGCCATAATGTCGCAGTCACGATAAAAATCGCAGATCGCCGCCATTACTAATAAAAAAAAATAATAATAAAAATGACATAAATCTATCCCCTATTTTGTAGACGCTATAACTTTTGAGCAAACCAATCAATATACGCTTATTGCAATTTTTTTTTTTTTTTACCAAAAATATGTAGAATACATATCGGCCTAAACTGTGGAAAACCTTTTTTTATATACAGTATATATTTTTTGGGGATATTTATTATAGCAAAAAGTAAAAAATATTGCTTTTTTTTTTCAAAGTTGACGCTCTTTTTTTTTTGTTTACAGTGCAAAAAATAAAAACAGCAGAGGTGATGAAATACCACCAAAAGAAAGCTCTATTTGTGGGGCAAAAAGGACGTCAATTTGGTTTTGGTGTAACGTTGCACGGCTGCGCAATTGTCAGTTAAAGCTATGCAGTGCCGAATTGCAAAAAGTGCTCTGGTCAGGAAGGGGGCTGAAGCGGTTAAGCTGTATACATATGTACTTGTTTTCCTGGGACTACATACATATATTTTTATTTATCATGCTTATTTGCATAGGACTACATGCATATGGGCTTATTTGACTGGGTGCTTGTTTGTTTCATTTTTCGTCAGACTGCGGCATCATCACCTTAATCATGCCTGATCTCAGTTGATCGAAGCCTAAGCAGGATCAAGCCTGGTTAGTATATAGATGGGAGATTGCCCGAGAATACCAGATTTTGTAAGCTTTCCCCACCTGGGTAAGGGAGGCATCTGAGGCTGCTGGGTTTTGAGAGCATCTCAGGCCAGAAAATCTTAGGGCATTGTCTGAGGTGGTTTAATCCATCTTTAGGCAGAAACCTGGTAGGTTAAGTGCACTTCTTGGGACTATCTGGGTCTGTCACAGAATCATCAGTCTTTTGCCTTGCATTTGCTCTTGGAGCAGAAGTTATAGGCTCATTATTTTGAGACAATTAAATGGTAGCAGTTCCAAAGCTAAATAGGGACATGAGGTTAATTTTAAGATCTCAAGCTGCTGAACATCCTGTTTCAGATAGGCTAGACTGTTCAGTGATGACCTCTCTGCAAGAGGTAGATTTCGGGGTCCGTAATCATCTGTAAACACACATCTTTGTGTGGCCATTTGTTTCCAGGCTCATCAAAGATTTCTGTAATTGCAGTGGAAAGCCGTTTTTTTTGGGAATCTTCCCTTTGGGTTGGCCACAGCTCCGGAGGGTTCTCAAAGCGTCTAGCCCCAGTGCTGGGCTTGCTGAAGACACCTCAGTACTCTTTACCTCAATAATCTTTGCTCAGGAAGCAGTCAATTCCAGGGGTTCCTTTGATATATTTCTACAGGAGGAAGCTGTGTTTAGGTCAAAGCACATTCTCTACATACAGCCCTACTCCAGGTCTTGGTAGAGGTTCATTCTCTGTCTGTAACTTGAAGATCCAGGCATTGCATTGCCGGAAGGCTCTGTTTCCGGGGTGTTGCAAAGCAAAAATTGCTGCTTGATATTCTTCCTTTTCAGGAATTTGGAAAATAACCACTGATGCCAATCTCTCTAAGTTGACTTGAGGCTGGCTACAGTTCAGTGGGCTTGGTCTCCACAGGAGAGAATACTGTCCAATAGCTTGGATTATAAGACAAACCTGTTGTAGGTTCAATCTGGAAATGCCTCTGCAGGCATATATATTTCAACCACCAGGACGGTACCGACTCAGGGAGGTGTACCACATTCTCTCTGGGACAGTACAAGTGCTGTCTCTATCGCCAATACATATTCCAGGTATAGGATAGTGGCAAGGGGAACTCTGCAGGGGAATCTACTAGAGTCTCAAACAGTTTGGGACAGGTGTGTTTGGGACAAGAGTCCCACTGCCAATAAGGGTACATGTACTGGTAACACCTTAAGGTTTGGTTCTCCCTTTTTGAAGTTTTTTTTCCCCGTTTCGGATTCTGGCACTTCTTTTTCCGAAGAATCCGTAAGGTGGTAACACTGATATTAGTGTTGGCCAAATTAGCCCAGGGGGGGCTTGGTACACAGGCATAGCGAGTCTTGCGGAGGTTGCTCCTTTGGATGCTCCCAGTCCAGCGGGACCTGATGGTCTTGAGTCCTGTATCTCAGCACTGTTGAGCCCCTGGAAGCCAGCTTCAGGGAACTTCAATTACAGGAATTACAGGACAGGCAGAATTATGTGGGTGGGAGCTTTTCTTTTTCTTTCTCCAATCGGTAGAGGAAAGGAGTTTGGCCTTAAGTACCGTTAAGGGTCAGAGTTCATCCCTATCCATTTTTTTCCAGGGGCCATTGTTTCTCGCTCCTTGTTTCATACCTCCTTCAGCGTGTAACTTGGACAGTCCCGCCTGTCAGGCCATTCTTGTGTCCTTGGGACTTGAATTGATCTTGACTGTCCTTGCAGAGGCCACTTTTTGAACCAATCGGGGGGATTCTGTTGGTCCTTTTATCTCAGAAGGTGGCTTCTTTGGTTGCTATCACTTCACAAAGTGGAGTGTCAGAGTTGGCGGCTCTTTTGTGCAAGGAGCCAGTCTTGGTCTCGCATCATAAGATGATGTTGTGTCCTCATCCATTTTTATTGCTTTAAGTAGTTTCTAGTTTTTCACTTGAATCAGGACAGTGTCTTGCCTTTTATTTTTCTCCTAATCCACAGTCGGCAGGAGAAAGATTGCTACCTACTCTAGAGGTAGCTCAGACGCTCTGGGTCTACTTGAGTTGTTGGCACAAGTCAGGAATCCTGGTTTGTGCTGCCAGAAGAGCCCAGGAAGGGCAGGCGGCATCCAGGTTGAATATTTAGCAGTGGATCTGCCAGTTTATCGATGATGCCTATGGTTTAAATGGCAAAAAAATCATTTTTTTCTGGGGAGAGAGTCCCTACCAGGTGTGGGAGTATCTTGGGCCATCCATCATCGGATGTCAGTTGTCCAGGTGTACAAGACCACTATTTGGTCTTGTGATTATACATCTGCAGGGTTTTTACTAGGTCGATGTCAATCATGTAGAAGATACTGCCTTTGGCCTCGCCTCAGCGTCTTACAAATAGCAGAGTAGGTCCTTCTTTGGTGGCAGTTTCTATGATGGTGTCTCCCTCCCCTCAGGGGCATTGCTTTGGGACATCCCAGATAGTAATTACTATAGCTGCTCTGTGTCCTGTGATGTACGATAAAGAAAATAGGATTTTTCCTACAGCTTACCTGTAAAATCCTTTTCTTGGAGTACATCACGGGACACAGAGGCCCCTCCTCTGTTTTGAGAAATTGCTTGCTACAAAACTGAGGTACTTCTTTTATAGGAGGGGTTATATAGAGGGGGGACTTCCTGTCTTTTGGGTGTGCCAGTGTCCATTCACCTATAGGTGGCGTATAACCCAGATAGTGATAACTATAGCTGCTCTGTGTCCCATGATGTACTCCAAGGAAAGGATTTTACAGGTAAGCTGTAGGAAAAATCCTATTTTTTTGAACCCCCTAAATGAGCAGTTTTAGTTTTGCCACATTAATATGAAAAATCATCTTTTAACTGGTTCCCGACCAGCTCACGCAGATGTATACTGCGGCACAATAGCTCTCCTGGGTGAAATCCTGTGCGGGTACGTCCTTCCCGTTTTTGGCCACCAGGGGTGCGCACGCACCTGCCGCATGGCGGAGGGACCTGATGCACATAATCACGTGCATGAGCGCCAGCACAGGGATTTGTGTGTGTAAACACACAAATCCCTGTGCTGTCAGAGGAGAGGAGACATGTCGATTGTTCCTAGTAAGTAGGAACAGCGATCTGTCTCCTCTCCAACACTCAGTCCTTTCCCCATACAGCTAGAGCACACTGAGGGAACACATTTAACCCCTTGATCGCCCCCTAGTGTTAACCCCTTCACTACCAGTGACATTTACACAGTAACTAGTGCATTTTTATAGCACTGATCGCTGTATAAATGTCAATGGTCCCAAAAATGTGTCAAGTGTCCGATTTGTCCATTGCAATGACGCTGTACCGCTAAAAATTGCCGCCATTACTAGTAAAAAAATAAAAAAAAATAAAAATGCCATAAATCTTTCCCATAGTTTGTAGACACTATAACTTTTGTGCAAACCAATCAATATATGCTGCTTGCGAATTTTTTTTTTAATTTTTTTACCAAAGATATGTTGAAGAATATATATTGGACTAAACTGATGAAGAAATTTGTTTTAAAAAAAAAAATCTTTGGGGATATTTATTATAGCAAAAAGTAAAAAATATTGTTTTTTTTTTTTTCAAAATTGTCACTCTTTTTTTGTTTATAGCACAAAAAATAAAAACCGCAGAGGTGATCAAATACCACCAAAAGAAAGCTCCATTTGTGGGAAAAAAAAAGGACATTTGGGTACAGCGTTGCATGACCGTGCAATTGTCAATTAAAGCGACGCAGTGCCAAATTGTAAAAAGTTCTCTGGTCAGGAAGGGGGTAAAATCTTCCAGGGCTGAAGTGGTTAAAGGTAGTCAGTAGCTGATCGTTTGTATTCACTTCCCTGCTCATAGACTAGTTTCTGCCATTGTTACCTGAAATGACCTACAAGGCCTGAACTCATTACTACATATGCCAGCCTCTACAAAGATTGATTTCCTCGGTGAACAATACTTGAGATCTGTGCCTTTTTTTGCTATTTTTCATATGTCTTGAAATCCAAGTAATTTAGTGTAAAGCCTATTTTAATCACCATCCATCTGCACAGTAAAATTCTGTGCAATATTTAATTGTCTTATAATTGATAGATCAATGCTCTGAGCTATCTAACTTGATAGCCGAAGTTACTGAGTGAGCTTGAATTTTTGGGTGGTGAAATTTATTAGAAATGTATCGGCTGATATATTCCCACAAGGGCGTACTGCAGAGCAATTAGATAAATTTGAGGAATTTCCAGCACTAGATTAGGTGTAATAAGAAAGTGTAATATAGTGTTGTAGTCACTTACTAAACTTTGGAAATATCAATGTGTTTATCATACAGGCTTTATTTGATATATAAATAATTTTATTGATTTTCTTTTAAATTAATTTGAACACTGTCTGATTTGGTTATTAGTGATTTCATAATATGATTAAACAAGCTATAACAAATGGACACAAATATGAAGACAGAAATGTTCAAAATTTCAACTAAAAAAAAAAAAAAAAAAAACAGACCAAAGAAATGTAGAACCTTTTAAATTATTATTATATTTTTTGCTTTTAAAGGCACTCCTACCCCCAAACACCATACTCCTGTTCCTTTATCTTTTTCCCTGCTTTATTAAACTACGTCGGAGCAGGAGAGCTGCTCTGTGTAGTCTTAGAGACAATCAAGTCATAGTTTACACTGGGCTATGGCCCCTCCCCTATATAATTGCGCTGTCACACGGAGAGAAAAAAAAAAATCCCAAAACCATAGCTCTCCGCCAGAGGCGTAACTAGAAATAGCAGGGCCCCATAGCAAAATGTTGTATGGGGCCCCCCTGCAAACAGCCCCCCCCCCAC
The DNA here is from genome assembly GCF_042186555.1 of Aquarana catesbeiana. NCBI lineage: Eukaryota > Metazoa > Chordata > Amphibia > Anura > Ranidae > Aquarana > Aquarana catesbeiana. Next base: position 239,326,947 of record NC_133333.1, read on the forward strand.
AGCTGCCCTAGTGTCAATGCAGCGTGACCTGTGCCCCATACAGCGTGACCTGTGCCCAATACAGCCTGGTCTGCCTGTGCCCCATACAGCCTCACCTATGCAGAGGGAGAGGCAAGCCACCCGGATCAGCAGAGAGCGGGATTGCCCGCTGCAATAGCTTTCCTTTGAATTTCCTGTCTTCCCGGGGCTCATCATCACATAGCCCCACCTCTTGGCCCGACACCTTTGATGACGTCACATGTCCCGCATTGGATCGGCGTTCTGTCTATCAAAGGCACTGGGCCAAGAGGTGGAGCTATGTGACGTGAGCCCCGGGAACACTGGAAGTTCTAATGAAAGCTCTTACATCGGGCAATTCAGCTCTCTGCTAATACGGACAGCTCGCCTCTTCCTTTCCTCTCTCTTCCCCTGGCTGGGAGACTGTGCTGGCGGTGCTCTTATCCTCACCAGGTCCCACTCGGCTGCGGGCCCCATAGCGCCCGCATGGGTCGCTATGGTGGTAGTTACGCCCCTGCTCTGCGCAAGACTAGAGATGCACACAGCTGAAAATGTGTTTAGTTTCGTATTCATTCATTAAGTTAATAATTTTGTTTCATCATATTTATTACGTTAGAATGATTTTTGAAATTTTCATATATTCCGATTAATTTCATATGGCCAGGGGTCTCCTAGCAGAGACTGTGGGTAGTGGATATCCCTCTGATCTTCCTTTCTCTCAGCCTGGAGGCAGAGCCCCCCTCAGCCTTGGGTTCCCCTCTCAGCTCAGGCTACACAATACAGCTTCCTCACTCCATCTTTCACCCGGCTCCCCTTGTTGGCCAGGCTCCACAATATTTATGGGGTGATCCAGTCACCCTGCCAGGCCTCCTGCCTAGGAAATGACCAGATTCACATAAATATGCAGATTAGCACCTTCTGTCCTCCACCCACTAGCTTATAAAAACTTCTTCAAGATTCTAGAACCAGGGGGAGGTACCAGAGGTCTGATCTACAGTAACCTGACCCAAATAACAGACTCTCACAACTACCATGAGTCGCAAAAAAAAATTGACCTATACTAGTTTAGCACTACAGGGTGCTACAAATGAATTGTTTCGCTATAATTTATTTCAGATTTGGTGAAATTCATTACTATTGTGATTCGGAGATTCGGAAACATCCGAATAACAAAAATTTCATCTAAATTTTGATTCAGAAATAAATGAATTACACATGTCTACTTAAGACTCACCACTCTTGTACATGGACAATCTGGGTGCTGGCCACTATAGTCTGTCTCCACTCTTCAGCAGAAATGGGAAAGAATGCCGCACTCCACTCTTAGCTCTTCTTGTCGTATTTACCCTACTTGCAATCCTCCCCACACATGTGGAATGTGCTGTGGCGGTCGGGCATGCCATGTGGGTGTTTTCCTGGCTGGGGTGGGGTCCCTTGCCTGAGCTCCGGAACAGACAACCATTTGGGGCCCCATCTTCCTCGCTGCCAGCCAAGTATAGTGTTTTAGCCGACCTGTGAGTATAGATCTCCTTTTTTTCCCATGAGGTCTTTTCTCCCCTTAAAGGGGTAGGACATATTAATTAATACTACATATCCATTTGTATTTACAGTATACTTCTGTACCCAACTCCTGATAAATAGCAGATAGCCATGAAACGCATCGAGTTTCCATGGGGTGCTCAGACAAGCCTGGCTCGCTACCTATTCACTGGCCCATATATATCTTTTTTGCATTAAAAATTCATTGCGTAGTATGTAACCACTCATGTGTATGTGCATCTATCTTACAGTAGTTCTTTTGCATATGGGTTACTAATGCCTGCTAATAGGAAATACCTTGTATTATACTTTATTATTTACTATAATATTTACTATCTCTTATTTGCTGCCAAGTTGACATATATGTATCTATTACGTTTATGCCATGTGTGTGCAGACATATGAAAATACTTTTTATCTCTTTTATATTATTGTTACAAATAAATAATGTTTACCAACCACTCTACCTCCACAAGTCAATTGCCTCATTTAGCCTGGTTTCACACATGTGCGGTGCGAATTGAAGCTCAGGTTTCACTGGGGAGATAACAATCTCCTGTTCAACGGATTCATTGCGTTTTTGCTCAGGATTAGAGAGCAGGGAGAGGGGGAGGGAGGGGGGGGGGAGAGGGGGAGGTGTAGTGAGGAGAAAGAGAAAATCCTTGTTCAGAACGCAATGCATCTGCGAATCAGATGTGTTCCCATAGGAGATAATAGGCTTGTAGTTCGCACCGCAATGCCCAAAAAACGCACACGTTTTTTGTGCAATGCGCAGTGCGAATGCAACGCACATATGTGAACCAGATACATTCATATGAATGTATTTTAAAATGTCCTGCGAATTAGATGCGGTGTAAGCCGCATCTAATTCGCATAGGTGTGAACCCGGGCTTAAAGTCCCACATCCCCCTTCTTTTTGCATACCCCTAGCTGTTTGGAGCCCTGCAATACTCCGGATTCTGTGGGCAGGTCTGTTGTCCAGGGCTCGGTGGGTGAAGTCGTGATGTCAGTAGACTTCCCGCCCACCTCTACACTCCTCTTGGCCAGGCATCGATATTTCTAACACTGAACTTTTGCTGGTCTCGTGGATTATGCTCCATGATCACTAACATCCAGTCAAAACCCAAGAAAGTCACCACATGACTTCAGCATGCCCAATCATGCTGAGGTGTTGAGCAGCCAATCCTGGGAGAGCTGGAGAAGAAAGGAGGGGGGATGTGAAGTTTACAGAATGTCTCTGCATGAGATAGGAAAATGACCTGTCACTCACAGCAAGGGGGAAGAAACCCTGGTTGGACACCTATTTCTCTGTGTGTCTGTTTTTATCTTACTGAAGAAAGATAAGATGATTGCCCAGAGCTGGATTAACTCTTCGTGGCAAGACTGGGCACAGATGAAATGACATCCTCTGCTGTAACAGATATGAGTCTTAAACATATTTTTGTTGGGGGTTTATATCCACTTTAAAGCCTAAAAATAGGTTTAATTCCCTATGTAAAATAGGTGCTACAGCCAATGCATTTCGGGGACCTCACATTGTCCCCTTCATCAGTGCTTAAAATATATGGTATGCACCCAAAACCATTATTTAGGCTCTGTATTGAGAGAACTCTGCATAGTTCAGGAGCTGGTGTAAACAACCTGCTGGACATTGCCAAGCTCAGTCTAAATAACCGTTCTGAGTCCATACCAGTGGGTTCCATAAATTTTAAGCCCTATTGATAACAAGTTTGAGGTCCCCTAAACACGTTGGCTGTGTCACCTATTTTACCTTGGGATTAAACCTGTTTTGGACTTTAGCATTTTAGTGTGACATTATAATCTTCAGACTCATATATTACTTTCACATTCCGAGGTTTCTGTAGCCATTCCTCTGTTCTTGGCAGCAGCCCAGACACCCCATTAGGATACCACGGTGCTTTTTACCAAATACACCAACCGCATAACATTGTTATTTACCTAAGGTTTTAGTGACCTCAGTCTACCACTTCAAACTGAAAAAGCTTGACAAAGAGCCTAACCCTTCCCCACACATCCAAAAATTAAAAAAAAAAGTTTTACCTAGGGATATGCTTGAGTATTAACACTGCTTGTTCTGTAATAGCTATAGACCAATGCACAATAACCTATTGTAAAAAAACAAATTTTTAAGTATGAGTGCCTAGTACAGGTTTTCTCAACCTTTTCAACAAAGAGGAACCCTTGAAATAACTTTATGGTCTTAGGGAACCCCTCCTAAAAATTTCCTAAAAACTCATGCTACATTAGTGTGATGGTCAGTGGGAAGAATGCACTTTATACATGTGGTTGAGAAGAATTACCCTCTTACAGATAGCTAAAAAGATCAATGGTGTCAGTAGGAACTCAACTGAGAGGCAGAACTTGCTCATTGCTCAAGGAATCCCCAGCAACTTTTGGAGCAGGGATATGCAATTAGCGGACCTCCAGATGTTGCAGAACTACAAGTCCCATGAGGCATAGCAAGACTCTGACAGCCACCCAGAGGCAGGGGCATGATGGGACTTGTAGTTTTGCAACAGCTGGAGGTCCGCTAATTGCAAAGCCCTGCTCTGGAGGAACCCTGGTTGAAGATGTCAGTGCTGTAAAGTATTTGTTCCAATAAGCAGTTTTATTGTAAACCAGTGAGTGAGAAAATGTATGACTAGAAGGACATGTATAAATAGGATTTGCACTGTATATTATGGACATGCATATGCTTTTATTTATGAGGTTTTGTTTAGCGTTCCCTGGCTTTTTGTGGTTTTGTTCTACTTCTTTTCCATGAATGTATTCATGTTACTCATTGGAATGAAGTTGTGTTGTTTTCAGCACAGGTTGCTGACAGTAAAGATAAGATAGTATCGCACGTGACATTTATTAGAGACTTGCGATACAAGGTAAGTTTACAATGCCATTGATTCCAGAGCCTGCAATTTAATATTATGCAGTTTCCAGGCCTATAGAAAACTGACTTATTTCCCGTGTTCTCCACAGTTCTCCTAGCGCCACTGTTACTGATAATACTGCAGAGATCAAAATGGTTTGGTCTTATCTAAGTCGCATGTCTTCGGAAAGTTCTTTTCTATTCAACGTTTAGAATTTTTCATTTTATTCTATTTTAATGCATTTAGAGAAGCTCCCTGTGGGGGATGGGGGTTTATTAATTTCAAGGTCAAGCAGGATAATTAACTTTCTGTGAAGCAATGAGAGAATATTTGCTCATGAGAAACCTAAATGAAGGTTTCAACATGATATATATTTTTTCCTCTCAAGGAAATTGTTCTTACCATGGAAATTGCAACTGTATCCATGTGCCCTTGGTAACCGCTCTATTTACACCATTGGTAATGATCATCCTGGTATGGGAAAGGCCCATTAGTTGTTTCCTTGGAGTCCTCTTATCATGTATGGGGGTGATGATGAGCTTCCAATAAGAACCATTTTATCTAATCTGTAGGGTGCAATAAATGTTCCAGCACACATTGCCATCTATCTTTGGTTCTTAATTACGTGTGGATGCATTGTTTAAAAAGAAAAAAAACTCACTAGAATTGAATTATAAATATTTTATCACCCTGCTTCCCCCCACTCTATAAAGCTTGTTATTTCTTGTTGGAGTTACTGATTGCAGAATTTGAAGAGAACCATCACCAGCCTTTATACAGAACTGAATACAGTATTGATGTGTTCCAGGGGAGGTTTTCCTTGACACCATTAGGACTCATAGAGGGGGTGTTCTTCGTCGCTCGAACCATAATTAAATTTAGCGTATTTAAAGATTGCTGTAATTTTGAACACATCACCAAACTGTGAACTGATAACAAGTTGCATACTTAGGTGTTTAGTAGACATGTGCGCCGTCAATAAATTTGTTTTGTTCCGTTCCGCATTAAAATTAATTTGTAATTCATGTCCGAAATTCAATTCGGATTCGTACGAAATACGAATTTTTGTTAGGTTCATAAACTTTTCGTATCAATAACGAAAGTTCGTTATGATAAATTTATTATTATGAGGGGCTTCCACCATCCCTGTGCTGTGCTGACTTCCTGGGTTTTTAACTTTTAGTTTCGTTAACTTTTCGTAACAATAACGAAAGTTCGTTATGATAAATTTATTATTATGAGGGGCTTCCACCATCCCTGTGCTGTGCTGACTTCCTGGGTTTTTAACTTTTAGTTTCGTTAACTTTTCGTAACAATAACGAAAGTTCGTTATGATAAATTTATCCGAAGCCCATAAACGAAATTTCGTACAAAATTCGTATGCATAAAAATTCGTATTTCGGATCCTTACGAATGTACAAATTTTCGGAAATTCGTACAAATTTTCGGAAATTCGTACAAATTTCCGATTCGTAAGAAACCAATCTCACATGTTTAGTGTTAGCCAAATATTTGTTGGCGTTACCCATCGGCTTCTTATCTTTTGGGACAGCCGATAGTGATATCTCCCCCCCGTATTGTTCCTGGCCGAGTTCCTGCCAACCTTAAATTCTTACTTGTGTTTCTGCAGCACTGTAGAAGGTATTTGGACCCCTCATATCTGCTGCAATGAGTATGTGGACCCAGGAGACCGTGTTCAGAACTCTGACTGGAGTCTCCGAGACTTGGAACCAATTTGGTGCTTTAACTATGCTTTAACTATCAAGCATCTTTAACCTCTCTGACGGTAATCCCGGGTGTGGCTCGGGGTTAAATTTCAGTCCCATTAGCGGTAACCCCGAGCCACACTCGGGATTGCATTGCAGGATCCTGGTGCGGCGTTACTTACCTTGTCCCCAGGATCCTGCGATGTCCACCGCTGTGTCTGCGGGGTGTGTCTCCTCCGAAGCCTCTCCATGCCAGGCTCCGTTCCCTGCGAGCGTCGCAACGCACGGGGGCGGAGCCTGGTGGCAAATTCAAAAAAATTTAAAAACCATAACACATACAGTACTGTAATCTTACAGATTACAGCACTGTATGAAATTATTTCACATCCCTTTTGTCCCCAGTGCTTTGGCCCATGCCCTGCATGCAGTTTTATATGATATATACTGTTCTTTCTACCTGGAAACTGGAGATTGTCCATAGCAACCAAAAAGTGTCCCTTTACGTCAATAGTGGCTTTAGATCAGCTAGAAAACAGCGATAGTAAATTAGAACACTTGCAGAATTGAGCGATAGTGAATCGTGGGGAAATTTATTTTATTATTATATTATTTTTTTTTTTAATTATTTATATTTATTTATTATATTATAATTTATGTTTTTGTGTTTCAAACTTTATCATACCCGGGATGTCTACTAGACTCTTGTTTGGACAGATTTAAGTATGTTATTGTTAAGAATTACAGGCCTACAATATAAAATGCAAAATTTCCATGCAAAATAATTGTACCGCTTTCAGCACCTAAAATCCGAAATAATCATACTGCCAGTGAGGTTAAGAATCTGGAATATATTTTTTTCCCTGGAGTGCTCTTGTCATGTATGCGGATGATGATCAGCTTCCAATAAGAACTATTTTATCAAATCTGTAGGGTGCAATAAATGTTGTTGCACATTTTGCAATATAACTTTTGGTTCGTAATTACGTGTGGATACGTGGTTTTAAAGAAAAAAAAAACTCACTGGAAGTCATTTTATAAATATTTTATCACCCTGCTTCCCCCCACTCAATAAAGCTCAGTATTTCTTGTTAGAGTTAACGATTTCAGAATTTGAAGAGAACCATCAGCAGCCTTTATACAGAACTGAATATTGATGTTTTGCTAAGTGTTCCAGGGGAGGTTATCTTTGGCACTATTAGGACTCATAGAGGAGGGATGTTATTTGTTGATGTTACCCATTGGCTTCTTATCTTTTGGGAGAGCCCATAGTGAAATCCCCCCCATATTGTTCCTGGCAAAGTTCATACCCACCATGAATTCTCACTTGTGTTTTTACAGCACTGTAAATGGTATGTGCTGCAATGAGTATGTGGAAACAGGAGACCATGTGCAGAACTCTGACCGGAGTCTCTGATGTACAATTCGTGTCGTTACGAATCAAAATTCGGGTGAAATTTTTTTGTGATTCTGAGGTATCCAAATCTCCGAATCAAAATAGTAACACATTTCAAGAAATCTGAAATAAATTAAAACAAAAGAAAGCATTCATTTGTTTCAATAGGATCCGAAATAACATAATGACATAAAGAATGATCTGAATTGGTTCCAATTCAATTTTATTTTTCATGATTATAAAATATGCACTACATATCTAATGGAAACATTGCAATAAATACAGTAGGGTATAAAAGTAAAATAAGATGATGATTCCTACTTATTGTGTTTGGGTTGGATGGAGGTGGATCCATCTGAATCATAGCATGGTAAATGAATCCGAAATAATTAAAGCAGAACTTCAGTCATTTTTTCATCTTTCTGTCTTTTAAATCTTCTGCCCTTGTTGTTTTAACGTTAGATAGTAAAAAAAAAAAAAAAAAAAAATATGACAGTAAATACCTTATACAGCCCGCTTCCTGTTTCTTGTCTAGGTTTATGACATCATGCACAGCTCTATCTCTCTCTGTGAGAGTTTGCCAGGAAGGGAGGGGGGATGAGTCATAAGAGGGCCATGGAGAGCTGCAGAGCTGGAGGTGTGCCTCTGGGTGTCTGTGTAAATCCAGGAAGAGAACAGGCAGCAGCTTCAGCTGCTCACAGTTAAAATGTTTGCAGCCAGACTCAGTGGAGGGAGATATATGCAGCATATTTGGCAAGTACAGAATCACAGCTCTCAAAATAATGAATTTACACATTCAAATGAATATAGCCAATCATCTATAATGCAGTGCATCCGAAAAGTATTCACAGCGCTTCACTTTTTCCACATTTTTTTATGTTACAGCCTTATTCCAAAATGGATTCAATTCGTTATTTTCTTCAAAATTCTCCAAACCGTACCCCATAATGGCAACATGAAAAAAGTTTGTTTGAAATCTTTGCCTTTTACTAAGGAGTGGCTTCCGTCTGGCCACTCTACCATACCGGCCTGATTGGTGGAGTGCTGCAGAGATGGTTGTTCTTGTGGAAGGTTCTCCTTCCTCCACAGAGAAACGCAGAAGCTCTGTCAGAGTGACCATCGGGTTCTTGGTCACCTCCCTGACTAAGGCCCTACTCCACAATCGCTCAGTTTGGTTGGGCGGCCCACTCTGGGAAGAGTCCTGGTGGTTCCAAACTTCTTCCTTTTATGGATGATAAAGGTCACTGTGCTTATTGGGACCTAATTCTGCAGAAATTGTTCTGTACCCTTTCCCAGATCTGTGCCTCCATACATTCCTGTCTCGGAGGTCTACAGACAATTCCTTGGACTTCTTGACTTGGTTTGTGCTCTGACATGCACTGTTGACTGAGAGACCTAATATAGACAGGTGTGTGCCTTTCCAAATCATGTCCAATCAACTGAATTTACCACAGGTGAACTCCAATTTGTAGAAACATCTCAAGGATGATCAATGGAAACAGGAGGCACCTGAGCTCAGTTTTGAGTGTCATGGCAAAGGCTGTGAATCCTTATGTACATGGCAATTTTTTATTTTTAATACATTTGCAAAGACTTCAAACCAACTTTTCACGTTCTCATTATGGGGTATTGTATAATGAATTTAATACATTTTGGAGTAAGGCTGTAATATAATAAAATGTGGAAAAAGTGAAGCGCTGTGAATACTTTCTGGATGCACTGTAGTTTCCGAAATACGAATCGATTCTCTTGCGGAAGGGAGCTTAACAAGACTCGAGGCCACTCACTAAAATTAGAAGAAAAGAGGTTTAACCTTAAAGGATCACTAAAATTTTTTTTTAATTTTTTTTTTAAAATAACAAACATGTTATACTTACCTCCACTGTGCAGCTCGTTTTGCACAGAGTGGCCCCGAACCTGCTCTTCTGGGGTCCCTCGGCGGCTGTCTCAGCTTCCCCCCCGCAAGGACTCAACACCTTCATGCGAGCTCCCTGGCATGGTCTGGCGCACTCCCATGATACAGCCGGCACTGTATCACTCGACCCCGCCCCCCGAGGCGCCGCGTCATTGGATGTGATTGACAGCAGCGTAAGCCAATGGCTGCGCTGCTTTCCATCCACTGTAACCCATCAACGGCCAGGCTGAGCAGCGAAGAGGATGTCGGGGGCGAGCGCGGGACTTTCGAGGGGTCAGGTAAGTAAAACGGGGGGGGGGGGGTTGACAATGTTTTTACACGTTAATGCATAGAATGCATTAAGGTGAAAAAACTTTTACCTTTACAACCCCTTTAAACTACGTAGAGGGTTCTTTACTGTAAGAGCGGCAAGGATGTGGAATTCCCTTCCACAGGCGGTGGTCTCAGTGGGGAGCATCGATAGTTTAAAAAAAACTATTAGATAAGCACCTGAACGACTGCAACATACAGGGATATACGACGTAATACTGACCTATAATCACACACATAGGTTGGACTTGTGTCTTTTTTCAACCTCACCTACTATGTAACAACAAATATACTAAATGAATTCCGAAAGCGAATCATTCCAACGTAACGAATAGGACAAAATTTGACATGATTAACTTAACAAATGAATCCGAAACAAAACAAATGTTTCCGTCATGCACATCTCTAGTCTCCGAGACTTAGAACCCATTTGGTGATTTAACTATCAAGCATCCATCAGAATCCTGTCATATTTTTGTGTGGACTGACTCTTTTAGAAACATCTATACCAGGCATATGCAATTAGCGGACCTCCAGCTGTTGCAGAACTACAAGTCCCATGAGGCATAGCAAGACTCTGACAGCCACAAGCATGACACCCAGAGGCAGAGGCATGATGGGACTTTTGCATATCCCTGCTCTATACAGTCTAGCTTAGACCCTCACTGAGGTTCATCTTGGTGCTCTTTACCTAATACATCGATTTGAAATGTGGTGTAATTAGGCTTTACAACTTTTAGCTGTCAGAGCTGAGATTTCACGGCTTCTCAATGAACAGGAGCCAGAATAAACACACGGATCGCCTAGATGCTGACCCCACTCCTAATGATCTCATGATGAGCCAGAAATAATTTGTGTTTTGTTTTCACAGTAAATTGGATATGCAACATGGTATTCATTTCATAAAGTGATTTCCACATTAAGATGGATCATTTGGAAGATCTGCTCTGACTATATATCAGCGTCTAATGACACGTGTGCGCAGGGGTTGTGTGCTTCATTAGTAAATGAGCTGGCCTGGCCTGCCTAATGCTGCTATCTAGTATGTTTGATAAACACATTCACAAAAAAACAGCCTCTAGCGCAAGAAGCGCAGTAAAATATGGGAAAACAGAGCTTGCCTGACAGCTCTCTGCCAAATTCTCATCTGTAGATATCTTTGTGGTAAGGGCCATTAATTTTTAATCTATCAGTCTTCACACTGCACTGACACTTGCTTATAGAAGCCAGTCACATTGCAAGAAGCCTGGTGCAACATCTGCGGCTCTAGTAATATCTGGGCCACGCTGGAATTAGCCTTAATTTATAAAGCTGTTCCAGACCTCTTATTTTTTTTATTCTTATTAAAGGTCGTGCGCTGAAATGAAGAATTGGTTGGAACAAAAATAACCATAAAGACAAAGAAATGGACATTTGGTTTTTCAAGCTAGATGTGTGCCGAGCTGTAATGAAACAGAGTGATCTGGTAATAAAATCAGACAGTGTGTAGGAGGCTTCATGAAATGTATAAAATCTGAGAGAGTATTTTTTTTTTTTTTTTTTTTTAGGATATTATATCTGTGCGCATTCGCTACTTTACACTAAGGCCTCGTGCACACTGGACGTTTTGGGACGTTTTTACAGCTGTTGTTTTTGGCTTCAGACCTTTTTTCTATCATCAATAAACTCTCCAGCATGTTATCCTATGTGTCCATGCACACAAGGCTGTTATCAACTGCTTTTGGCTGAAAAAAAACCCCAAAAGTAGTGGGTTCTGAGAGGAGATTTTCAGCTGTAAAAATGCTCTAATGTAAAAAAAAAAACGCAGATAAACGGTCAAAAATGCGGCTCACCAGCGTTAAAGGTTTTTGATCCCATTGAAAAAAAGAAAACGCTGAAAAACGCTATTGCAAAAATTCTGAAAAACTCTGAAAAACACTACAAAGCTACTGGGCGTTTTTATAACGTCCAGTGTGCATGAGGCCTAATAGCGACACATAGCTGTATATAGCCTTCTTCACCCCTTCATTCTGTGGGTGGCTGGAAATACAATGCCTCTGTAAATGGTTCCCAACCAGCCGCCGCAGTGTGGCTCCCCTGGGCGAGCCTTCGTAGCTATACGTCGGCTCTTTTAAGACGCTGCAGGAGGCGCACGCGTGTCTGCGCAGCTGATGCGAGGGCCCGGGGGCGCGATGACCGCTGGGCGAGCGCGATCGCTCGTGACAGAGTGAGAACCGGGATCCTGGTTCTCTCAGGGGAGAGGAGACCGATTGTGTGTTCATAATAAGTATGAACACCGATTGGTCTCCTCCCATAGTCAGTCCCATCCCCCCCACAGTTAGAACACAATTAGGGAACACCGTTAACCCTTTGATCGCGGTAACCCTTTGATCAACCCTTTGATAGTGGTAACCCCTTCCCTACCAGTGACATTTATACAGTAATCAGTGCATTTTTATAGCACTGATCGCTGTATAAATGTCACCGGTCCCAAAAATGTGTCAGAAGTGTCCGATTTGTCTGCCGCAATATCGCAGTCCCGATAAAAATCGCTGATCGCCGCCATTACTAGTAAAAAATATAAATAATAAAAATGCCATAAATCTATCCCCTATTTTGTTGTTGCTATAACTTTTGTGCAAACCAATCAATATACGCTTGTTGCGATTTAAAAATTTTTTTTTTTTTTTTAAACAAAAATATGTACAAGAATACATATTGGCCTTAAAGGAAAATTTTATAAAAAAATTAGGGATATTTATTATACTGTAGCAAAAAGTAAAATATATTGTGTTTTCTTTTCAAAATTGTTGCTCTTTTGTTTTATAGCGCAAAAAATAAAAACCGCAGAGGTGATCAAACACCACCAAAAAAAAGCTCTATTTGTGGGGGAAAAAAAGGACGTAAATTTTGTTTGGGTACAGCACCGCACGACGTGGTATTAACCACTTGCCCGGTAAGCAAGTGGTTAATACCATAATGATATGACCACTATGAAAATAATAGTACTGTGCTAAAGTGTCAAAGTATTGAAACATTTTCATACAAACATACCAGCAATTGGTAAGTGATAAACCATAATACACATGGCTTCAAACAAATATACAATGGAAAGTGAGGAAAAGACCCTGTATTGAACAAGTCCACAGTGATATCGTGACACTATTGGTGCTCCACACAATGATGCAGTGACTTCACACACATGCCCCGCCCCCCTGTGTGATTGTGCTCACCTCAGGGTATGTGACCGCACAGTTAAGTTTGGTCTGGAAAAGCGGCTAAACCACCTCTGGGCTCAAAGTGCGATGGTCTCTGTGGGATCCCCAGGCAAATCCACTGGTATATTACTCGATTCAAATGGAAAAAGAGGCTGGATAGTGTAATATTGTTTTAGACATAAAATTTATTGAGGTAAAAAAGTCAGGGTACTCACACTTTTAAATTATTACAGCCGCTGCTCAAGGAGCGTGTATACAGTCTCCTCCACCGTCCTGGCCCCTCCCCTACGTCTGACGACATAGGACTGTCAAGTGCCCCCTGAGGAAGGCACGTGACATCCCTGTGTCGCCACGCGTAAGGGAGGGGCCAGGACGGTGGAGGAGACCGTATACACGCTCCTTGAGCAGCTGCTGATGTATTCAAGGATTTAAGCCTATTGGAGGGGATTTTTTACTATCTGTTTGCTGTAGATTGGTGCGCTGGAAGCACCATGAAAATGTGAGTACCCGGATGTTTTTTACCTCAATAAATTTTATGTCTAAACGATATTACACTATCCAGCCTATTTTTCAAATAGAATCAAGTAATATACCAGTGGATTTGCCTGGGGATCACACTTTGAGCCCAGAGGTGGTTCAGCTGCTTTTCCGGGGGGGGGGGGGGGGGGGGGCACGTGTGAAGTCACTGCATCATTGTGTGGAGCACCAACACAGTCAAAATATTGGATTGGATTATCTCCACTTTCACTGTGGACTTGCTCAATACAGGATCTTTTCATCACTTTCCATTGTATATTTGTTTGAAGCAATGTGTATTATGGTTTATCACTTGGCAATTGCTGATATGTTTGTATGAAATTGTTTCAATACTTTGACACTTTAGCACGGTAGCACTGCACTATTTTCATAGTGGTCATATCATTATGGTATTAAGGACACATTCACATAGTGCTTCAATACTTAGTTTATTTTGTGTATAAAAATGTAGTAATTTAAAAGCAATATGTAACTTTTTTTCTTCTTTGCCAAGAGTTCAGCTTTAAGATGAAGCATGAATAGCCAGAGGCCCTGTGAGACAGAGGTCATTGCAATTAGTTTGGTATGGATCATAGTAATTTATTCTTACACACCTGAGGGGGGCATCTATGGCAATTAAATCCTTTATATTTAATATATCAGATTTTAATGAACAGATTTATTTAATGATGGCATATCTTGCCTGCTTGTATCATTAAATGTGACAGTTGCAGGTGCTCACTATATTCTGCACCAAAAAGTGGGTAGTGAGGAGTTTGGAAAGGAAAAAATAGTATTTATAGGAATATTGTGTACTTAGAAACAAAATAAAACAGATTAAAAGAAATGAGTTTGAGAACATATTGAATTTATGTTAAAATAAAGGTTCTGGAGAATATAATGTTTTTTGTAAAATATAAATTGAGGAGTTTAAAGAGTGTTGGTCATTTTTGTGAACAAATGTGGTAAATGTATTTTTATCCTAGGGAATTCCTATTTTAGGGGAGCAGGAACTATACAGTATCTCACAAAAGTGAGTACACCCCTCACATTTTTATAAATATTTTATTATATCTTTTCATGTGACAACACTGAAGAAATTACACTTTGCTACAATGTAAAGTGGTGAGTGTACAGCTTGTATAACAGTGTAAATTTGCTGTCCCCTCAAAATAACTTAACATACAGCCATTAATGTCTAAACCGCTGGCAACAAAAGTGAGTACACCCCTAAGTGAAAATGTCCAAATTGGGCCCAAAAGTGTCAATATTTTGTGTGGCCACCATTAATTTCCAGCACTGCCTTAACCCTCTTGGGCATGGAGTTCACCAGAGCTTCACAAGTTGCCACTGGAGTCCTCTTCCACTCCTCCATGATGACATCACGGTGCTGGTGGATGTTAGAGGCCTTGTGCTCCTCTACCTTCCATTTGAGGATGCCCCACAGATGCTCAATAGGGTTTAGGTCTGGAGACATGCTTGGCCAGTCCATCATCTTTACCCTCAGCTTCTTTAGCAAAGCAGTGGTCTTCTTGGAGGTGTGTTTGGGGTCATTATCATGTTGGAATACTGCCCTGCGACCCAGTCTCCGAAGGGAGGGGATCATGCTCGGCTTCAGTATGTCACAGTACATGTTGGCATTCATGGTTCCCTCAATGAACTGTAGCTCCCCAGTGTCAGCAGCACTCTTGCAGCCCCAGACATGACACTCCCACCACCATGCTTGACTGTAGGCAAGACACACTTGTCTTTGTACTCCTCAACTGGTTTCCGCCACACACGCTTAAAACCATCTGAACCAAATACGTTTATCTTGGTCTCATCAGACCACAGGACATGGTTCCAGTAATCCATGTCCTTACTAGTCTGCTTGTTTTCAGCAAACTGTTTGCGGGCTTCCCTGTGCATCATCTTTAGAAGAGACTTCCTTCTGGGATGACAGCCATGCAGACCAATTTGATGCAGTGTGTGGCGTATGGTCTGAGCACTGACAGGCTGACCCCCCCACCTCTACAACCTCTGCAGCAATGCTGGCAGCACTCTTACGACTATTTCCCAAAGACAACCTCTATATATGACTCTGAGCATGTATGCTCAACTTCTTTGGTCGACCATGGCGAGGCCTGTTCTAAGTGGAACCTGTCCTGTTAAATCACTTTATGGTCTTGGCCACCATGCTGCAGCTCAGTTTCATTTCAGATTTCAGATTCTTGGCAATCTTCTTATAGCCTAGGTCATTTTTATGTAAAGCAACAATTCTTATTTTCAGATCCTCAGAGGGTTCTTTGCCATGAGGTGCCATGTTGAACTTCCAGTGACCAGTATGAGAGAGTGAGAGTGATGACACCAAATTTTACACACCTGTTCCCCATTAACACCTGAGACCTTGTAACACTAATGAGTCACATGACACCGGTGAGGGAAAAGGGCTTATTGGGCCCAATTTGGACATTTTCACTTAGGGGTGTACTCACTTTTGTTGCCAGCGGTTTAGACATTAATGGCTGTGTGTTGAGTTATTTTGAGGGGACAGCAAATTTACACTGTTATACAAGCTGTACACTCACTACTTTACATTGTAGCAAAGTATCATTTCTTCAGTGTTGTCACATGAAAAGATATAATAAAATATTTACAAAAATGTGATGGGTGTACTCACTTTTGTGAGATACTGTATATTTGGCGCTAAATCTGCTGCTAAAATAAATTGTAAAGGGTGATACAAAAACATATGTATATACAGTTCTATCTTAAACTTACTGTGGCACGGATTTAAACAAAACTATATAGGCATTTCTTGTTGCATTTCTAAATTGTTTTAATGAAGGACACGGGTCAGAAATAGTTGAGACAACTGGGTTATGCTGCTGCCTACAGGAGAATTGGACAATGACAAAGTATGCTCTTAGTCCAGTATAACACCTCCTATACTCATCATGCTTCAGTCTCTTGCTAGTTTCCAAGTCAGGGCTCCTATTGCAGCTTTTGTGATTGGCTGATCCTCAATGACACCTTGAAAACCATACACAGACCCATGGGCGTCCACAGAACTTTTTCTAGGGTAGGCATCACCCATGCTCCACCTCTTTTTGTCAAGCCCCTCATTGAGGGGAGGGGCTTGAGTAGGCAGTGACGGTGCAGTGCCGGCTGGATCTACATCTCTCTATCTCGCCCCAATAGGTCATTTTAGAATTAAAATGATTGCCTTCATACTGATGTGCACAGTGATATATGTGTAGGGCTAACACAATTTTCCTACTTAGGTGACCCAGCACATGTGTTTTTGTATGTGTGTGTGTGTGGGGAGGATGGGGGGAGGCCTCTAAAAAAAAATGTATTATTGTTTGTCCTTTTAAACAGTTAAAACTTTTTAAAATATATTTATAAAAAAAAATTTAATGACTTTATTGTTATCACATAGGGAACCAATAGCCCCTATGTGATGGCAAATAAGTGATAAGCTGGCGGGGGGTGGCACGTCATAGCGGTTGTGGAAGTGATCAGCCAACAGAACATGTCTGCGGCACATCAAATATCTGAAGCTCCAGAAAGTGGCTGGGGATTCAAATTTTATATATTTTTTTATATATAACAGGGCTGCTATCTACACGCTGGCATAACCCTGTCCCTTAAGGCTCCCCTGGGAGTTTGCCCACCTGAAGGGTGAAGAAATGTGACATTTGCCCTCAGGGTCTGCACTGGTACTCTCCATCAGTACTTGTTGCTGTTTTTGCTGCAGGACACTCCCTGGACCACCATTGGGGATATCAAAATTTTTCTGTAGTGGCACAGCTATATGGGCTCCTTTTGCAGCTTTTGGGATCTGCTGATCCTCAATGACACCTTGAAAAACTATACCTAGACCCTGCCGTAACAAAGATTTAGTGCCTGTTTAGACACTTAGGGATAGATTTATTAAATATAGTGCACTGTGCATAGTAGCCAATCAGCTTCTAACCTCATCTCATTCAATTAAGCTTTGGCAATAAAACTTGGAAGCTTTCTATTAGGGTTGCCGCCTGTCTGGGATTCACCTGGACAGCCCAGGTTTTGAATCATGTGTCCGGGTTTCAGCCCGTCTGAAACCCGGACACATTCAGACCAGACTGTGGCTCCCTCTATGCAGGCTTTCAGGAGAGTCGGTTTATTGCAGAGGGATGGGGATGACTGGAAGTGATCTGTATAGTGTACAGACTCCTCCCTTCTCTCTTTGCAACATGGGCTGCTCACTGCGAAGTCTCTGCACAATGTCCCCCTGCCCTGTTCACTCACATACCAGCATACCGACTGGTGCAGGACCCACCCCTGTCTCCTCCCTGCTCTCACTATCTGCAGCGTTATGCATTGTGGGGGCGCCACTGAGCCTGGGAAGTGTCACCCTAAGGTTTGCCAGTTATTTTACAATCCTATAGTGTAAACTACAAAAAAAAAAATGTCTGTGTGCCACTAAAATGTTCGGGTTTGACTTGAAGAAAAGGTGGCAACCCTAGTTTCTATGCAGAGCTTTACCAGATTTTGCAGTCTCCAGTTTTAGTAAATAAACCCCTTTACTGTGTTAACTGCACAGTGCTTTACAGGTCCAGGGCTGTTATCTACATGCTGTGTAACCCTGTCCCTAAAGGCTCCCTTGGGAAGAAATGTGAAATTTTTCACCAGGTTCTGCACTGGTACTATCAGTCTTTTTTTTACTGTTTTTGCTGCAAAACACTCTCTAGACCACCGCTGGGATAAGTTAATGGGGCCTTGTCCTTTTTGGAACCTGATACTGTATGTGTTACTATTGTCTCCTGTTTATTAAACCTATGGAATTAAAGCTCCGGAGATTATCACTGTAACACATTTTTATGTACTGCAGACACTCTGAGGAAACAGTGCTGCGACACTTCTAACTGTGTCACATGCGCCCTGGATAATTTTACGGTGGCACAATTGGTTGTGTCACTCACCTTCTGGTTAATGAAGTGCTGTTCTACCCACTGCTCTGTTTTACTTTCCCAGCCTATCCCACCGTAGCCCCCCTGGCGGTTTTCCCGAGTGTGGCTCGGGGTTAAAATTCAGTGCCATTAGCGGTAACCCCGAGCCACACTCGGGATCGCATTGCAGGATCCTGGGGCGGCGTTACTTACCTTGTCCCCGGGATCCTGCGATGTCCCCCGCAGTGTCCGTGGGCTCCGTCCTCTGCCCGAAGCCTCTCCGTGCCAGGCTCCGTTCCCTGTGAGCGGCGCGACGCACGGGGGCGGAGCCTGGCGGCAAATTCAGAAAACTGTAAAAAGCATAACGCATACAGTACTGTAATCTTACAGATTACAGTACTGTATGAAATTATTTCACATCCCTTTTGTCCCCAGTGCTTTGTCCTATGCCCTGCATGCAGTTCTATATTATATATACTGTTCTTTCTGGCTGGAAACTGGAGATTGTCCATAGCAACCAAAAAGTGTCCCTTTACGTCAAAAATTGTTTTAGACCAGCTAGAAAACAGCGATAGTAAATTAGAACACTTGCAGAATTGAGCGATAGTGAATCGTGGGGAAATTTATTTTATTATTATTTTATTTTTATTTTTTTAATTATTTATTTTTATTTATTATATTATAATTTATGTTTTTGTGTTTCAAACTTTATCATACCCGGGATATCTACTAGACTCTTGTTTGGACAGATTTAAGTGTGTTATTGTTAAGAATTACAGACCTACAATATAAAACGCCAAATTTCCATGCAAAATAATTGTACCGCTTTTAGCACCTAAAATCCGAAATAATCATACCGCCAGGGAGGTTAAGTGTGGGGTGATCACTGTCACAGCACATCATGGAGACAGTGCTCCATGCTGCTGCCTAATTGGCTATCTGTCACTGTCACAGCTAGCCAAGTAACCTCCCTTACTTCAGCAGCTACAGTAGTGTGTAGGCATTTTACTGGTTATAACACACTTTTACATACTTGCCCATATGTCAGATCATTATCACTAAGAAACCCATTCTGTAGGCCTTTCTCGTTCATGATCCAATAACGGCTCCAGGGTGTCCAAGGACCTGACAGCCTGGACCTTTTGTCTCCTTGTTGAGTCCACATTGTTTGAATTATTTATAGCTCCCCCATTTGCGCTCCCTCTGAATATCCAGGGAAGAATTTTCTACGACTATGGGATTTAACATAACTGCCATGATGGTTAACAGGGGCCACAATCTTAGTTCTATGCGTTCTCCTTCAGGGTCTGTCTCTAACCTGCCTGTAACTTCTGCTGTTTTCTACATGCTCAGCTGAGGATGAGGAGGATTGTAACCTATACCTTCGGTATGCCTAAATTTGTGCCTGAAGTGGTTTACTATTCTGACATAACTCCTACATTGAAAGATTCAATTTCGGGTTTCAAAGTCTCTACTGAAACCTATGCATGGTTCCCAAGCAAAAAGGGGCATATACAGTTGTGCTCATAAGTTTACATACCCTGGCAGAATTTATGATTTCTTGGGCGTTTTTCAGAAATTATGACTGATTAAGAAGTGGAAAATGAGGGGTTCTGTTGAAACCAAACCATGGTCAGGTAGACCAACTAAAATTTCAGCCACAACTTCCAGGAAAATTGTTCGGGATGCAAATAAAAACCCACAAATTTCAGGTGAAATACAGGACTCTGAAAACATGTGGTGTGGCAGTTTCAAGATGCACAATAAGGAGGCACTTGAAGAAAGATGGGCTGCATGGTCGAGTCGCCTGCCATTACTACACAAATGCCACAAAGTATCCCGCTTACAAACGACAAACATTACAGAGACAAGCCTCAAACCTTCTGGCACTGAGTAATTTGGAGTGAGGAGACCAAAATTGAGGTTTTTGGCCATAACCATAAACGCTACATTTGGAGAGGAGTCAACAAGGCCTATGATGAAAGGTACACCATTCCTACTGTGAAACACGGAAGTGGATCGCTGATGTTTAGGGCAGTGTGAGCTACAGAGGCACAGGAAATTTGGTCAAAATTGATGACAAGATCAATGCAATGAGTTATTAAAAATTACTGGAGGAACATTTGCATTCATCAGCTAGGAAGCTGCGCAATTGACATACTTGGACATTCCAACATGACAATGATCCAAAACACAAGGCCAAGTCGACCTGTCACGGCTACAGCGGAATAAAGTGAAGGTTCTGGAGTGGCCATCCCTGTCACCTGACCTCAATATCATTGAGCGACTCTGGGGAGATCACAGACGTGCAGCTCATGCAAGACAGCCGAAGAATTTAAAGGAACTGGAGGCTTTTTGCCAAGAGGAATGGACAGCTTTACCATCTGAGAAGATAAAGAGCCTCATCCACAAATACCACAAAAGACTTCAAGCTGTCATTGATGTTAAAGGGGGTAATACACTGTATTAATAACTGGGGTATGTAAACTTTTGATCAGGGTCATTTGGGTAGTTTCTGTTGCGATTATGATTTAAAAAGAGTAAACACAGTTGATTGATAATAAATGGCTTCAGCCAAACACTGACCATGAGTGAAAGAAAAGTTTTTGTGTTATTTATATTCTCTGAAAAATGGCCAAGAAATCATACATTCTGACAGGGTATGTATACTTATGAGAACAACTGTACACCCTGTTCTAAAGCTAAAAGCACTCAGTGTCTTTATTAAAGTGCAAATAATCTGAATAGAGTTTACCAGCTCAGACATCGCTTTTGTCAGGGCCTGGATCTGCCCTATTTGGCAGTAACTCTTCTTGCTGAGATGCTGGACAGCTCCCTGTCTGATTGTGTAGGAATTTCTTGCCTTGTCTCCTGTTTTTTGCTCATCACACGAACTTCCTGATTTAAGCTATGTCTCTGCATTTCCTATTTGCCAAATTATTGTGCTCTCTCCAGCCAATATCTCACTCTTGTCACTCCTGCTGCCTTCTGTATCTTCGCTACCACTCGTTACCGACCCTTGACTCATTATTCGACTGTGCTTTACCTAGATATGAATCTGCAACCAGTTTTTAATGTCTTCGGCTTGTTTACGGACTACACTTCTGCTTAATCCTACCTGCTACATCTGCTACTGGACCCCGGCTTACTCACCTCCTGGTGGCGGGATCCTGAGGACTGTGACCTGGTACTTGTTGGAAAGAATAACAGCATGGTTGCTAATAAACTGACAATACTGTATGCATTATACCTATCTATGCAGCAGGTGGCTCTGTAGTATTATAGTGTATAGTTCATGTACTCTATGATATGATAGGATGTACTGGGAGGAAGTACTGTTTTCTCTTCCTGTTCTATGATAAAGACATCCTCCATAAAAGCAATGCCATTTGCTGTATCCAAGAAGCTTCCAGCACATTATTTTAATACGCTGCAGAAAGGGTTTTTGGTCCCAGGCACCCAGCAGCACCCAGAGGCATTGGAGAGGATACCACAAGCCCAGGCACTGGAAAGAATTCTACAATGAGTCAGTGAGTACTGTATTCAAGCTACTTAAAGATGGCAAGTGGTTCAGATGTGAAGTTTGCCATTGTAAAGCTGAACAATGCCAATTAGCTGTGGAAGTTTGAACTAGAAATTATTCTAAGCTTTGATGACTTGTGGCAAAAGCTGAATACAGACAGACCCACAAATGGAGAGACAGAAGACTGGGACAGGAAAGATAGGCAGGTAAAAGCGACTATAAGTTTGCTAGTGCAAGATGACCAGCTTATACACATAAGAACAGAGAAAATGGCCTAAGGTATGTGGACTTCATCACAAAAACTGCATGAGCATTCGAGCCTCAACAGTAAGCTGTTTCTACTAAGAAAGTTATATAAGATGAGACTAGAAGAAAGCCGTCAAATGTGTAACCACATGAAAGCTATGCTAGAAATCATAGAGCAGCTGCGTGCCATTGGAGAGGACATCAAAGATAACCATACTGTTACCCTGCTCCTCTGCAGCCTTCCAGAGACATATACTGCTCTTAACGTCCTTTGAAACCATACCCGAGCAGGAGCTGACACCGGAACACATCAAAGGCAAATTAATTGAGGAATATGACAGAAGGAAAGAAAATATGCACCGTGATGACAAAGCTCTTAAGATGTACAAAGGCACAAAGCACAGCAAAGAAAGCAGAGCCTGTTTTCACTGTAGAAGGACTACCCTCAAGAGCCATTGAAAGTACTCCATTTGAAATGTGGCATGGATCAAAGCCTAGCATAGGGCACATCAGAGTGTTTGGATGTAAAGCATATGCCAATATTTCCAGTGAAAAGTGATCCAAGCTGGAGAACAGAGCCATAGAGGGCATACCAGTAGGCTACAGTGAGTAAACTAAGGGTTACAGAATCCTACACCCAAAAACTGATAAAGTGACAATAAGTCATAGTGTTTATTTTGATGAGAGCCCATCACCAGAAACAATCCCTGAAAGCTGTAAAGTGAATATGCCAAGCAAACCAGAAGAAAAGGTCGACCAAAGTGAATCTGTGCAGGAGTGGGAACAAGTTCCCCACCAAATCCTGCTGAACTACCCGAAGTCAGAAGATCCATTTGGACTACAATGGGGATACCACCCGCAAGCTGTCATACATTGTCAAAACACACAGCATACTTGAACCAACATCCTGGGAAGACATAAGAAAAACTGCAAAAACATGAAGCCAATAAATAGAGAAGAGCAGCAGAAGAAGAATTAAAGTCTGTTCAAGAAAATAAAACCTGGACACTCACAGAGCTCCCTCCTAACCGCAAAACTATAGGAAGTAAGTGTACTTTCAAAGTAAAGTTAGACACAGAATGGAATCACCACAAATACAAAGCCAGACTAGTTGCCAAGGGTTACTCCCAGAAATTCAGTGAATATTACCATGAAACATTCACTCCCGTCGTAGAAGACTCCACCATCAGAGTGCTTCTTAGCATTGCAGCCAGATAGGACTTGCAAGTGAAACACCTAGACGTTAAAAATGCTAACTGCGAACTGCGACTTCTACATGGAGCAACCACCAGGGTTTGAGCAAGGAGACAACCTTGTGTGTAAACTTCAGAAGATCATCTACAGTCTTAAACAATATGCAAGGATGTGGAATGAGAAAGTGAATGAAGTACTTACCAGAGAGTGATTCTCTACTCCAGGAATCATAAAGACAGATGGATATAAATCCTTATCTGTGTTGATATAACTTGTTTTGAACAAGAAGGGGATTACAAACAGTTCACAAGCTAAAAGAAAACTGTGAAATCAAAAAGCTAGGGAACATTACTATCTATCTGGGATTCCAAATGGAGAGAGAAGAAGATGGAAGTTATCTTCTCAACCAACCAATCTCAGAAAATCTCAGAAATCTTGGAACAATTCCATATGCAAGATGCAAAGGAAGTGAAAACTTCTATGGAACCAAGCTATCTGAAGAGCAATGAAGCAGAAAACTTTCTACCAAACAAGACCTGTATCGCACAACAATCAGTAAGCTGCTATATGCTGCCACTGTTGCAAGACCAGACATAGCCGCAGCAGTGGGCATACTATGCAGGAAAGTTTCCGCTTCCTGTCAGCGTGACTGGAACGCAGTGAGGAGAGTGATGCAATACTTCAAAGGAACAATTCAGATGCAGTTGCGGTTACCCAGCAACATCAGATCCAAAAAAAGAAAAGGAAAAAAAAAAAGAAAAAAAAAAAAATATATATATATATATATATATATATATATATATATATATATATATATATATATATATATGACAGATGATGATGCTGCAGTAACTTTAGAAGCTGCAGTAGTTGGTTTCTATGAGGCGCTGTTTGGCCTGTTATACAGGGGGAGAGGGGCCCCTTATCTTATTACCGGGTCCATGCGCTCAGTCATCAGAGCATGGGACTTGACTAGAAGGGCTGAACTTCATGGTGGAGTGGTGTCACCTTATACTCATCTGTGGCGTAATCCAAGCTTATCTCACTTTTTTGCATATCCAGATCCTATCCTCTGGACTAGATATGGGTAGTGGGTGTGGTTGTTGGAAATGAGGCGTTGTTGGCATTTGATGTGCTCAGAAGTAAGTACCAGCTCGCACCTGTTTCGTTTTCTCCAGTTTAGACATGCTTTTTCTGCCCAATTTGGGTCCTCCACTCTGAATGTGTGAGCTGGCAACCTGGGATCACTGCTCAGGGATAAAGACCTACCTAAAGCTTTGTCTACTATCTACAAATAATTATTCATACATACTACAAAGGTTCTAGCATCCTGTTGT